>NC_090926.1:379530330-379833360 GCF_040938575.1 Ambystoma mexicanum | reverse complement strand
AGTTCTGCAGAGTGAGGAGGAGAGAAGAGTGATCAACAGTATTGAAAATGTGCAGTAGCAACTTTTGGGCGTATCTATGCGCAGAATGGGATTACTATAAGAAAACAGTCTTGGACCCAAATGATCGGACAGACTTAAAGAATATGGCAAAGAACTACTTTATTATCAACTCAATAAAGTAGGGCAATCTGACGAACAACGGTTCATAGTCCACACACTCATACTGAAAATTTGATTACACAAAGGCTTTATACCTCAAAGTGCATCAGCTATGATGTCATTTTACGTGGCAAATAATACAAACTATTTAGTTTTAGTGATTGTTCAGGGGAACATATCTTCTTATAGAGTCTATAAGTGTTAGTTATTGGCTGCTCCTCTCTGGTAGACAAGCCGCAAACCTCCTTATAACTACGTATAATACAGATTATAACAGTAGCGTATTGGCTCATGAAACATTGTATGCTCATCATTGCATAGGCCCACATGATAGGTTGGTGTCCCAACCTTGGACACTCGGCTCACTAGCAGCACATAAGCAGAACGAAACTCAGGTGCAGAGAATAACGTCAGCCTACTACCCACTTTCCCAATAAGTGCAGCATCTCTCATCAGCCAAGCCTTTAGCCAAGCCTCTTCTTTGTAGTTGACCTTGCAAGCTGTTCTCTTCTCTGGGACTTTTAAGGGAGTGTAGGTACACCACTATCTTCATCTGGAGCTTAATGAATAGACCTTGTTTTCAAGTTCTGAATCACATGTGAGGATACCATGATTTTGTTTATTTTGACCTTTTATTTAGTGTATTTAATTCCCTTTAGCTGGGTGTTATTGCTCCTCTTGGCCATGGAGACTTGATTGCTCCGTCTCTCATAGGCTTTTCTGCATATTTCATTGGCAATACATGGCACTTGCAAATGTTCACTCATTTACTTAATCTAAGAGAAATGTATCCTGCGTACGTTGCTGTCATGATCACATCCAGGGTTTCTGGTTTAGATTCAGGAGTTCGGGCCAGGCGGGATTCTTTGTATAGATTGGTAGGCTCTAGATGGGTTTTAGCATGGCAAACATTGCATTCTCACGGTCCACAGTATCAAGTTAACCATAGACTTCCATAGAATCTGAATAGTGTCCCAATTACCCTAAAATGGCCTCCCTGTGAGTCACTGATAAGTTATAATAGAGAACCAGACATTGGGCATTGATGGCTATAAAGCCCTGCCTCTGCAGTAACGCGCACTTCGTATTAGGTCCGCTGACAGCGGTGCAACGCTACCGGTGCTCAGCTCACAGAACCTGAAGAATAAAAGAAAAGTCATGTTAATAACCGGAACTGCTCACAGAATATCCACAGACTAGTATTACCTGACCAAAGTTTACGCAGCCTCAGTCCTCCAACAGAAGATTTCTTCCATCGTAATTCGCAGTTCAGTCAACAGCCTTCATCTGCAGCCGCAGCAACATTCTGAGATTTTCCGACCTCCGAAGACCTACAAAACAAAGGTACCATAGTTAAATAACAAACATTACAGAATTAGAGGTGACGGAAAATACCATACGCGCATACGTACCTAAAGCTCCCATGTGTTTTACCTCACGTTCCAACGCCGCGCTTCGCAGAAGATTGTTTAAGTTTCAAAAATGAACTTACATTGTGCATCGCTCTTTTCACTAAATACGCACGCACACTTAACACAACCGAAAAACCATATCAGGTTACCGAAGGCCCTACGTTTTCATGCACTTTCACTATTGAAAGCGCGCCAACTTACTTCAAGAAAAAGTTTCATGTTTTTTTCATCAATAACACCAAGTTCTTCAGTTAAAGCTTATTCTTCAGAGAACATGCAAAAGGAAAAGAGAATTATTTAAGTCAGCAAGAGAGATCTCTCCAACGTTAGAATGTTTTTCCCAGAGACATCTGCCTTCCCCCTTTTTCTGACAAGAGATTTTTATCAAATATTAAGACACTTACCTCCAGAGGCTTACCAGAGTTCAACAGCATCATAGTCTTCTGAACCTCAACATCTGCGCGCCCCTTCTTGATTGCAGGACGGAGAGCTCCCAAAACAAAAACACAGGTGAGGAGAGTGTGGGCCTTAGAAGTAAAAGGGAAGCTAATTCAGGGTGGAAGGCAGGGTATTAATTACAGTTCCTCCTTTCTTGTTATCTCTCTTTTATGACCGGGGGAAAACCCTTAACAAACCAGTTTAGCAGATCACCAGGGCTTTTTGGATCATTATGCTCCTGTGGAGACAAGGTAAGCGTTACAGTTGCTTATCCTCATTGCCTGCCTTTGTACCCTTCAGTAGCTTCTCGCTGTGGTATCATTGATCTCTGGCCAGCAGCTATTCTTTGTTCATGCATGAATTTGTATTTCCAGCCTCTGTCAGCTTTACAGCTCTGGTCTCTCTCCTTCAAGCTCTTTCTTACTATCATTGAGAGTCGACGTCCATCCTTTCAACATGGCTGCTTCACCCGTGTTATATTTTCTACTGCAGCAAGCTTGTATATGTCTCATTTACCTTGCGTTTCTGCGTATATACATACACTACCCATTTGGTTACTTATCTTCTTTGTATGTATGGTTTCTTCTTACTTACGCATGTTTACTCTTGTTTCTTCAGTTACATCTTATTTTTTAAATATTCTTATACTGTTTCAGTGTGTCATTGTATCTTCTCTTTATGACATCCCTTTGCAGCTCTCGGATCTTCTTTACAACTCCTCGATATTAGCCTGAAAATCGCCTGCTACCACCTCAGTATGAGGGTACATTCGATACGGTTGTCTGAGTGCATAACATCTCTCATACACTCGATGCAGTATTGGGATAATACCTGGTGTTATGCACAGTGTCTTCTTGTTATTCATCCAGTATGATGGAGGTGAGAGGGCAGAATCTAGCAGTGACGTACATGTGAACTCTTCTACATTCCCCCCTCAGGTCAAGTCCTCAACCACCTCCTCTTCCTCAATTCTCTTCATTTTTCTACAGAACGACTTCTTCAGGATCCATCTCTTAGTCACCCCCTCAGGTCACCTGCATTCTTGATATGTTCATCCATGTTCCAGGTCATGAGGCAGCACTCTTCAGTTGGTTGACAGAAATCCCAATACCCTACATAGTTCTTATGATCCTTAGGGTACTGGATATTTGTTCCTGGGGGTGCAAGATGACTTTCATGTGTTCACAGGTAGTGTTTTTGGTCTGTGTGTGCTCACAACTCACAACATTTACATCAGTCATTATCTTCATCCCAATTGCTTTCCTTGCTATCTTCTTGCATTGTCCAATGAATATTCCTTTAAGGCAGAAACCCAGCAATATTAACACTAGTATTGCTCCAAGTAGTTTGCAGACATTTGCCAGCCAAGTTGGAACCTATGAAAACAGGGATGAAAATCAGTCTTGTCTACTTCATCCACCATTTTCATATGCAGGGTTGACATCGTAGTTATTGCTTCGGGCAACCCTTAATTGTTCTCCAGTCAGGGATGAATATATCAGCATTCTGCTCAACCAACTTATGTCTTTTTCCATCTTCTGTGGTTTTACGTAAGCATCTTCATATGCAGGGTCGTCCATTTTCCTTCGAATTGTCCACTTGTTGTGCATGCTGCTAGATGACTGAGGCACTTTGCATTGTGTGCAGGTATTTCTCTTGCAATGAATGTTCTGGCTGCGTTCATGGCATAATGGATAAGAGAGCATATGTAGCAGCTTTCATCTGATCTTCTCTTCCCCACCTCTCTCATGTGTTGATACCACATGTTATTTTTTAAGTGGTGTGAATTGTCAAGATGTTAATTTATACCTTCATTGTCTTCCCCAACATCCCTTTTAGAACAGGCAATTTCTTCAGAAAAATCAGAAAAAATATCACTCATGCCCTTGTCAGGGATAGTAAGAGATGTCTCATTTCCAGGTATTTCACTTGAATTATAAAAGAATAGCTCACAAAATGTAAGAAAATACAAACAACACATAAGGCAAAATGTAGTTGTAAGAAGTATTGCCATAGTATTCAAATACCACATGATCTCTCTTGGAGTAGCTGGTCTTCTTGTTAGTGTGCATTTTATAAAATGGAAAAATCGCATCTTTAATTTACTGAGTTCACCGTAAGTTATTTTTCAAATTTGTACTTTTTATAACAAAAACTGGATTATGATATCTATAATAACTCAGTGAATAAAAGCACTGTTTTTACGATTTCCAAAGAACACAACAACAGCTACGTGTCGTTGCACTAGGGCTGTATAGTTTCGTAATATGTAAACAAAAACAGCATGCAAAAATGCTTGCAACGTATCAGGCAACATAGAATGTCTTATGCTATTTTCATGTAATGTTTTTCAATGTCCAATTTACTTTTAATTCAACTGAGAAGGTTTCTGGAACAGCTGCAAGTCCATGGGGGGGACCGCCTCTACTAGGTACGGTCCTTCAAAATGGGGCTTATTCCAAGTTCTAACAAAAGTCTTGATGAGTACTTGGTCCCCTGGTACAAAGTAGGATGCTTAAAAGAGTAAATTCAATCAGTCGGTTGGTTGTCTTCCTTAATCATCTTTGACCCTTCCAACCAGTTGTTGAACTGTTGAGAAATAAAAGAAACAGTAGCAGTCATATAATTATGCATCGCATCACCTAATGTTTTTTCTACACTTTTGAATCGAGTGGGAAGAACAAGAGGTACTCTCATGTGGGGTCCAATCACCAACTTGTGCTCTAGCACCTTAACATGTCTCTTGTGCTAGGTGGGATTACCAATAAAGATCTGAGACAAATAACTGGATAGACTCAAAGAATATGGCAAAGTACTACTTTATTTTCAATTTAATAAAGCATGGTTAACTGGCAGACATCGGACTGATGCATGTACACTCACACACAAACTTGATTACACAGAGGTTTTATACCCCAATATGCATCATCTATGGCGTCATCCTACATGGAAAACTGAAAAATCTATCGACAGGAGGGATTTGTTATTATAATTATAATTGATTATTTGGCAGAAGATTGGTCTATGCAACATTGCATAGCAAGTTGCCCCATAGACCCACTGATTGGTTGGCATTCCCACCCAACCTTGGACTTTTGGCTTGGCTAAAAGCACAAAAGCAAAACGAAACCCTGGTGCTTCAGTCATGTCTGATTCATCCCCACTTTCCCAATTAGTCCATCATCTCTCATCAGTCTGACCATAAGCCAAAGGTTCCCATCTGTAGTTGACCTTTTCGATCGCTCTCTGTTCTGGGAAATTAAAGGGAGTCTAAGCATATCACTATCTTTATCCACAAGTTAATGAATAGCCCTTGTTTTCAACTTCTGGATCACATGTGAGGAGACTGAAAATGTGTCCATTTCAACCTTCTATTTACTGCTATTTAATTTAATTATGCTGAATGTCATTGCTCCTCTTGGCCTCTAAAGACTTGCTCACTCCATCTATTTACACTTACTGGTCAGCAAGTTACTTCATTCATCTTTGTATATATGATTACTTTTTCCTTTCATACATGTTTCTCTTACCACTGCAGTTACATCGTTACATCTTCAGTATTTTCATCTTGTTTCAGTATGTCCTTGTATAACTTCTTTATGACATAACCTCGTCAAATGTCACCCTCGTCAAATTTCACTCAGCACTACATGATATCCAGTGGTGGGTGCTGACATCCCTCCACACAACATCCTTCCACTTCTTCAGTGTGAGGATACATCCAATATGGTTTTCTAAGTGCATATCGCCTCTCGTACACTCCATGTGGTATAGGTGTAACACATGCAGTCCCATATAGGGTCCTTCTCCTGCTGTTCCAGTATGATGGTGGTGATGGGGTGGAAGTTAGGGATAATGCGTCCACCTGATCCTCTACAAACACATGAGGAGTTAGGTGGGGATCTGAGCCAGGCTGGTTTCTCAGGGCAAATAGAGCAAGGGGTAGGCAATGTAGCCATGCCTTCTTCACAGTCACCTATATCTTTGCAATCTTTTCTTTAAGGAGCCTATTTAAGCTCTCAAAGACACCATTCGCCTGTGGGTGATAGGCTGAGGAAAACATGTGCTTTATTCCTAATAGAAGAACTATCTGTTCAAGCAACTCGTTGTCAAAATGCAGGCCATTATCAGACTGCAGGACTTCGCACACACCCCATCTAGAAAATGCCTCATGAATGAGAAACTTAGCAGTGCATGTGACATTGGGGTGCGTGCATGGACCTGCTTCGATCCATCTGGAAAAGGGACATACTACTACCAGCATGTACCTATATTTGTTGAATACTTGTAGCATATCCACATAATCTATATATCAATGCTGAAACTGACCATTGGGCCTAGGGATTGCTCCTCTTACTGGTTGCAATGTGTGCCCTGCTATAAATTGTTGACACACAATGCAATTTACAATGAAGTGTGCTACATATTCTAATAAATTTGGTTTGAACTAATCTTCTGCGATTGTTGCTGCAAGACTCTCTCTGCTAGTGTACGCAGGGTAGTGAAGGTGCTCCAGCGCCACCTTGAATAAAGCTAGAGGCATAATTGGCTTTCCAGTGCTATCCTGTCTCCATAAATCCTCAGTGGGGGATGAAGAACACCCCATCTTTTCCATAAGTCCTGCTCTTCCTGTGGGGCTCGTCCTTGCAGCACAATTAACTGTACAATGCATAACATATTAAATCCTTCCTGCATCAGCATGCATCGCTCTGATTCTTGTGTAACATCTTCTAATTTGAAATCAGAAATATTTAGAAAGTATGCCGCTCTTTTTGCCTCTACATCTGCAGCTTCGATTCTGTGTGAAATTAGGTCTGCCCCTTTAGTATGGGTGGCACACTTTACGATGGCGATAGCCAATGGGAGCTTTAATACTTTAATAAGCTTGCCCAATAGAGACGCATGTTGCACTAGAGTGCCGTCTGCGCGGAGAAAGCCTGTCCTTTTCCAACATGACATCAGTGCTTGTATAGTTGTCGTCAAGTAGGCGGAGTCAGAATACACGGTCACTTCCTCATCTTCAAATCTCTGAAGTGCAGTGATGAGCATCACTAATTCTTCAACCTGCACTGAACATTGTGAAGGCACTCTCGCACTTGTCACGACTTATAATTCACCATTCTTTTTAATTTCACTACTGCTATCCCTGTATGCCTTTCACCAGTCGTTTGGTCAATTTTTGAAGAACCATCAATAAAGAGAACTTCCCCCCTCCGAGACCATTTTTTCTAACATGGGGAGTATCATCATAAAATTTAGTATATGTTGTGCAGTCGTGTATAGTCATCCGTTCCCACTATTCTGAATCTAACAAATTTGACTGCTGGATTCAAAATAATCATTTCATATCCAGATGCTCTTTGTGCAGTCAATGTACTTTTGGGTTTCTCCAAAATGGCGAATAGGGAGTGCTTAGTAGGCTAGTGGTTTGTGTCCATGTCCTAATGTCGTCTTCTAAGTACTGTTCTCATCACTTCTCCATTTGAATGTAAAGCTCTTCACTATAGTCAGGTATTCCTAACATCGGGGCTGTGCAAATCACCCTTTGAATCATTCAGTCATGTCGTCATCCCCATACTATTTTACGTATGTCTATCTCTGCTTTCTTGAGTCCTTTTAAGAGAGGTTGAATATATGTACTGTAGTCAAAAACCCAGGGCCTACAATAATTACATAGGCCTAGAAACTGCTGCATTTCCCTTACTGTCTCAGGTTTCTCATTTCTCATGATTGTTTCTGCTCTATCAGTGTCATTGCTTTCCCCTCTTGAGAGATAAGCTGTCCTATGTACAGGACCTCTTCCTGACAATATTTTTGTTTTTCTTTGTTTACCTTATATCCTTTTTCTGATAGTTTTGTCATTAGTCGAATTGAGTCCTCCTTGCACCTTTCCTGTCTCACTGCACACCAAAGTGTCATCCACAAACTGAATTATCATGCTCTCAAGTTGTACATTGCCCAAGTCCATCTGAAGGACTCTATTAAAGATTGATGGGGACTCACAGTACCCCTGATGCAGTCTTGTGTATTTTAGTCACTGATTGCTATGCAGAAAGTCAAATCCTATGAGTCTTCATGAAGGAGAATTGGAAAGAACGTATTATTTAAATCTATGACAGTAATATATTTGGCTTTAGCTGGGATGCTACATAATATTGTATCAGGGTTTGGACCAAAGGAAATTTTGCTTCAACAACATTGTTTAGGGGGCGGAGATCCTGAGTAAATCCCCACAACCCCCAGTGGGGTTCACTGTGTACACAGCCATGTTACAAGGGAATTCTGATGGCACTAATATTTCCTACTTTATTAAAGCGTACATGGTCTCGAATATGCCTTCATCTGCTTCTCTAGACATAGGATACTGTTTTGCACATCACAGAAGTGCTCCTGGTTTAAGCTTGATCCTCACTACACCTGCTCCACTTAATAGACCTACATCATTATCATTACTATTAGTCCACAAGATGTTTTTTTTACCAATGCCCATTCTCTGTGGTATTTCTCTTTTCTCAATTTTCATCCAATAAGTAATATTTATGAAAAACACAAATTCATTATCTGAATATTCATCTCTAAACAAGTCTTTGTCTGTCAAATCTGTCAGTCTGTATCCTTCCTCAAGGGCTATCACCATTCTCCATGCTCTTCCCTCATCATCTGTCCCATGAGCAACTACCCTTTCTTGATTTACTGCTGCTGCTTCCAACTCAATGGGAATGACCTGTGCCTCCTCATCATCCATAGGTTTTTCTGGTCTAACCAAGAACTCATCAGGTTTTCTCAATATTTCCTGTCAGTCCAGGCAGCCAAGTCAGCAAAATATTTACTCCATACACAAATATTTCCAGTTCTAAAGGAACCCCTCGTAATGCTTTCTGGCCTGTAAAAGTTAATAGAAATTCTCTCAAGTTCATGTCATGTATCCCTGGAGTCGAACACACTATCCCTTTGTCAGTAAAGGATATGGTCATGTTAGGTTTTGTAATCAGGTCACGTCCTATTTTGTTAACAGGTGTCTGCTGAGAGTGTAGTAGTGGCATTGACAGGTCCTGTTCACCTATAGAAAGTGGTAATTCATCAGTAGAAGGAACCAGACGTGTGGCCCCAAAGAATCCCTGCGCATTCATGTGATCCCAGACATTGGGTATTTTCTATCTCGAACACAGGAACGTGTTTGCATGGGTGCTTGCTGTGGTTGCCCTTGTGGCAACCGCATTTACTGTGGGACCTGCTTGCTTGCTGTACTTGTGACACACTCGTCTGATACTCTGTGTGATCCTGGGCATAATATTCCTGTGGTTCTGTATTGTACTGCAGAGAAAAGCCCATCCCCCCCTCTTGGAGTTTGCCAGTTCTGTTGCATGCCTCCTCCTCTACTGCTACATGTTTGGGCTATATGTCCTGTTCTCTCACAATCCCAACATTGCTGTGGATGTCCCCCATTAAAATCACCTCCTCCTTGAAATCCTCCTTGCCCATTAGGTGCATTCCCTCTACCTCTTGGCCAAAGGTTATACCCAGTCTGATCCATAGGGTGCACTACATTGCTTTGCTGTACTTACTGTGCTTCCTGTGTGGCCACACCTTCACCACTCATCAATACTGCTACTTCTATAGTGAATTTTGTCATTTTTTTTCTGAACTAACGTTGCTTCTTGTAGGTTTCTGTTCTCAGCTTTCTTCTAATTTTTCTATTGTAACAGTTGTCAATGATGTACAATAGCCAACTGCATTTCTAGCCATGGCTTTGCTTCCATCCCAACCTGTTTCTTCATCTGCCGTTGCACTGGCTTGGGCAGTCCTTGACATAAAATATGATAAAATAATGCCTCTGTTTTATCCCATGGTTCTCTCGTCTTGAGATGCCAATTTCTCTTGAATCTCTTGAATCAAGGCAACAGGATCTTTGTCCTCTCCCATTTTCCTAGTCATAATCGTACCCATGTCTGATGTGTCAGGATACTGTACCCTAAGTGTCCTCCATATATCTTCCCTGCAATTATTAATTGGCGCTCCATCATGTGTCATGTTTTGTGCAGTTACACCCACATACCCTGCTTGTCTCCAAATGTCATCAGATCTCTCCCCTAGGATGGCTGACAGTAGGCCTTTTAAGTCGCCCACGCTAACGTCATTCCTGCTGTCATTCTCTCTAATTCATGAATCCATTTTCCTGCACTTGCAGTCAAACTAGGTTATTCACATTTAGATATTCCTTGTCCATATATTGCTGTCATCCTCCCCCTTTCTCTAATAACGGGAATGTGTAAATCCTGGTCCAAAATCATATCCCCCTACACTTCATGTCTTCCCGGTGGGACTAGTTTCACCTGTTCATCTTCTTCCCGGCAGCGACCTTAGCCAGCTTTCATAAGACGTGGACATAACCCCTGCACTGTTTGATTGTGCTGGTGGTCAATCAGAATATGGTGTTGGCTCTGGTGTTTTCTCTTTAGGGTCTTGTAAATCTGACCATTTCACCCCTCTCTCTGTGTTCGGGTCTATCAAAAAGCTGCATGCACCTTCTCTTCTCTCTTTCGCATTCTCCTCCCTCCGACATCATTATACCCCAACTGGTATGACTGCCATCTCTTTCCTCATCATCAAGATCTAGTCTACTTAGGAACAGCGTTCTATTCTCATCCAGAAACGTATCATCTGCTCTATTTCCGGTTTCCTTTCGCAGAGATCCTGCGATGTTGCCCATAGCCTCGTAGCCACTCTTCTTTCTCATTTATCTATATAGATCCCCAATCCTTTTCCCTATGCCTTCTGCCTCATGCTCGTCAGCCCATGTCTGTATTTCCGGTATCCCTGCAGGGCTGTTGTGATCCACTCTCTTCTTCCCATCGCTCTTGTGCTTCAATGGGTATTATACTTCTATTAAAAATATGGTTTATTTCATCATCTTTTTGTCCACTATTCTTTCTAATTTCTTCTTCCCTTCTCCTCATCTCCCTATTTCCTTCTTCCTTTTGTCTTCTTGGCAACCTACATTCTTTTAATCTTTGGGCTTCTATTTCTTTACGTTTCTTCTCTTGTTTCTGTTCTTCATACCTTCTCTGTTCCTCCTTTTGTTTCATTTCCTTTTCTTTCTTTTCCTTGTATTCCCTTTCTCCATCCTTTTCCTTCTTTTCTTTCTTCTGTATCTTTAATATCATCAATGCCCTTCCCATCTAACTTCAATAGTATCTGTCCTCCCATCCACTCATTTTGTACTATTGTCATTCCACTTACTTTGTCTTTTTCTCTTTGTCTTCTGGCTTCCTCTTCTATTTCTATCCGTTCATGCTTTCTCTCATCACACTCTTTATGTTCATCAGTGTAGACATATATTTATGTTCCTTATTCTTTCTTTCTTGCATACTGTCTACTCCATTATAAGCAGGATGTGCGTATGTTGGATTAACATACTCTAATGCTGCTTTTGATTCCTTTAGAGGGTAAAACCCCTGTATGTCTTCTATCGTGCTGTCATTCTTAGGAGGAGAAAGTGGAGCTTAGGGCATTACGTCCTCCTCTTTATGCTGATTTAGCATCCACTCCTTCCCTGGTGTGTCTTCTATCTCACTCTGGTACATCTTCCAGAGTTCTAAAACAGCTAACCCTTTCTGTAGCCTCTTCCCGTGTATGTAGCATGCAGGTATGTTGTCATGTGTCACAGCATTGCCTTTGATAATGAACCTTCTTGAGGCCACATCATAAGTGTTATATTAGTCATGCCCTTCACCCACTCAGCGTGGTACTTCCGGATTTTAGGTGTGTATCTTGGTAATGTTCTGCATAGATGTAAAAGGGGAGTGGCCCCCTATATTGACAAGTCGCTTTTAACTGTCAATACCTACCAGATATTTTTATTTATTTAATTAATCACACTTCAACAATTACTTTGGCCAGCACCATCAATCACCGCCCATCTCCAACATACCAATTTCTCCACAACTGTTTACCAAACCTATAGAAACAATATTCATTGTTAGTTCTTCATTTATAGTTTTTGTCAATTCGTATTATCCTGTTATTTTGATAATTTTAAGAATCTCTTTTATCTTATTTTTTTACAAATATTATCCCTCCTAGATTTGATTGGCGCCAATCGCTTGCTATTCTAGGGCCTAATAATTTGTCAACGTTTATTGCTAACGCTCTTATCATTTTTAAGCTTCCATTCTTATTTCAATACCCTTAATACAAAACACATCAATATATTTTTTAAACTGATATTTGTCCAAATCCCCCAAAACATGTGTGCACACTTTTTCTACAATCTTCTTGTCCTATCTTCCTGATAGACGTATCTCATCTCTATTTTACTCCATTTAGCAGTGTGTTGCGCACTCTTCCTTGGCTGTAGCCGCACGAATACCTTAAATAATGCTGTTTTCCGGAGTGTGATGCGGTGCGTTCTTCCTCCTTGAGAAAAAGTATCGAGGTATCTCCTTTTCCCTAACAAATCCTGTTATGTTCTCCCACTATATACATGATTTATGGCCCCTCTCCTTTTATTTGTCACTTTCGATGTTTCTACTTACATCCGTTATTCAGCTTGAGGCCTTCGGTATGGACTCTTCCCCAATCAACCAGTTCTCCTCCTTTCCATGGAGTGCCTGCGGGGACCGCACAGGAATTTCTTCAAAGGACCAGCTGCCAACAGCCCTAGATCACATGTGTTTGTAATGCCTCTCTCTGCTTGAAACTCTGCAATCTGCCAGCTAATGGTAGAAGAGGTTGAGAATCCAAGGGTCTGGATCTGGACCATCCGCACTGCTACCAAATGTGCAGTAGGACTTTTTGGTCATATCTATGCGCAGAATGGGATTAACATAATAAACTGTCTTGGACCCAAATGACCGGACAGACTCTAAGAATATGGCAAAGTACTCCTTTATTATCAATTCAATAAAGTAGGGCAATCTGGCGAACAATGATTCATAGTCCACACACTCACACTGCAGATTTGGTTACACAAAGGCTTTAAACCTCAAAGTGTGTCAGCTATGATGTCATCCTATGTGGCAAGTAATAAAACCTTTCGGCTTTAGGGATTGGTTAGGGGAACATATCTACTTACATAGTCTATAAGTGTTAGTTATTTTGTTGGCTGCTCCTCTCTGGTAGGCAAGCCTTGAACTTCCTTCTAACTACGTGTAATACAGATTATACCAGTCTCACGGTCAGCGGATTGACTCATGCAACGTTGTATGCTCATATTTGCATAGGTCCTCATGATAGGTTGGCATCCACTCCCAACCTTGGACACTCGGCTCACTAGCAGCACATACGCAAAATGAAACTCAGGTGCAGAGAACAACGTCAGACTACTACCCACTTGCCCAATTAGTCCACCATCTCGCATCAGCCAAGCCTTCAGCCAATGCCTCTTCTTTGTAGTTGACATTGCGAGCTGTTCTCTTCTCTTGGACTTTTAAGGGAGTGTAGGTACACCACTGTCTTCATCTTGAGATTAATGAATAGGCCTTATTTTTCGAGTTCTGAATCACGTGTCGGGAGACCACAATTTTGTCAATTTATACCTTTTATTTAGTGCTATTTAAGTCAATTAAGCTGGCTGTCATTACTCCTCTTGGCCTCTGGACTTGGTTGCTTTGTCTCCAATAGGCTATTCTGCATCTTTCATAGTCAATACTTGGCACTTGCAAATGTTTTCTCATTTACTTAATCTAAGAGAAATATGTCCTGCGTACGTTGCTTATCCTCGTTACCTCCCCTTGCACCCTTCAGTAGCTTATCGCTGTGGCATCCTTGATCTCTGGTCAGCAGCTATTCTTTGTTCATGCATGAATTTTCATTTACAGCCTCTTTCAGCTCTGCAGCTCTGGTCTCTCTCCTTTAAGCTCTTTGCTTACTATCAGTGAGAACCCGCGTCCATCTTTTCAACATGGCCTCTTCACCCATGTTATGCTTTCTACAGCAGCAGGCTTCTTTATTGCTCATCTACCTTGCGTTTCTGTATATACACATTCACTACTCATTTGGTTACTTATCTTCTTTGTATGTATGGTTTCTTATTACTTGCACACAATTCTACTCTTGTTTCTTCAGTTACATCTAAATTTTTAAGTAGTCATATCGTTTCAATGCGTTATTGTATCTTCTCCTTATGACATCACTTTGCACCTGTCAGATCTTCTTTACAACTCCTCGATATTCAGTGTTTTTTTGCAAATCTCCTGCTACCACCTCAGTATGAGGGTACATTTCGAAACAGTTGTCTGAGCGCATGCTGTCTTTCATACAATTGCTGCAGTATTGGGATAATACCTGGTGTCCTGCACAGTGTCTTTTTGTTATTCATCTAGTATGACAGAGGTGAGGGGCGGAGTCTATCAGTAATGTACACATCTGTTCCTCTACAAGTGTCAGAGAGGTCCAAACGATTGAATATAGAAGAGAGTTTGGTGTGCTGAGCATAAGCGAGAAAGTGGAGACATGCATTAGTGCAGTCTTGGTGAAGTGTTTATTATGGAAGCCAGATCGATTTGTGGCTGAAGGAGAAAAGGAAGTACAAGGAGAAATGGAGCTATGGCAGAAGGAAGTGTGTAGCCCAGGAGCGAGAGGGTAGGTCGGTGAGCGGAAAGGGAAGGGGGCATTTTGCCTGGGAAGGAGCAGCTGTAAGATCAGAGCTGGTCTAGAATTGGCTAAAGGTAACAATAAGACAGTTCACAGGCCCACAACAGGGATGTCCCTTGGTCCTGTGAGCCAGCAGAAGCTCCATGGGGAATGGGGAGTCACTGGGTTGACGGATCCCTCTGTGTGTAAGCAGGAGTCAGGCAAAGGCAGAGCACAGCAAAGTCCTGGCATGTGCAGGGGCTCTGGGCCCTTTCCAGCCCCACCAGGCCCAAATGGGGAGTTGCCTTTTGTTGCTTTTGGCCCTGCACGGCAAACTCCCCGGCTGGATGCCCCGTGGAGACTCAGTAACAGGGAAGAGTGCTCTGGACTTTTCTGTCTCCTTTCCAGCACTGAGAAAACGCACTCAAAGATCGACTTTTAACTTTCAAGCCTGGCGCTTCAGTGTTGCGTTATTGTATGATTTGAGCACTGTAAGATGTGCTGAAGCGCTGTAGGATTTATTTCAATTTCCTGAGGACACAGATGATTTTGGTGACCCTTTTGGAGTATCAGAGATGGCAGAAGGATTCCAGCTTACTCTGAATTAGGATACGCTGTTATGAAGAGAACCACCACCTCACCTTGTCCCAGGAAGAAGCCCTGAGAGAATAGCTTGTACATTGTGGTTGTTTGAATAACTCATGTCATACCCTCAGGTCATTGCAAGGTGCTGAAGCAGAAGGGACAGAGGGTGTAGGAGTGGGAGAAAGGTGCAAGAGGAGAGGGAAGGAGTGATTTCATGTTGGTTGGTTGCACATGAAAAATATCTTTGGCTGACATGGTGTCTCACTCTTTTATTAGCAACCATGCTGTACCGTGTTTACAACCACTGGTAACCCAGCTGCCAGTATGCACCAGTTCTTCTCCTTTTTTAACGTACCACTCAATCACTCACACCTCAAACCTGAACTAATTAAAGGGTTATCTGAGGATAGAAAAGAGAACTGATTTAGCCTTTGTTTGGTGATGATTAACAAGCTGATAATGGGTAGCTGTGTTAACATTTGAGATGACACATCATGAACACTTGAGATGAGAAGCGGACATACATAGTGACCTGGGCCACTCCAGAGGCAAATCCTGGCAGCTTCTGTGCTCATATCCTCCTGCTACAGGAAGCAGATGCGACAGGCTGCCCCTCCCCACCCCCACCCTCCTGCTCCACTCTGAGCAAGGCCTTTCCTGTTAAGCAAATTGCCCAAGTGTGGAAAAATGATTTGCTACAGGAAATTATAATTAAGCAGTACCGTCAGCGTTTCTAGAACAGACGGTATTGTGAACAAACACAACATATGGCCCCATGCGTCTCCCAATGGAGATCCAGCCTTATTCAGACACACGCCCACCGAGATGAGCAGTGATCCCACTGCTTCTTAATAAAGAGTAGCCGTGAACGCACGTCTCTAAAACTGGCCCACCGTAGTGGCCAATTCTTTTAGAGAACATCCGTCCCTACCACAAGAATGGGATCGGTTTTCGGGCACTGGTGAATCCACGACAAACAAGTAGTGATCTTCCTGGTCTCATCTGATGATTTGTTGTCGAATCAAGAGTGGTGGATCTCGTGATGAATAACATATTATATTTAATCGTCAGTTTCCTCTACCCAATCAAGGCATTTAAGGCCATTCATTTGGTTACTAAGAGTTTATACAACCAATCAAAGGCCACTAATCTCCTAAAGAAATATAATTACACTAAATAAGGCCCAGCTCCCTTCCTGTTCCTTTGTGAGATTTGCTAGGCTGTGAGATAACGTGTTGCATGGGGCAGGCTCACACATGGGGGGTGGTTGTTGCTTTTTCAAAGTTTAAGCAGTCTATGCATGAGTTTAGAGAAAGATTGTCTGTTTTTTGTTGGTCTTTGTGTTGTTTCTTGTTGTTTAGTGTGATTTAAACCATGCTGTTCCCCTTTGTCTAAGTCTTTGCTCAGTGAGTGATATTGGGCCTTATTCCGAGTTTGGAGGTAACCATGGCGCTATTAGCGCCATGACTACCTCCAATACCGGCAATGAGTCTGCCCTCGTTCAATGGGGACTTACCGGTCTAGTCTGGCCTTTGCGGGACCGGTAAGTCCCCATTGAAAATACCTTTCCCCATTCCCATTCCCCGCCCCCATAGTGCTCAATGGGAATGGGGAAGGTGCAAATAACGGCACTGCAATTTGCGGTCCCGTTATTTGCTCCCTGGACCCTTTGCGGGGCGGCCTTAGCGGGACCCGCAAAGGGACCTCGGAATAGGGTGCAAAGGGATTACCGGCACCGGTGTCCTTACCGGTGCCCGGTATCTCTTTGCGCCAGCCTCGGAATGAGGCCCAATGTCTTGTGTTAGATTCCCATTATAAATAAAAAAGAAAAAGGGTTGCCTTTGCCTCTTACACATTTGCTTTTCTTTCCAGTTCATTAAGGTTAAAAAGCCAAACACTGTTTCACACACCTATTTTCTTCCCCAAACCCTAAAAACAAAGCATGTACTTATCCCTGTGTGTGTTTGTCCTGCATTGCTAATTTATATTCTGGTAGCAGAAGCCGTAGCATTGTATTAATTGCCATTGTCGTTGTAGATTTTGGAGTAGGGCTGTTTTGTTGGTTACCTTGTTTGTCTACTTGGGTCCCTTGGGATGGTGCCAGTACTCGCTGGTTCTAAGGGGACACACTTTTGGCTTTACGTGTTGAGCGGCAGGAGCACACACTTGGTTCTTATCATACCCACCTTGGCAGTCATGGTACGCCTGCAATGCTCAGAGGCTAAAGGAAAAAAGCCAGGAGAGGAGGTGGAATTGCATTCCTCCTCCCAGCAGGGGGAGGGGGTGTCATGGGGACGCCTCTACAGAGGCAAAAGAGGAGTTGCCAGGCTTGTCCCTCAGGTGAGAGGAAGGGATGACTACAATGGAGGTAGTGTTTGGGGTGGGTCCCGACTGGTTACGGGCTTAGAGGAAGATGTGTTCTCCACTCAGCAGGGCTTGGATGCTGCTGTGGTCGAGGGGGCAGACTGTCGGTAGAAGACACAAGGAAGGACTAGTCTGATGATATGCCGCAAGATGAGGTGGCCCTGTTTGAGGGACAGGCTTAGGAGAAAGTGGTGGCAGAGGAGCCGCTTCCTGCAATGGCAGAGAGAGAAAGCCAGGACGTGCCCCAGGGAGTGGTGACCTCAAACCCCACCCACACATCTCACAACGTCCTGGATGTGGGACTATTTTTCCCTGCCACCATGAGAGACTATTAGGGTGGAGGAGCCTTTGTTCATCTGCCTGGTGGGAGACTGTGGCAAGTAGGTCAAGCAGAAGCAGAAGGCTAGCGGCAAGAGTGGCTATGCCCTAGGGATGATGATGAGGGACCATGTGCACCAGTAGCACAGGAAGGTTTGTTTTGTTTGTTTGTTTGTTTAGTATTTATTATGCGCACCGGACCCGAGGGTATAAGGGCACAGGAGAGTAAGAAAATGTACAGCTTAGTAAAAGGTTACAGGTTACAGGTTACACAGTGTCAGTGGTAAGCAACATTAAACAGTCAACATTTAGCAATTTAACAATATTGGAATAACAGTTGTAAACAGGAACAGAAATTCTATCTAATCAAGAACAGAATAGTGCATTCATTTGTCATTTCTCTCTGTTAGCCAACTAATCAAGTTTAGCCTAAATTTGGTGAAGGATTGTTCCATTCTCAATGTGGTGGGTAGCTCGTTTCACAATTGGGCTGCTTTGACTGGAAAACTGGAGCCTCCAATAGTGGAAAGTTTGAATCGGGGAACCTTGAGGCGATCAGTATTTGCTAATCTCGTTAGTCTAGTAGATACTGTTCTACAGAATCTGTCTGCAAGGTATTGTGGGGCTTTGTTGTTTAGACATTTGTGTGTGAGGGAAGCAGTTTTAAGTCTAATTTTCTCATAAGTGGAAAGCCATTTCTGCTTCCTTCTTGTATCAGAGATATGTTCTCTCTTCTGGATATTCAGTGCGGCTCGAGGAGCATTATTTTGCTGTATCTGTATTTTGTTGATGGTAGATTTAGTCGCTCCAATGTATAGGGCATTGCAGTAACCTAATTTGGAGATGATCAAGGCTCTGGCTAAGGTCATGCAGCTGTTTGGGGATAGGAATTGTTTGCCTGCTCTAATTGTTTGCATGTATAAGCTGTTGATGAAGCTAGAGTTTTTCCCTGTTTAGTGAATGATAGAGTGGAGTCTAGATATAGACCTAACGTTTTCAATTCCTTAGCTACTTGAATGAGGTTCTCATCAATAATGAAGGAAGAGTGACTCGCGCCTAGTCTGTTAAGAAGGGGTGTAGTGCCTAGGATGAAAAGCTCTGTTTTGTCATCGTTCAGGCAGAGGCTATGGGTGGCCATCCATGCCTGAACAATGCTGTAGATTCTGCTCACCATAGCTAGGTCCTCACTATAGTCCCCAGTGAGTGGGAAGAGGATCTGGGTATCATCTGCGTAATTGGTGTAGGTGATACCCAGATGGTCCAAGTCATCAAACAGGGGCTTAGTGAAGATATTATATAATGTTGGCGAAACACAAGAACCCTGTGGCACTCCACAAGTGATGCGGATAGGGTCAGCCGCTGCAGATGGTGAGAAGACCCTCATGGTACGGTCACTAAGAAATGATTGAATCCATGCTATTGCCTCACTGGAGAAGTGGGCTACTGAGTCCAAGTGGTTGCATAAAACTTTATGATACACTAAGTTGTACACCGCAGAAAGGTCTAGTAGGAGAAGTAATGCAGGTTTTCCATTGTCTCTTAGTTTATCTATTTGGGCTTTAAGATCAATAAGCACGGTTTCGGTGCCATGTAGGGAACGGAAGCCGGATTGCCGAGAGCCTAATAGCTGGTTAAGTTCTAGGAAGTTCTGGATTTGGATGTATGCCACCTTGTCCAGAATCTTCAGTAAGAACGGTACAGTTGTAATCAGTCTGTAATTTGTGGGTATAGCTCGGTCTAAAGTTTGCTTTTTAAGGAGTGGGAGTACCCATGATTCCTTTAGGTTACTGGGTATGGTGCCTGGGTTAGGGAGGCATTGATCAACTTGGTGATGAAACGTGCTAGGTCCCTAGCGGAATCTTTGATCAATTGTGCTGGGCATAGATCACCTTTGCAGTTGGAAGGTTTAAATCCAAGCATTACTTTCTCAACCTCGATTATGGAGAATTTAGAGAATTGGAATTGGGTGGACGGTTTGGTTTTAGTAGGTGCTGTAGTATTGGGCAGAGAAGCTGTGGCTAATGACTCTTTCTTTAACTCTATTTTCTTTTGGAGGTTTAGGACTTTGTTGGCTAGCGCATACTGGATATCAGAGCACCATGTTTTATCTTTGACACAGTTGTCTTGAATTTTTATGGGGTTTTCAAGTTCTCTGAGAATGGAGAACAGCTCTTTCATACTGGAGTTAGCTTGAGTAATTCTATTGTTATAAGTCTCTTATTTTGCCGATAGGATCTCTTTCTTATATTGAGATGAGATGTTGATTAGCTTGAGTTTATTTTCTGGAGTAGGGTGAAGTTTCCAAGTATTTTGACATTTTCTTTTATTTAGTATGAGGTTTTTTAGGTAGCGGGTGAACCAGTTGTTCAGATGACTATGAGGGTTTTAACGGGGTGATGTTATCAAGAGTTTTGTTCAGTGATTTTGTTATAGTCTTCAACTAAGAGGTTAGGATCTGAGTTGTCAGGTAGAGCGTTGAGGGTAGGCAAGATGCCCGGGAGTAGTTTGTCTACTGTCATATATTTGTTGTTTCTGGAGAGTCTAGGTGGCGCAAAGAGTTGTTGCAAGGTGGGAATTTTAGTCTCTAATGTGAAGGATATCAGGTGGTGGTCTGTCCAGATTTGGGGTGAAATGGTTAGATTAGAGATGTTGCAGTTATGGTCAGCGACCCAATCTAGGATTCTCCCTTTGATGTGAGTTGGCTCATTCACTCTTTGGGTGAAGCCAAGTTCTGTCAGAATGTTAGGTGCTGCCATGGCTTGCAGGTCATTGATGTCATTGAAACTTATATTAAGGTCACCGAGCAGTAATGTTAGGGATGTTTCTTTTAGGTTTTCTGAGAGAATAGTGGATAGGTCTTCTATGAAGGTCTTGATAGGACCAGGGGGGCTATATATCAAGTGGATGTTCAATGTTTGGCAGTTGGCTGTGGGTACTTTAATAGACATTATTTCACAAGATTCAACGGCAGGTGAAGGAGATAGTCTCATGCCGAGCCTAGTTTTGGCAATAATGGCTAGGTCACCATGTAGGTGCATATGTCCTGAGAGGCTAGTCCCCACTCCTGGTGGTCCATAGGAGGGTTCTAGAACATCCCATCGCTGGGGCACAGCCCAGCAGCAACATCGGGTGGCTAAACTGCTGCATCTGTGAAGTCTGCTGAATCAGCATCAAGTGGTAACAGGTACTTCCCAGCGGTCATCTACTTCACCCATAAGGCACTAAAATCCATAATTGTCCAGGAATTAGTAGGGCGAGAGATCTATTGCCAACCTTATTATCAGGTTGGCACCAAGCAAGCGCTGTCTGCCCTGGGACTTGTGATATTCCTGGCCATGCTCCAACGCTTCCAGAAAACTGTCCTGAAGTTACAAGGGAATCACTGCTATACACCGCTGGTTTACAGGGGGGTAGAGCATGCTATCATCTCCCATTGGCAAGCATTGGTGCATCTGAAGAATTTATAATAGTAATTGCATAGACTGGTGAAGGTATGCTGCTTATCTAATGGAAGGGGGAGAGATGCACCTGAGGTCATTTTACTTCTTCCTTTTTCTGTGCTCTATGCTGCTGCATATGAGACGCATAGATGTTATGTTAGTAGGATGTGTACCATGCAGCACTGCGATTTGCATGGTCCCCAAGTGTCCACACGCATTCGGAAGAGAGTGGGTGGATTTGGTTAGTTAGGAAAAGAAGACTGTGTTGCTTTGTGCTGATGGTGTAGATCAGACTTATCCTGCACTACGCCTAAGGGAAAGCAAGGTGTGATGTGTTAGGAGCATCGAGCGCTCTGTGTCCTGAGGGAGAAGCTTCTGCTTGCAGTGTGGGTGTGCATTAGCCAGTGCCCGGGTGCTTCAGTTGGTGTTAGAGGCGTAAAGGTCTGTGGTTTGGAGTCTCTGTAGACAGGCTTTTAGGAGCCAGGTGCATGTACGGGTGGCCAGTTTGAGTTTGTGTATGATGTGCAAGGTATAGAAATGGAGGGTTAGTCGATTAGGTCAATGGTTAGTTCTGCAGGTTTTCCTTATCGGGTACAAGTGCATAATGACACGGTTGGTCGTGAGCGGTATTGAGCATCTTCATGGTTGTTTGCAAGCTAATGTCCTGTGTTGTATTTTTACAATAATGAAGGGGGAGGCATTCTCTTAGTTTTAGCAGTGCTTGAAGGTGTTGTAGTATTCAGGTCAATGGCATTTTTCTCTGAGTGCCATGAGTTGGTTTGGAACCGGATGGACTTTCCCCCAGATTTGGTTGCTGTTTATACTCAGTGGAGTACTTTTGACTTTTCTAGTGGGCTAGCAGAACAAAGGCTGGGTTCATGTGAGAAAGCAGTGGTGTTTCTATTGGATTTCTGAATGCCAAGTCATGATGGGATATGCTTTCTCACATGCAAGGGGAGGTTTTCTTCACAATAGGTCTGTACACAGGTGGGGCAAGCTTGTATTAAGATAGCAGCCTCTGCGTCTTTGGTGGTATCATTCTACTCTTTCTGACCCACTAGATGGATGACGACAGAAATTGAGTCCTGGTATTTGCAGTCTCCTCATGCTGCTCATGCACTCTGTCTGTTATTCTTCTTGTAATTTTCATTACATACTTTCTGTACACCTCTCCCTTCTGCCCCTGAGATGTTGGGAGGGATGAAAAGTGCCACCTCCTCTGTCAGTCTCAGTGTATGTTCAATGTCACGGTGCAATACCTGTGTATTTTCTTACACTGATGCATATATCCCTGAGAGACGCGCGATAGGGGGTGGTGAAATGTGGGTTGGATGATGCCTTCAATTCCGTGAGTGTAATTCTGGCATTCCCAAGTGCACACAGCAAGTTTTGCTGCAGGAGTGAAAAGACCATGATTAGCAAGTGCCTCTCGCTAGTTTGGTTGCCGACATGTTGTTCCAAGCGTGTCCCGCTATGTGATACCCAGCTCTCCGAATCTCTGCTTCTCCCTCTGAGCAGAATCACTAGAGCATGACTCTCTTACAAGCTGCCCTCGGGTATTCTCAGCTCTGTTCGCTCCTCCCCCCAGGTGTCACCCAGCTGCACATTCCTCATCGACTCCCTTCAAGAGATGAAGACAGACACGTGTGTTACAGCCTCCCTGAACCTCTGCTGCTGCCTCCCAGGAAAATCAGGTAAGCGTGACCCTCCCACAAGCTGCCATCAGGGGTTCCAAGCTCCTCCTCCCAGGTATCACCCAGTGGCTTGCATCTCATCCACTCCCTTCAAGAGACCGACACTGACTGCTGTGTCACCCAGCAACCCCAAATCACTGGAAATGGCACCCATTACAATTCAATGAAAGTGTCACACACTGCTGTGTAGTAAATCTCGCTCTCTGATTGGGTCACTACCTCTCCCTACCCTTTTTCCTACAACTATTCTAAATATCCCTAAACCTTTCCAATATATCATCCTGCCTCCAGCAATGACATCCTGCTTCTCCGAAACCGGCATTAGACTAGATGCAAGTTCCAGGCACATGTTCCCCTTGAAGCCATTTGGACAAAGTTTCGGCAAACCCTTTTAAAAGTTCACCCGATTTTCATCATTGATAAATCACTCAAAATTCAGGTGACTCGGATATGTTACAGGAAACTTTGTGAAGACCTAATAAAGAGCACTTGCCCCTCGCTTCAGGGGGAGATCCAGCAGTGGGCAGCAACTGTGAATGTGGTGTGTGACCAGTGGTACTGGGAGTAGGGTGTTAAATTATCACTTTGCACAAATAAATGTTCATTTTCAAATGCACATGACATACATTTTAACCTATTGCAAAACTATGGCAATGAAATTGATTTTTCCTTCATAAAAGAAAAGATTACAAAATGTGCATTTGCATAAGTTTACCATATTAAACACATGCGGATGCATAAGCTAAGCACAGAGTTCCCGCAGATGAGCACTAACATGTTTAGAAGCAAGCACTTCTTTCCTTTCCCCTCATTTCAGAGGTCTGAGACCGCCCGAAAGGAGGAGGAATGAAACGGATTGTATAAAAATGAAAAGGTTGAAGGGAGCATCTAAATGCAAAAGAGACTAAAGAAGCCTGTGCCATGATACGAGAAGGGTGAGAGAAAAATACACAGCATGTCAAATGTACACAGCGGGGCAAAATTCTCTAAAACAGGCACATCTCACTGGGATGCGCAATGGCGCAAAGACGCACCTGCGCTATTGCACATCTAATTGAAGATGGCAAATTCACAAAGAAAACACCAAAACATGCCACGTTCACAAAGGTGCGCAAATTGGGGCGCAAAAGAGGCACAAATAAGTGGGCATTTAATGGCGCATCTGAGGAGATGTGCACGTCTTTGGCACATCTGTCAGATGCCCGCATTTTTGATGACAAATGCTAGCAGGAGCATCAATTTGCGCCACAAACAGGTGCATCTCATCAGATGCCCCCTGAAAAGAGTGCATATGCCCTAAAAAACACAAAGTGTTTCAGACAATGTGTTTACAGTTCATTCTCTTTTGTTTGTCTTATGTGAATAATAAATCTGGGAATAAGTCAAGATCGCGTGTTGTTTTACCTCTTTAGCTTTGTGGTGAATTTACTTTGTAAAGTGGATCACTTCTCATGAGAGTTTGAATATATATTTTAAATGTCTCGGGTGGTAGTTTTTCCCTGTCATTCAGGACTGTCATAGGGCGATGTCTGTGATTGTGTTTAATTCATATCATTCTGTAGAAACTGGCAGCATGACTGCTAGGCAGCCGCATGGAAAGTGTTCTACTTCCTAATGTCCTCACATTCATGTACAAGTGTTCTAGGGCCACAGGGGTATGAGGGCCCCATGGGTGCAATCAATGGCAACACAAACACATAGTACCCAGTTGTGTCGTAAAAAATGACCTCACTAATCCTTCCGTGGAACATCTATAATGAGGCATGGCTACATATACCCTGGCAGATTTAAGTATCATGTTAAAGACATGGGGCCTCATTACAACCCTGGCGTTAAGGGGTTAACGGTGCCGTAAAAGGCTGCGGCGCCGTTAAACCCTTAACGTCAGATTCACACTTTAACCCCTGCTTCTTGTAGGCGTTAAATCCAACCCGCTAAGGGACCTTGGTGCTAATTACAGCATTGTAATTTACTGTGCCGTAATTAGCGCCTTCCCCATTCCCATTGAGCCCTATGGGCCAAAAATGGGAATGGGGAAGGGGCCATGGTGAATGGGGATTTACCGCCCCGCCAACCTTGGAATGGGGTGGTAGATCCGCCATCCACCATGGCAGAATCCGGCATGGACCACGGTGCTAGTAGCACCATGGTTCAACGCCAGGGTTGTAATGAGGCCCCTTGTGTAGGGCCCGTAAAAGTGAGGATTATGATATCACCACCATGACGCCAATGGTAATTTGGAAGAAGGCTTTTGAAAAGAAATACAGGCCGACAGTACATTGACTAGTGGTGGTATGGCATGGGCTTGCATTTTGTGTGGTAAGGGACCCCTCTCTCCAACTCACCATCCCCATTGTCCACTTGTGATATAGGGCGGGAAGAGGTACTTCTAGGTATCTTCTTCATTAGCCAGTTGAAATACAGTGCTGATCCTCCCATATACAATTTCCCGCCTCATCAGGCGGTGCAGCAGCATGATGGCTACTGGATTGGCCATTTTGGTAATGTGTACCTGACTGCGTTGTGCTTTTATACTGTGCTGTTGGTTGTGATCGGAGTGCACTGTGTGCTTCTTTGGTTGAAAGAATCAGTTGCACTTTTTGCTGGGCCCTTTGCGCCACATTGAGAGAGGAGCAAATGTAAAAGGGCCTTTTAGGAGCAAATCCAGTAGTCAGGTTTTGTGAATTGGGATTTAGGTATATCTTTGCTTGCTTTCTGTGGTCACCCCCCTTTCCATGCTTAATTTGTGGTATTGGCATGCTTTGCATTCACTTTGCGCCTCTTTTGCTCACATTTTGTGCTCCTTTTCTAAATTGGCGCTCCTCTAAGATCCACACTTCTGTTAATGAGGTGCATCTATTTCTGGTGCATTTGTGGTGCATCTCAGATTTGTTAACTTTTTTATTTTTGAGGATTTGGCCAATTGTGTTTCACAGCTGTGAAAAGTCTTAAGTGTCCTGTCAGCATATCAATTCAGCTATCTTTAGATAAGCTTCCCACTGATAAGCGGGCAAATGGTATTCCTGTTGGGTTTATCATGCATTTTAACGACTTTCAACTGCACTGCATAAGTACAACCAGGAAACCAATTGCAAGCTATGCAAACTCGCACAATGCATAATATATTTATAAGTACATTTCACATTAATAAGTTAGGATATGGATTTAAAATACAAAGTGGGACTCCGAAGACATTGCATGCAGGCTCTTAGTATGCATTTTGTTGTCTGTTTTTTTAATTAGCAGCAAGAACACAACAACATGAAAGTACTGCTCCTAACATGCCAAGTCTGTGCTGCTCCCGTTTCTTCCTCCTCCAATCACTGCTCTCTACGCCTGCTTCATCAGGACACTTGCAGCCCAAACGTCTTCCTATTTTCTTGCTGCTTCCAATATTTATTTATTTGCATTTATAAAGCGTGCAGAGCTGCCCTGAGGCATCGTGGCGCTGTTACAGAAGACTTGATAATAAAACATAGCATAGGAGTTAGCAGTAGATAACATTGGTATAGTTTATTAGGGTTACAGTGCAAGCCTGGGTGTTTAACAGAATAGGAAGGTCTTTAGATTTTTTCGGAAGGTGGTGAATGATTTTTCATTCCTTAGTGAGGTCGGCAGGGCATTCCAATTTTTGGGTGCGAGGTGTTGGAAGCTGGACCCCCCTGCCCTGGTTCTTTTGAACGTGGGAACAAACATCTGGTTGGTGCTCTGTTAGGTCTGTTTGAGGTGCTGAGGGAAATTCTTTCTGAGAGATTGGGAGGGGCGTCTGAAGTAATGCATCTGTGAGTGATGGCCATGGCTTTGGAAGAGTATGCGTTCCTTTACCGGTAACCAATGGGCGTTTTTTTCTTGCTTCCAAGATATGTTCCCTTTTGGGAATGTTCAGCGCAGCCCAGAGCACGTTGTTTTGTGTGATTTGGAGATTTTTTAGATTGTTGACAGAGGTGCCTAGAAAAGGGGCGTTACAGTAGTCCAATTTGGTACCTATTGTGGCCCTGGCAATGGATAACCAGTTTTTAGTGGAGAGGAAAGGTTTGACTGCGTTGATCACCTTGGTGGTGAGCACTGAGGCTGAGGCTATGGTGTTGATCTGACGGGACATGGATAGTGAGGCATCTAGATGAACACCTAGGGTTTTGACAGTCTTAGAGACTGTGATAATGGAGTTGTCGATGTTAAAGGATTTGTATTGAGGGGGGAGTTTGTTGAGAGTTTCGCTAGTCCCTACTATGAGGATTTCGGTTTTATCCCCATTTAGGCAGAGGCCATTTGCAGCCATCCATGTTTGGATGGCTGTGTAGATTTTGGTTAAGGCTGTCACATCTTCTTCATAGATCCCAGTTAGTGGGAGTAGTACCTGTGTGTCGTCCGCGTAATTAGTGTATGCTATATTGCGACAGTCGAGGTCATTGAAGAGTGGGAGGGTAAATATATTGTAGAGAGTCGGGGCAGTGCAGGAGCCCTGAGGGACGCCGCAGTGTATGATGGTGGGGGTGGCTGATGCAGTGTCTGAGAAGACCTTCATGAGTCTGCCATTTAGAAATGAGGCTACCCACGAGATTGCCTCTGGTGAGAAATGAGCTTCATTTTTTAGGTGCATGCTTAGAATATCATGGTTGACAAGGTCAAAGGCGGCAGACAGATCCAGTAGGAGAAGGAGTGCCAGTTTGCCTTTGTCCATGATGTCTCCAAGTTGTATTTTTAGGTCGAGTAGGGCCGATTCAGTCCCGTGACCTGCTCGGAAACCTGACTGTCTTTTGACTAGGATATTGTTAGTTTCAAGGTATTCCTGGATTTGTGTGTAGGCAACTTTATCCAGGATCTTGAGCAAGAAAGGCAAGGTGGTGATGGGCCTATAGTTATTGGCAATTTCTGGGTCAAGCATTGTTTTTTTTAGAAGGGGGCGTTCCCACGCTTCTTTTAAACTGTCTTGAACTGTGTTGGCATTGAAGGAGGCGTTAATGAAGGATTTGAGAAAGGGGGCGAGTGTTTCAGTGCAGTCTTTAATAAGGCTGGCTGGACAGGGGTATCCTTTGCAATTGGAGGGTTTGATCTTGTTCATTATCTCAATGATTTTCTGTTCTGTTACTTCCCTGAATTTAAAAGGGGTTATGGGCGCTTTGACTGGGAGGGGCATTGGGCTAGGGAGTTGCTGGAGGTCAGACGTAGTGGTAGGTTTTGCGGAGCTGTGACAGGTTTTTGTGGTGCTCTTTGATTTTGGCTTGTCGGAGTTCGATTTTGTTTAATAGTGCAGATTGTATGGAATTGCACCAGGATTGGTCTTTGAGTATGTCCTGTGACTTGGTAATTGGAGTGGAGAGTTCTTTGAATATGGCAAGGAGTTCTTTGGATTCAGAACTTGCGTTAGCAATTCTATCATTGTAGGAGGCAGACTTGGCTAGGATTATGGCTTTCTTGTATTGAGAGGTTATGTTTTTGTAGGAAGATAGGGTAGTTGGGGAGGGTGTTTTCTGCTAGGTATTCAGTGCTGTTCTTTTTTGAGTGCATAGTTCTTTGAGTTCAGATGCGAACCAGGTGTTTGAGTGTTTCACTGTTTTGGCTTTTTTGTTCTGTAGTGGGGCAATGTTGTCTATGGCAATGCTATGGTGTTCTTGTAGATTTCTGCTAGCACTGATGGGTCGGAGGACTTGAGGTCCGTTGTGAGTGTGCTGTGGTGGGGTATAATCTTATCTTTGATAAGATTTTTAGCGCATCTTGCGAGGGCAGGGGGATCGGGTTGGGCTTTGTGGTCTTGATGCAGTTGGGATGAAGAAGTGGATGATGTGGTGGTCAGACCAGGGGGTCGGGGTGATGGAGCTAATGTCGATGTGGCAGTTGTGGTCTGCTACCCAGTCCAGGATGCGGCCTTTGTTGTGTGAAGGTGTAGTTATCTTTTGGTCAAAGCCTAGTTCTTTTAGGGCTAATGCGAGAGATTTGGCTGGCTTATCTTTTTTGTTATTGTAACCTAGATTGAGGTCACCTAAGAGGATGCTTTTGGAGGTGAGTTTTAGGTTTTCTGTTAAACGATGTAGGAGGTTCTCGTGGAACTCAAGTAGTGGGCCAGGTAGGCGGTATACAAGGTTGATGGTGATGGTGGAATTGGGAGAGAGGGCGATTTTTACAGCAAAGGAGTCTATGCTTTCACCCAAGTTAGAAGTGATTTGTCTAGCCTCTAGGTGATCTTTCAGGATTAGTGCTACCCCACCTCCTATAAAGGAGAGGCGGTCTTGCCTGATGATGGAGTACCCCTGAGGGATGGCAAGGTTGAGTGCTGGACCTGCGGCGCTGTGGAGCCAGGTTTCTTTGATAGCTAGAATGTTGAGGTCTAAATTGATAAGGAGTTCATGAATTTCTGTGGCATGGGCCGGGATGGATCTGGCATTGATAAGGGCACACTGATGGGTCTGGGAAGAGGGGCTGGGGTTGTGTAGGGCCAGAGAGGCGGGGTTGGAGTGCACCACCACATGTGTGGGTGTGGATCGTTTCGGTCGTGGGGTGGATAGTACTGTGATGGTGGGTAAATTGGGTGATGTTTGGTATTTAGTGCCAGGACGTCTGGAACGGAGTCCCAGGAGTAGGTTCCTGATGTTGGTAGGTCTAGGGTATGAAGTTTTAATAGGTGGGGGTCATCGGCCGTGGGGTTACTTTTAGTGAAGAAGGAGGGTAGAAAGTATGTGGGGGGATGTTGGAGGAAAGGTGGGGGTGCGGTTGGCAGGCTGGTTGCTGGCGAGTGAACTGGTTGCATGTGGGTGACTCATAGTGAGCATCGTAGGCGGGCAGTGGGGTAGGGTGCAGAGTGGCAGACCGCTATATGAGGAAGAGTATGTAGCCCAGATACGAGAGACACATGAATTTTCAAATATGCATTGGCTAACAAGGCAGTGGAGGTAGCCTAGATACGAGAGACACACGAATGTTCAAATATGTTTTGGCTAACAAGGCAGTGGAGGCAGCCTAGATACGTGAAACACAGGTATGTTCAAATATGCATTGGGTAACAAGGCAGGGGAGGTAGCCTAGATACGAGAGACACGGGTATGTTCAAATATGCATTGGCTAACAAGGCGGGGGAGGTAGCCTAGATACGAGAGACACAGGAATGTTCAAATATGCATTGGCTAACAAGGCAGTGGAGGCAGCCTAGATACGAGAGACACAGGTATGTTCATTTATGCATTGGCTAACAAGGCAGTGGAGGTAGCCTAGATACGAGAGACACGGGTATGTTCAAATAAGCATAAGACTAGTAGGGCAGACACGGGTATGTACAGAAGGCATTTTAGCTAATCAGGCAGTAGATCTCGCTTAAACATTGCGAGACACAGATGGGTGCAAGAATGCGATAGGTTAGTTAAGTATTGAGGGTTCACCTGGATCATTGGTGACTAGAGAGGTATGTGTGGGTGGTCTAGGCCCCAGTTGAGGTTGTTGTCCATAAGAGGGAGGCAGTGGCAGAGACAGAATCAACAATGCAGGTAGGAAGCACCGTGACCATATATGCGTGGTAACAGGTAAGCGGGGGCAGTGTCTATGTGACTCAGGTGAGAGGCGAGTTACAGTGCAGCCGTCTTGGAGGTGCTTTTGAGTGAAGCAAGATTGTGGGCAGTACTTCTCTGATGTGCCGTGGCAATCGCGGTAGGTGGGTCCCTGCCCTACAGCCTTCCGACAGTTGGGCGGGTTGTGTGCACATCAATGTACGAGTTCTTACCGTGATGCCGCGAGGGGGCAGGCTGCTAGTTTCCTTCCAGCCTGAGTGTGAGCGCGTGTGTGGGAAAAGGGCTCCAGCCCCCTCCTATGCAACACAAGTTGGTTGAGCGTAGGTACGGCCAGAGTGGTGAAGTATAGGTCATAGCGGCCTGGTGCCGGCGCAGACCAGTGTGTAAACAGGCGCAAAACAGGGCCTTTGCACCGCGGGCCTTAGCAGCGGTGGGCCGGCTTCCGCATCACCAGCAGATGTGCGTCTGCTAAAATGCCGTGGAAAGGGCAACTGATGCGGCGGCCATTGAAAAACTGAAGATAGCGGGTCGGATGGTAAGGATTACGAGAAGTCGAGAAGTGATTATGGATAGCACCGATGTGCTCACCTTCTCTTTGTTCCGTGTGGGTGCTTCACTGCTCCTGCATTAGGAGTGTGGATCGTGCCTGGTGGGTGTCGGGTGCAGCGTGGTGGGAAAGGGCTCCTGCCCTCTCCTGCTGCTCGGTGGAAATGGCTTCAACAGGCGCAAAACAGGGCCTTTGCACAGCGGGCCTTAGCAGCGGTGGGCCGGCTTCTGCCTCGCCGGCAGATGTGCGTCTATGTATAGTCTACTTTGTTCTTTTCTAAAAACCTGAAACAAATGTAGTTTTAATAACAGATGTCGCAGGTGGAGGATGGTTTCTAGGTTTTCCGGTACGTAATGGGGGCACGGGGCTGCTCATTCCTAAGAGCAGCATTGTCTTCAGTGTGTGGCAGAGAGATACGCTGCTCTGTGATACCATCCACTCCCAAATGTCTAGTGGATTTTCCCTCTTTTCTTTCTTCTTTCATTTTATTGCTGATAGTCTTCCGTGCACAGACGGGCTGGCGGGACCAATGATGGATTGGAGCAAAGAACCCAGAATTAGGATGACTCGATCATAGGACTACAAAGAGGACTAGCCACGGTGCAAATTGACCACACATTGCAAGTGGAGCACTCCTGCAAGCACTATGTCTGCTGGGAAGGCAGGCAGGCATCCTGCTTTACAGACTGTGACTCCTGTTGGGTCTGCAGAGTGGAAGTCTAATTTAGCAGAATATTTTACTAAATCCGTGGCTCATGCATGAGAGCATGCTATTGGTCGGAATGTTGGCACAGCCATTAAGGAAACCAAGGCTGACAGTTTTGGTGAATCAGTGGCAACTGTGATGAAGCAGGTCCTGATTGATCATTTGAATGAGGGTTCTGATGGATGGCAGGATGACGTGGTGATTCCCTCAGGAAAGCAGAAGGTAGATCAGAAGCAGCACCATGCCAAATCAGCCAGTATGCGCTGGTGACATGGAACACTCATGGAACACTCAGACTAGCATCCCCAGGAATGGGACTCTTATGGAGCGTTAATAAAGGGTGACTTTGGTTCAATATCTGGGTCCCCAGATGGCGGAGGAGACTCAATTCCGCATGAGAGTGCCAGGTTATCTATCAGCTCTAGGTTTGTCATCAAGAGAAGGATGGTGGAACCCCACATTGGAGGGCACGGATTCTCCTCCACTGATTGTTGATCCTGTTTCAACCCAGAATGGGGAAATAGGTGGACCTGATGGATCAGGACCCTTCTAACTGCAGAGTGGTAGATTACATGGAGAATCTAATGTTTAACCCATTTGGTATGATTCATCCCAATTCTACGGTATGGTTTGTATAACCACATGTTGAGAGGTACACCCAATATTTCCCCAGAACAAATCTGGATAGCGGATCCTGCAGAAAAAGACAGCAGAATCTCCCAAGCCCTACATGGGTAGCAAATAGCATATAGTGCCCGATCTGGATGGAAAATATTCCGTCTTCTTTCCCCAATGTTGCAAGAACATATCAAAGGAGCAGATAAAGCCTGGGTAACCTGCCAGAACAGCCTCTGAAAGGTGCTTGGTCTGATAGTGAAAGTCTTCGAGCTTGCAGAGGAAGTCTGGCTAACTGAGGAGCCCCATCATTTAGAAGTTATGGTCAGGCTGGTGCTCAGGGGGCATTGTGTCGGTGGGGCGCAGGGGACATCAATACCTCAATCATTCAGGAGGGCGTGAGGGGCGTCCTCATGAAGGTTAATCCTAAATTTGTGGGTCTGGTTGCTTCCCCTTCTCAAGGGGATTCAGAGGAAGTACTGTTTGGGGGTAAAAGAGATTTGTGAATTTTTGTCTATTTTTACAACCCTAGAAAGATCCGAGACCAGTCTGAAGAGGTTATTTCAATCACAGGTGAATAGTCAGGCCTGTCATGCTAGGGGTTGCATGGCTGGCTGGGCACAGGCCATCACACAAAGCAATTATCGACACTCTCAACAGAGTGCTCGGAATACTTCCTTGGGGTTCTACCAGCAATTGCGGAGCAGGAATTCGTTCTTTTCTCAGAGAGGGCAACACAGCAGGGAGACACAAAGAGTGATCAGACCTTCTTTGTACAATGCTTCCACTTCTTTTACCACACATTCCAGAGAGTGGGTGGATACAGCAAAGGTCATCACAGAGTTTCTAGAGAAGCATTGTCAACCCTTTGCAACTCCACCCCTCAAACTCGGCCAAGAACAATGGCGATGGTCCATCAGGAGATTACGCAATTGTTGCAGAAGAAGGCAATAGAGGTTTGTGGCCAGAGTCCTAACATATGGTTCGGAAGAAGGATCGGTCATTCTATCCAGTCTTCAACCTACTAGCTCTCAATAAATGTGTTCTCTCTCATCACTTGAAGATGGAGACGCTTGTGTTGTTGAGAGATGTATTAAGAACTGGTGACTGGTTAGCTTGTTTGGACCGCAAGGATGAATACATCACTGTCCTTCTTGTACTGCAACACAATAGGTTCCTTTGTCTTCAGTGGCACAAAAATTGTTTCCACTTCACCTCCTTTTCCTTTGGTTTATCCTCAGCACCCTACTCTTTTTCTAAATGACTACGACCTGTTGAAGGATATTTGAGTTGCGATGGTGGTTCCATCACATAGAATACTGGAAAGGCAGGGTGATTTTTGTCATGGCCCCAAGTCTTAGAATCTGATGCCAGCCTCAGAGGGTAAGGGGCTGACTGCGGTCGGGCTTCCACTGGAGGCCAGGGGCCTTCAAGTAGTGACAGCAGCACATCAATTGTTTAGAGATGCTTGCAGGATCCTTTGTGGTTTGCAGCTTCAAAAAAGACAGATGGCAGTCCGCCATCGATCTGCAAATGGGCAATTATTTGGTGGTCCAATATACCAATAAACTAGGTGTCATGAAGTCCAAAGGCCGGATGGATCTAGCAAAACGTTTCTCTGACTTGAGCCACCCCCTCAGCTGAATGTATAGGCAGTGTTCATTCCTGGAGTTTCCAATGTGATTGCAGACTGGCGCTTCCGGCACTGGTGGAACCCAGTGGATTGGCAATTGTTTCCGAGAGTTTTCCAATGCCTTCGGGGGCTATGGGACCCACTGATGATCTATCTATTTGCTTCCTGCTTCAATGGCGCAGCTAACATTTTTCAGTTGGAAGCAAGATCCAGAAGCAGCAGCAAGCTTGGTGCAAGGGCCCAATGTATGCCTTATTCTTCTCTTTCCATAAGCCCTTTCACTCAGCTACATCTCCTGTTCTGGCTACATGTGTTAAAGAGGTCATAGAGAAGCTGGGGTGGACACGGAGTGTTTTGAAACACACTCAGTTATGTCATCTAAAGCCTTTTGAGCAGGGACATGGCTTGAGGATATTCTCAGGTCAGAAGATTGGGCTAATGCTTCCACCTTTTATAGGTTTTATTGTAAGCTTATTGTGCACGCTTGAATGGCTATCATTGCGTGGCTTTGAAATGTGCATAATAAGAGCTTCTGTGCCATTTCTTAGAATGCAGATTAGTCCTAGTTTATGACGGACAGTCATGATTCTATTAATGGTATGGAGGTGAGTATTATCCCACCCTGGACCTGCCCATTTCTTTGAACTTCCGTCTGTTCTCGTCTTTTCAGACTTAGGATATCTGGAGTTGCAGCATTCTTCTGATGTGAAAAGCGACAGTAAGGACGGGTCCAAGCTGTGGCTTTCAAATGTTTTGTCTCAATTGCTGGTGTGGCTGTGGTTACCAGCAGAGCATGGGAAGACTGTTGGACTGCAAGGCTCCTTACGAAGGAGGCAGAACAGTGATTGAAGGAGGAAGAAAGGGGAGGGGCATGGACTGAGCATGTTGGGAACAGTAGTTTCACAAAGACCCTACCTAAAGTCTCCTCCCATGTGGCCAGGTGAAGGCAGCCGCTTCCTAATCCTGATCCTTGGGGCGGTATTAGACGGGAGGATCGCCTGGGAGGAGAACGGCCGCAGGAGAACAGAAAGACTGCGCTGGGTGAGACGCAGTGTTTGTCTTCCTTCAAGACGAAATATCAGTGTTACCGGAATATGTGATGGCTTGCTGTCAGAGAAAGCTTTTATTTTCCAGAGCTAATATTAATGTGGGTGGAAACAATCATAACAAGTTATGCATTGGGAGTAAGGAACCCCCTGTTAAAATCACAGACATCTATAGAGGTGAAAGCCCCTATGACCCACTGGGGAATATTAAAGAAGAATTCTATATTTCCTCGAGAAACAATGATGTGAACACTGGGGACTTCAACCCCCACAATGCCCAGGGCTGCAGAGGCACAAGACTGCAAGTTTCAGCCTAATGGTGTTAATGACCCACATCTGAGGGAGACAGGGAGGCATAAAAGGCCCCCTTAGGTGCAGGCCATAGAGAGCAGTAGCAGGAGGTGGAGTAGTCGTGGTACCTCCACGTTGCAGTTGAAGCAGAAGTTGGAGGAGAGCAGAGACATTTGGACCACCGTTGCGTGTCGAACAGATGCCGGTCCGGAGAGAGTCTTTTCTTTCCGAGACCTTAATTTCAGAGGTTGCACATCGGGAAGTGTTGGGTTTGGCAGCTTTCCCCCTGAGGACTGTAGCTGCAGATGTCGTGCGGTGGGAAGTATGAAGTTTAAAACCTTCCCCCATAGTAAGTTTGGCTCCGGTGGCAAGCGAGCACCAGAGAGCCTTCGGAGCGAGGAGAGCTCCTTTACCGACTGGCACAGGCGACAGAAAACCAAGAGAAGCAGGTTGCCGGGCCGCACAGCAGAAGCAGAAGACCTGGAGGCAGTGGAGCAAAAGGACGCGCATGCTAGACCCAGTGAGTTCACTAGAATATTGTGACACTGGTGCGCTCTGTGACCGCCCGCTGTGCCAAGTCTGGGTGTATTAAGTCCAGACCTAATATAAAGTGAGTGAAGTGGCAAAACAAACATTATTTTGAATACCGAACTGATGTAAAGCAGACTAATAATCCTTTTGAAAACCAAGCTGACTCAAAGAGTAAAAGTTGGCAGAATAAGATCTTAACAAGCAGACCAGAAAGGTGTGATTGTGTTTATGTGGGTCAAAATAATTGTCAGCAACAAGAGAGGAAAATATTACGAGAAACCAATACAAACAATTATTGCCAAAGCCAAAACAGAATAATATCAAGGCAAGTTAAAAAGAACCAACATTGCCAAAGGCAAGAGAGGGCAATTAAGAATTCAAGTTTTTGAAAATCTTATTGCCAGTGTGGAAAAGAGGCTATAAGTGGAACTGGCTTAAACCCACTTAGCCAAAGCCACAGAAGTGTAAGAGCGAGAGAAAACCAGTGAGGAAACAAGAATGACAGGAAGGCTCTCCTTCTGACAGAAGATACTCAGGAGGAGTTGAGCATAACCTGCATTGTTTGTGGCAGTGACAAGTGTGTAACAAACAGCACACATTTGTTTCTTGTCTTCCCAAAAGAAGTCAAACCGGATTTTGTGAAGCAACCGCCATTGCTAAATTGTTGGAAACAACCATTTACCACAAAAGTACTTGTAGTAGTTAGTAATTCCATTTGTCCTGGCAGGAGAGTACACCATGGCAAAGCATCTTGTAGTACCAGACCTGGCAGGTGAGTGGACCAGGTGGAAGCCATTGAAGTACTGTGGTGTGGTTCAACGTGTTGAAGTTGAAGTGGTAGAACCACTATTGTCTTTTTGTGAAATATTGCAGAATCATCCTGACAAAGTCATTGTTGTTAATCTTAAAGAACTTTGGGAGCATTCTTGTTTCATGAGAAGAAGTTGTGTTGAATTCCTTGTCACAAGTGGAAAGAGGAAAAACTTGTTGAACATTGTGAACTGTTGGTGGAGTTCAAGTTGGAACACAAAGAACTTTATTGGAACTTTGTTGCAAGACAGGATTCCTTATCCTTTTATAAACTGTTGAATAAGATACTGCTTGAATCTGGGCAAGGGCAACTTACCCAGGTTATAAGGAGAAACAGTTACCAGGTTGCGAACATAACTGTTATTTCCGTTATAATGGAACTGCCATACGTTGCCTTGTTAAGTTTGTTATATGTATACGTGTGAGGGACAGAAACCTTTTGTTAGAGTGTTTCATTTAGTTTATTTTAGGCAGGGAAATCCTCATCAGGGTAGGGATAGTGAAGTGTTTATCCAATCTTTTGAGTAAATAAAATGGCATCCTTTGAAAAACCTTCACAATGTTGGCCGCCTCACATTTATGACCCCTCACAAACACACAAGTCTCAAAATGTCTCTATGTATTGTACAGTCCTACCAAATGCAAGGAGTTAGCCATTTTAAACTGCCACAAACACAGGCTGTCAAGTCCCATCGCCTGAGGCACATCCACAAAGGTAATGGTGTGCTGAAACGTACGATACATTACTCATTTTCATTCGGGGGTGTTTATTTTTTTTACAATTGAGAAACAACAAGGACATCTGCATTTATGTACAACTTCATTTATTATAAACATTGCCTGAATTGCACAGCTAGAAGGAATGCTGTTGTTTCACACCTATGAATGTTCAGGGTATCCCTTATCCATTACTCCACCGTGAGAATGCTCAGTCCATGGTTCCATGCACATTCTCCAGCTGGCGTTACTCCACTGAAGAATCTGTGCCTGAGCCGCGTTTTCCATGTTATAATGAGGTTTCAGCCCAGGGAGTGCAGGTACATAGATTGCACAGGTGTATCTTGCCTTGTTCTCGATATGAAAACTGCCGAGCTGTAACATCAAATTAGAATCATTCGCGGTAGGCTTGATTCTTTTTAATAAACATTTTTAAGAGGTGTCTGTCCACCTGCATATATTTTGCAGGTAATATGTACCATCTGACGAGATCACACGTAGGAATTGGTCGTTTTGTGCCTGAAACCTTCATATTACAGAGCAGTCTAGGTGCTTCCCAAGAGGTGACAGCGGGTGGATCATGGGAAACCAGGTATTAGCACTGAAACTGAAATTCCCCGTCCAACCCAGGCTCACTTGCCCAGTTGGCAGAGCACTCAACTGTGGAACACCCTGCCTTTTACAAATCCTGGGCATCAGAATTCTGGGAACACCCTTTCAGCTAACACAGATTATAACATGCTTGAATTAATAGAGCCAGAGCAATAACTTTTCAATACACTCAGCCTGAAAAGGTCCTTATGTTGTAATGGCCACAGGTTGATAATAAGGGGACGAGAGGGCATATTTTGCTGAAGGGGAACAGAGAGTGGAGAAGGAGTGGAGTCCTGTGAAGGTGCGGATTCTGACAAAGAGGTGGCATAGAGGTGGCTTGAGTTCAGGTCTTTAATTGTGCCTAGCGTAGCAGAAACTTACTACGTAAGGACAACCCCCTACTCTGGCCGGGAATGGGGAACATCATACATTATAACACAAAATGTTTGCTCGTCAGGTAAATCATTTAAAAAGACATTCAATTTCTACTATTTCAATGGTGTGGGAATTTCAAGCGTGCTCTAAATTTCACGTCTTATCTATCGAAACGCCTGTGACCTAAGATTGTCACACACATATTAGGCTAAATTCAGACATTTTTCATTTTTCACCATATGTCAAAATGTACTATTTGTTTAGTTAGACACAATTGTTTTCATAAAAATTACCAAGAATCGGCATAACAAAAAACGAACTAAGAAAAGAGTACAAGAAGCAAACACTTGGTGTAAACAAATACAGGTACAGTGTTAACTGAAGAATTGCACCCAGACACATCTTGACCTACGAAAATACCTGCCCAAATAAAATTGTCATTTCGGCATGTATTTTCGCAGGTCAAGATGTGTCTGAGTGCAATTTCTTCAGGGACAGTCCACATGCATATTACATAGTTATTTCTCTCTTGGCTTACTCATGGCAAATTCTTTTACTGTAGCTCCCCACGATGCATTGGAGTATTGAAGACTGACTTCACACCCCTTGAGGTCATCTAGAGTCGTAGGGGCCCCATAGGTATTTCGAAGCACAGGGTCTCGTTAATTCAAGAACTAGCCATGGCATAAACTTAAACATACAGAGAAAGTAAAGAAGATAAGAAGTTTCGGGAGATATGTACAAGTCTGATATGATAGGTTATTTATAACGTGCTTAATACCCAGTGGTTTCTAAGTGCAGACCCAGGGACCAAACCTGTGTTGCTCTGTGTCGTCTCTTGCTTCCAAGGCGAGCACGTTGCCCCTGAGCTATCCTCCCGAGACAATGATTCGCCTTTCTTTTTAAGGCACTCACTGACAGCCTCTGCCTCAGCAGAGAGGGCAAGTTTAACTGTGCATGAAGTCTGATCACCCTCATTACCTTCCCAAACACGTATAATCTATACTTGCATGAAATGGGAGCGTCTTAGCAGAGCTACGATACAATAAATTGGGTAGTACCACCACTCCTCACTTAGCAGTGATAGCATTCTTTAAACAGGAAAGTGATCAGTGCTTCTAATTAGGGCTACTGTTTGTTTATTTATTTATTTATTTATTTATTTGTGTATTTATTTATTTATTTATTTATTTATTTATTTGATGTGCTTCAGCTTCAAAAACGTTACACATACATACGGCCTCATTACAAGGTTTTTTTCTGCCGGAACAAGTGGCGGTAACAGTAGTTCCTTTGGGTAGTTTCCGGTGAATTTGCCGCTGGAATACCGCCAAACTCGTAATGAGGCTCACTATATTCACATAATGAATATACATTCATAAAACCATATACAATAACTAATACTTTCTTTAAAATTACAAATCTCATCTTAATTGCATTACAAATATTCCTTTAATGAAACAGAACTGGCTCTTCTCAGTAGATTTGCTATACTTTTAGGGTCACAGTAGAATCACCTGTCAGCAGGACTGCCCTATTTCTATTCCCAGTAGGACAAGTATACGTTTAATGACTCAATGACAATACTGAGCATAAGTGTTGTATTTTTAATGATGAACAATGACAGCACTTCTGAGTAGAGCTGATTTATTGTTAAAGGGGAATACAGACACTTTCCGTTAAAAATGTTACACTTTTACGTGTGCACTAAACATGTGTGATTCATAACCATGAGTGAGACAGTGATCCAAATCCACAATCAATGCATGACACCTTTTCAACAACTTAGACTCACCCAAAAATTCGCCTCATGAGTAAGATTCACTCTCATTAGTGAGACTTTGTACTAATATCTGAATTTCATATCAACATATGAAGCACGGGCCACTTACCCAATGAGTGAGACCCTGCTTTCACACCAAAGAGGTTAGACTGTGCCCCAAAGTGTGAAACATGTACCAACTCATTGGGGCCTTGTGGTCAGGTGCGACGCGCGCGCGGCCACACACCCACACACGTGTGCAATGTAGGACTGTATTTGGAAATGTACTGAGTCACACCCAATAAGTGAGACAACACTCTAAAGAATGAGCCTCACCAGGTTCGGACTGACCTATAGGGCAATATGTCCATTGCTGAACCAAAAACACAAAATGCTGGTGCGGGTCTGGTTTTTTTTGGGTTAAAGTGGGCCACTTTTTTGGCCAATATGGGCCAGTTTGACGTGTGGCATTCATAGAGAAGAGAGGCTCCGCCCCAATGAGTTGTTACATTGGTTTGACTTGCGAGTCTCACATTAAGTGATTCAGGTACTTTTTCCAGTGGTGAGTTCTGGCTATGCTCTGCCAAGTGGATTCACACTGAATGCCGAGGCTTCTCTGAGATGTGAAACTCACGCTGAATATGCAAGACTGTGTTCCTAGGCGTGAGATTGACGCACAAGTAATGGGGCTCTGATGGAGCTTTGAGTGCAACAGTGATAATAATAATAATAATAATAATAATAATAATAATAATAATAATAATAATAATAATAATACTCGATGATGCAATGCTTGCACCCAATAGCTGAATCTGATCCCAGTAGCGTGATTCACTCTCAGTGAGAGAGGCTCTGCTCCCGGAGTGGGACTCACACCCAGCGAGTGAGGCTCTGCTCCCTGGAGTGAGACTCACATAGGATGATTGCAGCAGTCCTCCCAGAAGCAATGCTTGCACCCAATAGCTGAGTCTGATCCCAGTAGTGTGATTCACGCTCAGTGAGAGAGGCTGTGCTGCTGGAGTGAGACTCCCACCCAGTTAGTGAGGCTCTGTTCCCGGGAGTGAGACTCACATAGGATGATTGCAACAGTCCTCCCAGAAGCAATGCTTGCACCCAATAGCTGAGTCTGATCCCAGTAGCGTGATTCACTCTCAGTGAGAGAGGCTGTACTCCCGGGAGTGACACTCACCTATGATGATTGCAAAAGTCCTTCCAGAAGCAATGCTTGCACCCAATAGCTGAGTCTGATCCCAGTAGCGTGATTCACTCTCAGTGAGAGAGGCTCTGCTCCCGGAGTGGGACTCACACCCAGCGAGTGAGGCTCTGCTCCCTGGAGTGAGACTCACATATGATGATTGCAACAGTCCTCCCAGAAGCAATGCTTGCACCCAATAGCTGAGTCTGATCCCAGTAGTGTGGTTCACTCTCAGTGAGAGAGGCTGTACTCCCGGGAGTGACACTCACCTATGATGATTGCAAAAGTCCTTCCAGAAGCAATGCTTGCACCCAATAGCTGAGTCTGATCCCAGTAGCGTGATTCACTCTCAGTGAGAGAGGCTCTGCTCCCGGAGTGGGACTCACACCCAGCGAGTGAGGCTCTGCTCCCTGGAGTGAGACTCACATATGATGATTGCAACAGTCCTCCCAGAAGCAATGCTTGCACCCAATAGCTGAGTCTGATCCCAGTAGTGTGGTTCACTCTCAGTGAGAGAGGCTGTACTCCCGGGAGTGACACTCACCTATGATGATTGCAAAAGTCCTTCCAGAAGCAATGCTTGCACCCAATAGCTGAGTCTGATCCCAGTAGCGTGATTCACTCTCAGTGAGAGAGGCTCTGCTCCCGGAGTGGGACTCACACCCAGCGAGTGAGGCTCTGCTCCCTGGAGTGAGACTCACATATGATGATTGCAACAGTCCTCCCAGAAGCAATGCTTGCACCCAATAGCTGAGTCTGATCCCAGTAGTGTGGTTCACTCTCAGTGAGAGAGGCTGTACTCCCGGGAGTGACACTCACCTATGATGATTGCAAAAGTCCTTCCAGAAGCAATGCTTGCACCCAATAGCGGAGTCTGATCTCATTAGCGTGATTCACGCTCAGTGAGAGAGGCTGTGCTGCTGGAGTGAGACTCCCACCCAGTTAGTGAGGCTCTGTTCCCGGGAGTGAGACTCACATAGGATGATTGCAGCAGTCCTCCCAGAAGCAATGGTTGCACCCAATAGCTGAGTCTGATCCCAGTAGTGTGGTTCACTCTCAGTGAGAGAGGCTGGACTCCCGGGAGTGACACTCACCTATGATGATTGCAAAAGTCCTTCCAGAAGCAATGCTTGTATGCAATATCTGAGTCTGATCTCATTAGCGTGATTCACGCTCAGTGAGAGAGGCTGTGCTGCTGGAGTGAGACTCCCACCCAGTTAGTGAGGCTCTGTTCCCGGGAGTGAGACTCACATAGGATGATTGCAGCAGTCCTCCCAGAAGCAATGGTTGCACCCAATAGCTGCGTCTGATCCCTGTATTGTGGTTCACTCTCAGTGGGAGAGACTGTGCCCCCCGGAGTGAGACTCACAACCAGTGAGCGAGGCCCTACTCACGAGAGTGAGCCTCACATATGATAATTGCAACAGTCCTTCCAGAAGCGATGCTTGCATCCAGTAGCTGAGTCTGATCCCTGTATTGTGGTTCACTCTCAGTGAGAGAGACTGTGCTCCGGGGAGTGAGACTCACAACCAGTTTTTCAGTCTGTGCTGCAAGGTGTGACACTGACATCCAGTTAGCAAGACTGTGATATGCGGTTCAGATCTATTCCCATGAGTGGGATTGCTCTGAGGAGTGATTCGCAGACCCAGTGAAAGATACTGTCCTCAGTGTCTGGGATTATGCTTCAATGTGTGATAATTGCCCACCCAGTTATTGGATACATCGAAGGAGCCCGTGGAGGGGAGAAAGCCGAAGGTAAAAGAGGGGACAGCAGTTGGATGGATTCAGCATCAACAATACTTGTTTACATAAAACACGTGTAATGCACCTGCAAGGTGGCTGCCAAGATTTATGGTTTATACCCCCTGTCACTGAGTTATCAACACGGCCCTTTAATTCCATATCGTTATAAACACCCTTGCGAGCTGCACACTCCTTGGCCAGACCTAATGAATAGAATGTGTTAAGTGCACAGGAACTACTGGGCAGACATGATGTGAACCAGTAACTAATTGGTGGGCATGTTGTTGATATTAATGATAGGCAGCCTTCTATGGCATAGAAAGTGATGGACAGACAAACCAAGCAAAGTAAACGATGGGCAGGCATTCCAAGCAAAGCAAGTGAAGGACAGACATTCCAAGCAAAGCAAGTGAAGGACAGACATTCCAAGCAAAGCAAGTGAAAGACAGACATTTCAAGCAAAGCAAGTGAAGGACAGACATTCCAAGCAAAGCAAGTGAAGGACAGACATTCCAAGCAAAGCAAGTGAAGGACAGACATTCCAAGCAAAGTAAACGATGGGCAGGCATTCCAAGCAAAGCAAGTGAAGGACAGACATTCCAAGCAAAGCAAGTGAAGGACAGACATTCCAAGCAAAGTAAACGATGGGCAGGCATTCCAAGCAAAGCAAGTGAAGGACAGACATTCCAAGCAAAGTAAACGATGGGCAGGCATTCCAAGCAAAGCAAGTGAAGGACAGACATTCCAAGCAAAGTAAACGATGGGCAGGCATTCTGTCGCACAATCAATGATGGGTAGACAGCTTCTGCACTGTAAGTGATGGGCAGGCATTCTGTCGCACAATCAATGATGGGTAGACAGCTTCTGCACTGTAAGTGATGGGCAGGCATTCTGTCGCACAATCAATGATGGGTAGACAGCTTCTGCACTGTAAGTGATGGGCAGGCATTCTGTCGCACAATCAATGATGGGTAGACAGCTTCTGCACTGTAAGCGATGGGCAGGCAATCTGTCGCACAATCAATGATGGGTAGACAGCTTCTGCACTGTAAGTGATGGGCAGGCATTCTGTCGCACAATCAATGATGGGTAGACAGCTTCTGCACTGTAAGTGATGGGCAGGCATTCTGTCGCACAATCAATGATGGGTAGACAGCTTCTGCACTGTAAGTGATGGGCAGGCATTCTGTCGCACAATCAATGATGGGTGTAGTGATGGGCAGGCATTCTGTCGCACAATCAATGATGGGTAGACAGCTTCTGCGCTGTAAGTGATGGGCAGGCAATATGTGCACAGTAACTAATGGCTAAGCACTGCACAGTGACAGATGGGTAGATATCCGTGTCCACGCAATTGACACTGATTCATAGGCAGCCATCACATAACTATCTACTATGGGCAGGCATTGTATGCATAGCAGTTGATTGACAGGCATGCTGCAGCACAGTAGATTCCATGCCTTGCCTATCACAGTAAGTAATGAACATGTCCACTCCGACACAGCGACTGGTGCGCAGGCATTATTGACGTAGGATCTGGCGGTTGTGCATACAACTGGGTTATGTGAGTAACTGCACGTCAGGCATTTTGTGGCTTAATAACTGGTAGTCCAACATTCTGTGGCACAGTGCTTGGTGGGAAGGTTCCTGTTGCACAGGAAGAACTTGGCATTCATTGACTGGCAGAGTTGACTATTGCAGGTCTTTAGGACCAGGGTAGACAATGGAGGGGCATTCTGTGCCCCAGTGACTAATGAACATGCCTTCCATGGCACAGGATTTGGATTTAGGAATGTGGCACAGTAACTGATAAAGATGCATTTTGTGGCAATGTAATTTATTTATTTGGATATTCCTAGGCATGCAAAATATTCTTTCATAACTCCATAATAGGAAGGTTGTGTCTGTGCAATAAACTCAGATGTGCATAGCAGTGCATAGCAGTGGGACAGGCATTCCTAATGACCTTTTCTCTGGCACAGGAATCGTGCCTGATGGATGCATTGTCTAACTCATGGAATCTGATAGAATTATTTTCCTGGCACAAGAGTTGTTATTGGCATATTACATGCCACATTTATTTTCTTCTGTCACATGATAATAATGTATTTGCAGTGGATATTATGTCACTCCCCCCTGCTATGGACCTGGATTCACTCTTCTCCCAGGGGTTGCTGGTGGTAAGCCTTGAGTCATGGCTTGCCATTTCCTCTAGTTTTCAGAAGCTGATGCAGCCCATGCCGGGGGCGTTAGAGGGGCAGCTGGCATAGTAGGCTGCCCCTGTGGGGCAAAAAGGACAGTCGCCCCCTATGCCAGCAAAAAACAGCTTCCAGCTTGGGAAGGGGCTTTAAATTCCACACCAGCAATGCTCTTGCCATTTCCTCTAGGTTTCTGGGAGGTGCGTAAGTACGCCTTAAGACAAGCCTACCTCCTCTTGACTTCCGGGACTTTGCGGCTCCCAGGATCTCATTCCAAACCTTCAGGGTCTGAGCTTGTTGGAACAGGCCTTGGGGGAAAGAAGGACACAAAGATGTGACATGCATTTCACAACTTTATTCTTAATTAACTTTTACTTTCTCCGCTCCACCTCTTCCTCTCAGCGCGTGTGCTCCCTTAACAGTGGCCCATGCTGCAACATGGTGTGATGCTCACAACACCTACCCCACACACCACTCCTTTCGTCCATCTCAGATCTGCTCAATTAGTCTGCTTAGCTCCCTAATAGTTCATCTAGGCCGGTCACCCCTCTCCCCTTCAGCTTCTGGGGGCCGTAGGTCTTCTGGCTGCTTGGCTCCTTCTTTGTCACCTGTTGTCCTTTGTCTGTCCTGCATCAGGGCAGGCCCCTGGTCTGATGTTCTCTCCCCATCGGGTATGAGGTTTCTGAAAAAGGACGCATTCCGGGTCACCTCCTTCATTTGGATGTTGGCGGTAACCCCATTGTCCCTTTCACCTCTGTCACTCGCAGGGGGGTGCTCTCATATAAAGAGTCAGTCTTCCTTTGCACTCTCTGTTTGACCAGAATTTCATCACCTTCATTGACGACTTTAATTTTCGCCCCTCTCTTCCAATTGGTCCATTCTTTAGCTAGTTCTTTCCCTCTGGCGTCTCTCTCTCATATGTCTGCTTCCATGACTTCCACTTCTTCCTCTTCTGTCTGCTTCGTCACAGTTGCTTGGAGAAGCCTTATCTTTGCATTGTAGGCTATCACCAGATCACCAGATGGCACCCCTGCTACATTGTGGGGCATGTTCCTATATTGCCGCAACATTCTGCACAACACCTGTTGTATCAGTATGCCATCAATCATGGCTCTCTGTATCGTCCCCTTTTGTGATGCCTTTAACCGCTATGCCATGCCGTTGGCCCGGGGCCACAAAGGTGTTATCTTCTGATGCACAAACCCTAGGTGTTTTGCAAACTTGTGAAACCCGTGGCCATTGAAAGGCTGCCCGTTATCCGTTTTCACTATGGGAGGGATGATTCACTCCCTAACAACTTCATCGATCAAGCCGACGACCTGGGTGAATGCTGTGAAGGTTGTTCTCTTTACGAGGGGGAACCTTGAGAACTAATCTATGATGATCAGCAAATAGTCTCATGTCCCCAGCGGCCATAGAAGTCCATTGCGACTTTGTACCACACCCTCTCAGGTATCTCAGTCACTTGCAGTGGGAGCCACAGATAGCTTTTAGATGAACACTGACAAAGGAAGCACTTCCTGACCACCTCCTTCACCATGTTATCCATAAATGGGAAACATACGGTTTGTCTGAGCATCTTCTTAGTCGCCTCCAACCAAGGTGTCCTTCATGTGCCGTCAGCATTAGACTCCTTTGGATGAAGATGGTATGACCAGGCGGCACCCCTTAGCAGTATTCTTTGATCAGACACTGTCAGCTCCATGCTGAGTTTTGCCAATCGTTCCATATCTCTCCTGTCAGTGCGCAGATGTTGTTGCAACTGCCGCTTATAGTCCTTCCACATATTGGTGCTGGTTAGTTCCATGGCCATGACAAGGAACGGGTCTTCTTACAATGCTTTTGCTACCTCCTCCATCGTCAGAGCTGGTGGCATGGCATGTTCGGTGACATAACAGAGGTACTCTGTGTCACCCTCTCTTGGTACCTGCTACCTTGAGCTCCGGTGATGTGAGATGTAATCGTCTGGGTTGTTGTCCCCTCCCAGTCTGTGGACGATGTTGTAGTCATATTCTTGGAATCGGATGCCCCACCTTTCAATCCTAGGTGGCAACTTTGTCTGTGGGTTGCCAAAAAGCAACAGGCGGGCTTGGTGGTTTGTCACAAGGGTAAATCTCTTTCTTATTATGAAGTGGTTAAAGTACTTGCACCCTCAGACAGCTGCCAGGCTCTCTTTCTCGGCCTGGGAGTACGCAATCTCAATATGGGACAGTGCACGACTGGCATAGACCACAATGAAACTTGGCAGTGCCTTCGGTTGTTCACGTTGGGACAGGATGGCCCCTAGTCCCAAAGGGCTGGCATCAACCACGGTTTTCGTGTGCCATGCCGGCAGTGGAGTAACGCTGCTGAACATGTTGGGGAGGACATGTCATCTGAAAAAGAAATGCCCCATTCAAATGAATGGGGACAAAATCGTGTGCCATGAAAGTTGGGGGGGACAAACACCCCTGCCCCCCCCTAAAATTACGCCCATGCATGCCGGGTTGAAGTAGGCCAGGTGGGTTGCGCTCGACAGGTTCACCTTGATGGTGTCGAACACCTTCTGGCATTGCTGTCTAAATAATAATAATAATAATAGTAGTCTCCGCAGCGGCTCAGTGGTTATGGCGTATCTCAGGAGGTATCTGCCACAGTATCTCGCCATGTACAGGAAGGACTGGACGTCCACCACTTGTGTGGACGCCAGGAGCTCACTGGTGGTTCATACTTTTTCAGGCTCGGGTTGCATCCCTTGACTGGAGAATATGTGGCCATAGAATTGTTATTTGTCCTTGGTGATATTGTACTTATCGTAGTTTAAGGTAAGTCCTGCTCTGCTCAGGATGTTGCAGGTAGCCATGAGGACCTGATCCTGCTCCTACGGAAGGTCCCGTAGGTTAGGATGTCGTCGGAATAGTTAAATGCCGACCTAACGGGGATCAACAGTTGCCTAACGCCATCCTGAAAAATTTCTCCAGCCGAGGAGATCCCCAAATGAAGGCATTTGTAATGAAAAATCCCCTCGTGGGTGGAGAATGTCATGATAGTCCTCGACTCAGAGTGTAATTCCAACTGAGGATACTCCTGGTTTAGGTCTAGTTTGGAGAACTTGGTGGCATGATTTAGTTGGACAATCATGTCTTTTATCTTTGGCCCTGGGTGTCTCTCTCGCTTTCTCTATTGTTGTGTTGGCCACTTTCATATTGATGCATAGTCAAATTCTTTTTCCTTCCTTTTGCAATATGACCACGGGTGAGATCCATGATGTGGTACCCATCGCTCTCTCAATTATGTCATTGTCCATCAGTTGCTGTAGTTATCGGGGTACTGCCTGCTGCAGGTGAAAACCTACCCTCCTGGGGTGCTGCGGTACAGGCCGTACCCTCTCATCAATGTATAGCTGCACCACGGTGTCTTTTAGTTTCTCCAGTCCATGGTACAACTCTGGAAATGCCTGCTTAGTTGCCTCTTTCCTCATCATCGCTCTGTCATGCGGGAGATGCTTTGCCTGCCAGCTGGGTATTCACAACACCGGATCACCTAATTGTCCCGATAATTTTCCCGATAATATCTATCAGTCTGAGCTCCTTCACTGTCCGATAGCTGAGCAGACACTTCCCACTGACGGGGCTTCTGAGCACGTGGATGGTGGTGATGGTGGTGTTGGTCGTCTTCCCATTGTGGGATAACGTTCTCTTGAACTTCCCAATTTATGGTAGCAGCGTTTTGGCCCCCCACTGGAAGATGCGCACCTTGGACTATGTTAGATCCTTTTTGTTCCCGGTCTGCAGAAATTCTTGTTCTCCCATTATATTTACGGTGGCGCCTGTATCTATCGGGAAGCAGTGTGTCGACGCTCCGATCCTGACCATCACCTTCGGTGCTTCTGCCCCTTCCTGCTCACCATGCATTAAGATTGACAAACTCATTGGTATATTCTGGGTATGACTCCTGTGCATACTCGTCGTATTCATTGTACATGTCCCCAGGATAATCATACTGTTCTGGGTAGTAACCAACATGTGACAGCTGTTATTCGCATGGAGTCTCCCCGTAGGCCACACCCTGGTCCATGGCTCTTATCATTCTCCTCAGACTCTGTGGGTAGACATGGAGACATGACTTTCTTTCACAACTTTATTCACTTTCACTTCCTCTGCTCTGCCTCTTTCTCTCAGCACGTGTGCTCCCTTAAAGGAGGCTCGTGCTGAAACATGGTATGATGCCCACTACAGAGCTTACCTCCCTCCAGGCAACAGCTCCCTTAAGCTTGCTCCAAAATCCAGCTGCACAAGCTTAACATCAAATTCATCTCTAATACGTACGGCTTTTAATCCAGTATAATTTCCAAAACATTTCTTAAAATGCAAAATTGCTGCATATTTTAAAGAAGGTGTTTAGTGGCGAATCATCTTTAAGGTTTTGTGGTTACTGTGGACCATGTTCTCCCCAGCCCCTCGCCAAACATATAGTGCTGTCTATGGGTCTGGCCAAGAGGCTTCCATCTGCTGAAAAAAAGCGACACAAGAATTAAAGAAAGGGGAGAAGGTATAGTTATCTGCAGGCACTAGCTGAGGCTCAGCGCCCTGGCACTTGGCCAGTGTCAACATGCCTAAAATGGCCTGACGTGCAACATTTAATTGGTGTACCCTGGTTCATGTCTTAGAATGGTTCATAGAGAGAGAGAGAGAGAGAGGGAGGGAGAGAGAGAGAGAGAGAGAGAGAGAGAGAGAGAGACTACATGATGCACATACCAAAGGGCAATTGAGAAGGGATCATGCCGGTTCGCTTCTCCTGGGAGACATGATAAACAATAATAAGGAAACCCTTCAGGCTATTGCTTGACTTCATATCCCAGAATCCATTGCTCGGGATCAAACAGGGTTCATAAATAAAACCTCTAACTTGCCGCAGAATGAGGAGCTTCAATAACATCTCTGCAGAATTTAGGAAATGCACAGAAGAAAGCAGCTTCGCTTACCAGAATGAAAAGGGACACCGGAGCGATGCAAAGACCAGCGTGCCTCCCTGCATACTACTGCATGGTAGAGCACAGGTGGGAGAGTCTGCGGACACATGCAAGCATGCTTCCCATGAGCAACACGAGTCCGAGATGGTACTGCATGCCGCAGGTGCCTTTCATGCTGTCTAGTCCCAAGTAAATGCTTCATATGACCACTAGCAACTTAACAAAGGCAATTAGTGGTCACCAAGGACAGAACCAATTGCATGGGGAATAACCAATCGGACAAAGACCTAGAAAATCCTCCCCATCCCAGAGTGTGTGAAAGGGCTGTGGAAAGTGCAACGCGTGAGAGAATCCAAGTCCAAGCAGATGTGCAGAATGGTGTCTAGTCAAAGGATCGAATCCAAAGGGTCAACAGGTCAAAGGATCGACACCAAAGGGTCGACAGGTCAAAGGATCGAATTTTTTTTTAATTATATATATTTTTGGGGGTTTTCGTTTAGGGAAAAAAAGGTGGTTTTTAGCAAAAAAAAAAGGGGGGGTTTTGGGGGGAACCCCCCCAAAAAAAACAAAAAAAGTGAGAAAAAAAATGTGATCCTTTGACCTGTCGACCCTTTGGGGTCGATCCTTTGACCTCTCGACCCTTTTACTGTCGATCCTTTGACCTACAACCTTGCAGAATGACACTCCCTTGATATAAGGGAGATTACTGGAGAGAGATACACGGAGATGCTGTTCCCATCATTTAACATCTGCCTCTTCTGTATCCAACTGTGTTATTCCACTGCAGTAGAAAACAGTTGCCTCTGCTGAGTATAACCAATGGGTGCAGTTTATCCTTCTGAAGAGTGGCACATACCATCACGTTGAAATAAGGACACTTTGACGAGAGCTTCGGAATCAACGGTGGACACACTTGAATTCCTGGCCAGCACGAATCCAAATGCGCTGGAAAGTCAAGGTCAATCGCTGAGTTCCTACAAAAATGACTTGGGGAAAAGAAGAAGAGTTTGCTCGAGTATATCACCGAGCGTTCAATGCTCACAGAGGAAGATCCCTAAAACAGGTGTGAATGTTTCAAATCAACCGCAAAACTGTTCACTGAATGCATCATACCAGGATGAGGCAGGGCTCCCAGTTGATCACGTGCGCCCTGTTTCCACGTCTGACTCTTCATCTTCGGACTCATCTCTAATGGAGCGCCCATTTCCAAAAATCAGACGCCTTCCTTTGGGCACAAAGCGCAAAACGGGACATGTAACAGAGGCCAATGTTAATGCGCGCCAAATCCCAGACATGAAAGATCTTCAGACTACTATTTTGTCCTCAACGACGCTGTCGTTGGCGCCTTTTCTCAAAATGTATGAGCATTTAAATGAGAGCCTAAAAGATCTGATAGCAGTAGTCACCGGCATGAATTCAAAGATTGTGGCTCTTGAAAACATGCATATGCTCCATATGGATGCAGTGTTGAACACAAATGACAAGGCTGAGCTGGCGATGGGGTCTCTAATGGACTGCAACAAAAATGCCAACCTGGACAGGAAACTATTGGCAGAAGTGGCAAAACAAGCGATTAACCTTTTTCAACAAAAGCCAGAAACTAGCCCCCGAAATGGTGTCCGGGACGCTAGAGGAACTGGGGTCTCTTGTGACTTAAAAGTTCTGTCACCTGGCTCCCCAAACTGCTTGCCTGAGGCCTCACGTGCCTTGTCCTCAGCGGCCATTGCAAACGTAAACAGAAACAATGACGTTTTGCCGGCCACAACTGAAAAAGCCTCTTCGAATTGCATTCAAGATCCGCTTACCTCGGCGACTGACAATGTTGTCAGCAAACCAGGAGCCCAAACATCAGAGGAAACTCAAACCCTGGCTAGAACGGAGAAAAGAAACCCCCCACATTTCCATGATATCCTCTTGGAAAGCCAAGTCTCAGGAAATCTGGCTCTCTTAGATCCCCAAACGGCTTCTTCATCTGATCTAAATAAAAGCCTAGACTTGGTTGGTGTGGAGCTGGAACCCGCACATAAAGAGGTGAATGACGCTGCCTCAGAAGTCTTTGACAAATTCAAGTCCTCTAAGAACGCTCCAACAACTGGAACCAGAGCAAAAAATTACAGAGGCAATGGGACAAAAAAATCTAAAAACCTGCCTTCGAAAAAAATGAAATGAGGCAATGAGTCTAGGAAATTCCTAAGAAATCTAAAAACAGTTAATGTAACCGTTAACAGAACAATCACGAAAGATATAAGTGGAGAGTCAGAACTCGAGACTAACGAAGTTCTCATCGAGTTGGATCAGTCTACCGGGCCAAAAATTAACTTAGGAGATATACCTGAAGATTTGCTGAGCATGTCAGTATATGAAGATGCAGGGGTTGAGGACCTGGGCGGGGTAGATGAAACAAATCCCCTGCACGGCGGCCCTACCAACGCAGCCGAGTCTGTTGGCAATGTCTTTGTTCCCCCGGCACTAGCCTTCCCACAACTGGATGCCAACGTTGCTTCTGTTGCAAAACCCCCTTGTTCAAACAAGATCCATACATGTGTACCATCTCAGCAATCTAATAGAGTTGTAAGAATGTGCGAAGTCAGTCAGCATATAACAGACGTATTAGATGGCTTGGATTCCCAAAAGAAGACGTTCATGACATTGTACGAAAAACGCTGTAAGACGTCAACCTTACCTAACAAACTGGCCTGGCAACTTGAAGAGTTCGGGACTCCTACAGTGCTGGACTGTTGTGGAAAGTTGCCGCTGTCTGGGTCTGCCATGTCGGACTCCACAAACAAACATACAAGGGACCCCAGAGCGATTACATCTTTGCAGCCCAAAACAAATGGGAGCTTATCAATAAGATCCACAACCAGAAAAAATCCACCAACCGACTCCAACAAGGTAATTCACTTAAAAAATGCACCACTGCTCCATCAAGTACTCTTGGAACGTATTGACTCTGCAGATGATTTAATTATGAATCGTCACAACGTCTTGTGGCTATGTCATCTTGTACCAAGCCTCAGAGCAATCGAATCTGGAGACTTAAAAATTGTGGAATTTTTCAACGACACCAAAAACGATGCAGTTATACTACATGTTCAGTCTAAACTTACAGTTGAAGCACTTCTTCAAGCCGGTCCGGTGCTATTGTCGTTGGGGTTCCACATCTCCCTAGCACCATCTCGTGACTCAACTAGTGCGACGAAAGAAGCGCATAACATGGCACACGCTGGTGAAATTAACCAGTTATACATGTCGGGGACGAGTGAATTTGCCAAATCAACAGCTTTCGCAAACCCACATTGCCCCGCATCTACTAACTTGAAAACACCTTTTGAGCTAACCAGCAACAACAGCATAAAAATAACAATTCAAGGAACAAATCCAGTACCCTCTAAAGCGGATTCGATTGAACATCGCTCGTCGAAAAGAGCGAACGGAAACGACTGGTCCTGGGTTGCCGAAACTTTAAACAACGAACGGTCATGTTAACGCCAGGCCTCCAATCTATGTAAAAACTACACACTAGGATCTTGGAACACCAGGGGCTTTAGTCACCTGTTTAACACTGCTTGGACTGCTGAATTGGATCTCATTTGTCTACAGGAGACGTGGTTGTGTGAAAGACCAATCCTGGAGGGCTTTGAAATTACCCATAACCCAGCCATCAAACAGATTAAGGGTAGACCTATGGCTGGTCTCCTGGTGGCAGTCAGGATTGACTCAGGTCTCCGGATCCTGAACTCTGCCAACATCTCCCCCTTTATCCAGGTGGTAACGGTTGGTTTTGTATGGGCAATCGCTGACTTGGTTCCCAATCTTTGCATCATTAACCTCTATTGGAACCATGGAGCCACCGAAGCTAAATTCTTCATTGATGAAGTTACAACGGCACTTGACGATCTCATGGAATCGGGTCTTCAACATGACCTGATTATCTGCGGTGATCTTAACATCGACTGCATTAGCCATTTAAACTTACCTGGTAACAAGAAGAGAGTCAATAACTTGGAACATCAATTGACAACACAGTGGTGCCTGGAAATGGAGCTACGTGAGCTGACGATGCTTAACGGCCAAACCCCGGGGGATATCCTGGCGGTTCCTACCTGGAGAAGAGGGGAACAAAATTCCACACTTGATTACATTCTGGTTTCCGGAAAGATCCACACGAGAACCAATAGTCTCATAGTCACAAAAATGAACCATAGCGATCATGATATGGTGGTTCTAAAATTTGCCTCAAATGCACGACCCCTCCAGGATCGATGGGCTTTTTCAGTTAGAATGGGAACCGGCCGGATTAGTTTAAACCTCGACTCCAGTGAGGTGGGCCACATTTTGACGAGCTTTCAATCCTCCGAAACTCTGGAGTATGATCATCTGCTGACGCAATATCAAGAACAGAGGAATAAACTAAGAACCACCCAATTTACACCTAAACACAAATTTGATCTTGAGGTTCAACAACGAAAACGCCTTCTTCGCTGGCAGCTGAGAACGGCACAAAAACAACTTCCCATAGATGGCAGCACTCAAGCATGAAAGTTTAAACAGGGTTATACGAACTGGCTCAAGTCTCATAAGGCCATCATGCTGCAAAACGACGCAGAGCTTATGCTGTCAAAAATGGAGAGTTCCAATTCAGCTGATTATTGGAGACTTATAAACGATAATCTTGCCCCACAACATGCCCTACAGGCCAATCTGGTCCTTGAGTCCGAGTGGATAGCCTTCTACGCTGATCTTTTTTACAAGGGCAATCACACTAACGAATGGGAATCTCCAAACTTAACACACTGGGATCTTGCATTTGATTACGAGGACATCTTGAGAGTCATTAAGAACGTACATGACTCCAGAGCACCTGGCCCAGATGGGCTAACGAACTTTACGATGAAGCATCAGCCAGAAGAATGGGCAGTCTTTTGTGAGATGTTGTTCAACAGGATTATTAAGTGCCGCAAGACCCCCAACTCATGGAAATCTGCTGTGATTATACCAATCTTTAAAAAAGGAGACCGCAGAAACCCTAAGAACTATAGACCAATTGCACTACTTGATGTGCTGGGAAAGGTGTATGCCACCCTTCTCCAACAACAACTTCTGGAGTGGTCCACCAACTGCAATCAGGTGGATCCGAGACAGACAGGTTTTGTCAAGGGTGTGGGCTGCTGCGTTAATCTCCTTTTGCCAAATCTACTGAAGATGGAAGCCCTTTGATCAAACTCTAAGATCTATTTTGCGCTGGTAGACCTATCACAGGCGTTTGACAGCATAAACAGAGATCTATTATGGGAAAAAATGACCAAATGGAACTGTCCACCTAGCCTGTTGGCTGCCATTCGTGAACTCCACACAAACACCTCAATCAGAGTCCGATTGGACCAAAAGGGCAATCTATCAGCTCCAATTGACACCTCTAGAGGTGTCAAACAAGGCTGCCCTTTAGCAGCAAGCATATTCAACTTGTTTATATCAGATATCAAAGACGTATTTAATGGGCTACACACGTTTCCACCCAAAATTCATGGTTCTCACGTTGATTATCTAGTTTACGCGGACAATATTATTCTGTTAGACTCAACACCAATAGGTCTACAACGTAAACTCACTTCCGTGGAAAAATATCTAACAGAGAACGGCCTGATTATCAACAAGGGGAAATGTGAAATTATCGTCTTTGAAAAATTGCAAGGCTTGAACACTAACAGGCAGAAATTCAAATGGTACTTGGACAAAGAACCTATTGGGCGTGTGCTAAACACCAGCTATCTAGGAATGCGAATAAGTGCGAGCAGAAACGACGCACCATGGGTGGAAGCAGTAAAGAGCAAATGTCGACAATTGGCATGCCAGGCGTCCCTAATCAACAAAAAATTTGGAAAATTTTCCTTGAAACCATCGATAAACTTTTTCCAACAGAAGGTGGTTCCCTCACTGATCTACGCCGGCGAAAATGTCATGGTTGCGGAAATGAATTATGGAACTCGCTTGAAAATATCTTCTGGTCCAAAGTTCTACACCTTCCCAAGGCTACCTCTACAGCCTGCGTACGATATGAGCTTGGGTACATCTCCATGCAAGCGAGGGTTGCCTGGAATCTTTTAAATCTTTTCAGGAAATCCAATCTAACGAATCCAAGGCCCCAAATTGCAATTCTTCATAAACCAGAGACCGAGAAAGCTCCCACTATCCTGTACCAATGGAACGAATTATGCCACGAGGTTCTTACCTCATATGACATCACGATGCAAATGCTGCTTGAAAATCCCGATGCCGCCAAACTAAAGCTGTGGAGAACCGACTGGATTAATACCTGCAATTTAAGAGCCACATCAAGGACAATGCAAGAAGCCCCTGAAGAGGCGAGAGCTTATGGCTGCGTTCCGGCATACCTGTCTTGTTTCCCGGACCAGTGGCTGAGATCCTTATATTTGCAGTTTAGGCTTAATGTCCTGCCGACCAAAGAGCGACTCTGTTTTTGGTCCCAGTCATCTGACTCAGACCTTACGTGTCGCTTCTGTAAAACCTGAAATGAAACGCTCAAACATCTGACGATGGTATGTTCCGGATTAGAGCAAGAAAGAAACAGCATTTTCGGCACTGTTACAAAGAACTTTCAGTTTCTAACCCGAGACGACTGGTGGAAAGCTCTGTTTGATGGGTCAAACAGACCTGTGCTGTATGCTTTGGTCTCCTTTCTTCAGGCGGTAAAGGATCGTTTACATGCTACTTTGGCTGATCAGACGGGCAAGACGGTTTGATTACTGACTCGATGTTGTATGCGGTGGGCCAAAAATTATGTAATAAGACTCTAAGAGATGTGGGTTGTTACATGTCCTGAAAGCTCTGTAGATTTTTTTAAAGGTTTGAAAAAAACCAAATAAATAAATTAAAAAAAATAATAATAAAATAAAATAAAAAAGAAGAAATAAGGACCATCTGAAAAATATGTCCCAAAACTAACGTCACCCATCAAAACTTATCTGCCCAAAAACATTCATCCTTCATTGTGCCCTATTGAACAGTGTATTAATAACTCTTATTAAAGCACCTAGAAGCATTAGGAATCCAGTATGAGGTGCTATATAAAGGAGCCCACCCATGAACAGTTGTATGTTTTGATTCTTTTGGATTAGTTTAGGGGTGGACACTTGAGAAGAAGTTTGAGAACTCTTGTGTTGTTAGCGTAGAGAGATGACTCAGAGGCTAAATAAAAACTTGTGAAGAATAGGTTGAAATAATTCCTTTGGCCACTAGTTTTTAGGACATTGATGTGTACATTAGGGAGTCCCAGGAAGGACAGGGACACTTAAGATTAGGGTTTAGGAGCTTTATTATTTAGAATGCAATGGTGTAGAACACCTGTGGAAAGCCCACTTTTGCTTTAATCCATCATTGACACCTTTTCATTTAGAAAACCCTTTTGTTGCTAGAAAACCCTGTTAGTTCCCAGAGGAGCTTGATTCAACTGGTTCCTTAATGAAACTTAGAATAACCATCTGATACAATTCTCCGCTTTTGTGCCAAGGATGGCTGCCCTTGGCATACTACACTGGGTGTGTGTGTGTACGCGCTAGTGTGCACGCAGCACTTGACTTGTCGATTAGAGCGTGGAGTGAAGGTCAAGTTGAGGGTTGACACTTGCTATACTGCACGTATACATTAGTGTTGGGATACGCTTCCTGAAGAGGCCCAAGTAGGGTGGTATTGGATACTTGCTATGGGGAGAGACACTGGCTAATAAAAGGGTGATTCTCTGGTCAGACAACCTTGCAGTGGTACAAATCATAAATCGTCCAGAAATTTGAGGTTATTGAGGTTCTCAGGGAGCTGACAACAAGCCTGCTCAAGTTGAACTCTGAAGTAAGGGCACAACACATACCAGGGGTGAATAATGTAGTGACTGACTCTCTCTCTCATTTGTAGTGAGAAAGGTTTCGGGGGAGCAGACTGGAGGCAAATGAAAGGATGACCCCATTCAATGACCAGTGGTGGGGTATGATTGGGAGGATTTAAGCTCACTAATCGACAAGGCCCTGGCACCAGGCACAGGAAGGCGTTACAAAGGGTGTTGGGAGCGTTATCTGACCTTCAAGGAGCAATTTTTGGCCGATCAGCAGGGGGTTCAGCAGTGCGCGCCTTTGTCAGATGGGGTTGGCAGACCGGGAAAACAAGATCCTGGGTAGCTTACCACTTGGCGGCTATAGCGCATTACCATAAAGTAGGGGGATTGCCCAACCATACCAAACAGCATTACGTCACAATGGCCATGAAAGGTTGAGCAAAGCGCAAGGAGAAGACGCCCGACACCAGCCCTCTATTTAGCGAAACGCTTGAAAGACATACAGATAGTTGTTACCAGAGGAACGAAGAGGTCTAGAGTGAAAGTATTAAGTTGCATATAGTGTGGTCCCCAGACAGCCTTATAGATGATGCATATTTGAATGTGATCCTTGCAGCAACCGGGAGCCAGTGAAGAGTTGTTAGGGCAGTGTTAGAGTATGCTGTCAGGGGAGGCCCCTGCAGGACGGTATTGGATGCTTGCTTACATTATTGTTAGGATATGATGCCTGAAGCGACCCCTGGAGGGTAGTATTGGAAACTTACTACACTGCGCGTGTACATGAGTGTTAGCGTATGCTGTCCGGGGAGGCCACCGCAGGATGCTATTGGATACTTGCTGCACTGCGCGTGTACATTAGTGTTAGCATATGCTGACCGCGGAGGCGACCACAGGACGCTATTGGATACTTGCTACACTGTGTGTGTACATTAGTGGTGGGTTATGCTGCCTGGAGAGGCCCCTGCAGGGTGGTATTGGATGGCAATTTTGGTTGCTGGGTAGGGTAGAAGGATGGGAATTAGATGTTAGCATTGGGCCAATAGTCCTGCCAGAGTCAAGCTCACCAAAGGGATCATTTAAGTAAATCAATGTGTTCGCTGGTTTGTGGCTTCCCAAAATTCGGCCTGTCTCAGCATTGGATGTGGGGAATACTCTTACTCCATCCTTCTACCGCTTGTACTTGCAGAATTGCGGATGAAGATATCAAGATGTGTACCTTGGTCAGAAGAGAAGTGTGCCCAACAATGGAGCAGCACCAATCCCCTTCCTGGAGCCCCGAGAATGGTTCCAATTGAACACGGTCAGACACATTCAGTGCTCATTATGTGTGCAGTCACTGACTACAGTGTGAACAAACAAAGCAGAACACGATCAGAATCAGCCTTTTGTGTGTGGCGTTCTCTCTGGTTGTTTTGATCAGGAAAAAACACGGACCATAACAGCAAAGAATGAATCTAAAATGTACAAACAGTATAATATTCAGGTGAAAAAACGGCTTAAAAAGACATTATTGATGCAGTATAAAATAAAAACACAAAATACCAGTTATGATTTCCGACGCCCCCGTAAATCTGCCACCGCCATCGTAAAACCGCTTTAACCCGGCCATCAGTCATGCTCGTGATGACCCCCCCCCTTCTGCTGATTCCCCAAGGAATCAGCAGAAGGGGGATTCCATTCGGCTCTTCCATTCAATTTTTAAAGGGAGGTTATCTTTTTTGGGGTTTGCTGTCAATCAGATTTAAAATGCACCAGCATGGGTGCACGGCATCTTTTTCTCGCTAGCTCTTTGATGTTTCTCAAGTGCTGCTGAAGTGGGGATACTTGCATGGACTTTGTGATGGCTTATGGGGTGTCACAAGCAGTGCATTGCAGTGGTCGAGTTATGGATGCTTTATAAAGGCGGTTACAGAGTTATAGTTGCTTTTAAAAATCAACATTGGATTTTTTTGTGTGTTTTATCTTGGCTTTTTGAGCTGTATCCATAACTTGTTTTCACTGAATTTGAATGGATTTGAAGGGAAACTTCCCAAAACATCTTTTTAGACAAGCTTCTCTGCAGAATCTTTGTCTGGTAGGTACTTTCCTGGACACCCCACTTTGACCAGCAGACCATTCAGCCACCCAATGAATTAGTTAGGCATGGGCTACAGCCATTAAAAGTAGCCACTTGTGACGGGGCAGGGACCAGTACCCAATGGGCACAGCAGTGCGTCTCCGAGGCTGATCCAAGCCCTAACCTTGGGCCTGCTATGCATGGCTTGTGCAGTGGCGTGTCCAGGGAATGGCCTGGGGTGGCATGTGCTACCCCTGGAATCTGATTGGCCACCCCAGGTGCCAACCCATTATCCTAAACTATGGAGTCTTCGGCCATTCCTAGAAAGTCCCTGAGCCACATGATAAGACCACTGGGCATGGTTAAGTGGCTACTTTGGCTGGGGAAGAGGCTCCTCCGTGCCACCTGATAGACCTCTGTACACGGCCTGCAAGCCCATCAGCCTCTCATTTCTGCTAAACGATATGCGGAAACACAACCCAGCGAGGGCTATGGGTGTCATGCCTTCTTTGTAGAACTCGAGGTCTCTTGCAGAGCCTCTTTCTGATTTCAAACAGCCTTATGAACCCGCGAACATGCAACGTCTTTGACGAAGCCATAACTTCCTGCCTCAGCTGCACGTCCAGCCCGTACATTTCTGTATTTCGGTTTCTTTCTTAGGCGGAGAAATACTGTTTGTGTTCCCGTAAAGCTGTGTATATACTTCTGCTTCCGTTAGCGCATGCTTACTTGCGTGAGGCCGCAGGCGGCGAGGCGTTCTGTGGCTAGCTGGGGACGCTGCGCCCTGAACGCGCGTGGTGCTGGCAAGAGCACTCTCCTGGCGACACGTGCGCCCTGAGTGCCTAGATCACCAATGACTCGGCGAAGCAGGGCCGTGATCTGTTCGCGTATCTTTCGTTTTTGTTCAATAGAAAATTCAGACGCACATCCCTATTATGATTGGCTCTAGAAAAATGCAAGTTAAACACCCTTAACGAAAATTAGACGTGTGTTTCCGATTGATGTCAACTGGGCGTAGCAGCCGCCTGCTGGCTCGGCGCTACTTTCATTTATACCTTTTTGGCCAAAATTCATTTGTATTCTGGGACATTTAGTTGTTTTCCTATGTAAGCATGGACCTAGAAGCGCCAACATTTAGAATGCTGTTGGCTCAAAAACAAACAGTTTTAGACACCAAAAAAAGTGATTGATGGAAAGGTTTAATAAGTTATAACCGTTTTTTATTGCTTTGGGTAGCTTGCATTTCATCTTTTTTTAGTCCATGCGTGCAATTACCGAAGTTTTAAGCAAATACTCCTGCTACCAATCGGCACAGGGTAGCCCCAGCTTCTAGGTGCAATTGTGCCTAGAGAATCAAGCTTCAGCTCAGTGATGTGTCCTAACATGGGCAAGACATGTTTGGGGTTGCTTCTGGTCTCATGCAGAGTGGATGTGTCCTAGTAGATGAAGCTGGACTATTGGTGGCAAGGTCAAAACTTTGCTCCGGTTGGACCCTTCGGCAGTGGTGCAGACAGACGTAAAAACAGAGGTGTGGTGCTGAGTAATACCAGTAGTTACGCTTAATTCAAAGCCTTTGATTCATCCATATTTAATATTTTATGAAAAAACAGAACGGACTAATGGAGGCATCCAGTGATCGGGAATGGTCGGCAGTGGTGTCCTACTACTTTTTTTTCTTTCTATTTACCATTCCTCTACTTTTTTAGAACCATATTCATAATTCTATATAGATGATTTGTGCATTCATGACCCTTTGCAAGTGTAAAGTTGTAATAAGAGCCTTAGTTACTAGTCACTTAGACTATTGGATTGCCCCGGCCGCAACACATAGCCCATGTTGCACTATGCTTCCACCTATCCTCTCCCCTGCCCAGACCACAGTTCCACCCCCTTTGTTCGGTACACTTCTACCACTGGAGGCATCTATCAAAGATACATTATAGTCCCTTACCTTCATGAAATCATATATCTATATATCCCATCTGTTAAACTATGGTATATTGGTTGCAAACTATTTTTCTGTAGGAGTGACTCAAATGGTGATGACACAAACTGTGGGGACTCCATGGAAGAGAAATCAGAAGAAACTGTGAACATTAATAACGAGAGCTCAAATGCAGGTGCTGATCCCAGCGTCGGACTGTGGCATGAAATTGTCTTAGCACCAATAAAAAAGTGCCCCCCAGTTGCAAATGGCAATTCATTCCTTTTGTGACAGACTAAACAGTTCCCAAGGGGGAGTTTGTTGATAAAATGTGATACAAATTATTGATATTTATTTATTTATTCACATTTTAAAGCGCTCACACAGCCCGCGGGCATCGAGGCGCTGTTACAGGAATTGTTTTTTGTTTGTTGTGTAATTGTTTTTTTTCTTGTCTTAGTTGCGTATTTATAACGCACTTAATTAAACACCCAGAGGTTTCTAAGCGCGGCCCCAGGGATCGAACCTGTGTTGCTTCGTGTCGTCTTGCTTCAAAGGCTAGCACGTTGCCGCTGAGCTAGCCTCCCGGGATATGATATGATATGGCATTTATAACGCACCTGTACACATGTGTTTCAATTTAAAGAATATTCATTCAGCAACAATTATCAAAACTACTTGACGCATGGTGAAGTGACTGGCACACATTGGTCAAAAAAGTGGCCCACTTTGACCACATAGACTGACCCACACTAGCATTTTTGCGTTTTTGGTTTGGGCATTGCCCTGTTGCTCTATAGGCAAGTCCGAGCCTGGCCGACAACTCCGAAAACACACAGTTCAATCAACAAGCACAAGGTGTTTCCAATAGCAGACCAAAAGACAGCAGGGTCTAAATACTACGCTAGCAGCGAGGCAACAGACAAATGATCCAAACACATCACAGGAAACAGGAAAGGTCCAGAAATCCGCAGGCAATGGGAAGACTGCACTCCAATCAGGAAAACACAAGGCCTGAGGCTATGGTTTAGAAGCACCGTGAACCAGGAAGTGGGATCTCTTGTTTCTGGGTTTGTGTGCTGCTGTGAGAGGCAATATGCATTGTTGGTAGTTTGTGTGTAGGTGGTGGGGACATTATTTCGTGCCAGTGACCATGGGCCTCATTACGACCCAGGCGGTAAGGGGTTTACGCCAGCGTAAACATCGCCGACCCTTACCGCCTGAGTACGAGATCCCTTAGCGCCATGGCGGATCTAACACCTGCTTTTAGCAGGTGTAAAAATCCATGGCGCTAAGGGACCTTGATGTTAATTACGCCACCGTAATTTACGGTGGCGTAATTAACGCCTTCCCCACTCCCATTATGCCCTATGGGGCAAAAATGGGAATGGGGAAGGGTAAATGGGGATTGGGGACTTACCGCCCCGCCAAGGTCGGAATGGGGCGGTAAGTCCGCCAACCCCCATGGCGGAGTTGGCAACTTAGCGCCATGGTCCATGGTGCCAATAGCGCCATGGACCTCCGCCAAGGTCGTAATGAGGCCCCATGGGTATTGTGGTCCTCCCATATGCAATGGGACCCACATTCCAGGGCAACCACGCAGCGTACATCGAGGAGGGGCATTTTCTATGCCAAAGAAGGTGACTGATGATAGGTTCCCCCACAAGACCCATTAGGCACGTGGGCATTCAGGATAGAAATGGTGGAACTGACAAAGAAAATACAGAACATAAACATAATGTGCAGGGTCCCACATCAGGTCTTGGAGGCCATAGCCCTTCCAGTCAAGTAATATCCTGTGCAGAGTGCAGTCAGCAGAGTGTTACAGTGTTGAAGTGCTGATGGGTGCACACCCCGTGGACTGTAGGACACCTAACCGCTGCACAGCGTTTGAGATGCCAGGTAAAGCTAAAACTAAATCCAGCATCCAATACTCCAGAAAGGGTAAGCCCTATGGGAAAACTGTTACAGGAGCAGCCTCATGCATGGGACATTTTTTGTCAACGAAGAGACTCCCCCGAGGTTGGGGGAGGGGCTCAAACTGTAAGTAAAACGTTAGTGGCCGCTGTGGGGAAAATCACTGACCACTATCAGACAGATAAAGGGGAGAAGGCATCTGATACATCTCCTGTAAATGAAGCGGTAGGTGTTATCCTAAATGGATCAAATTCCGACTTTGGCGACAATAATTCGCTGTTGGCTATATGTTATTCATTGCAGGCTTCTGCAGGAGTCAACATGGGAGATATTGCCAACATTGTAGAAACGGGGTGTCGGAATACTATCGTTTAGTCGATATCGACTCTGGAGAATTTATTGCCCCCCTCGTCCCCTGGTGCTGCAAGAAGAGAGCCAGCGTCTCTCGGTGTCGCCTGATTTATTTCCAGTCTCATTGCAAGAGGAAGCAGACCTAAGCACACCCAGCGGCTGTAATGACTCTCGACAAACAAACACAAACAAAACATCCACTGATATGGTGCACTTTGCAATAAAACTGTTGCTGAAATTGTGTGATTTAATCCTCGAAGGAGTGCAAAAACAGGGTAGGATCTGGGACTCCGTTGATGAGAGACTGAAAATGTGGTGGAATATTAGCCTTCCCGTACACTCCAGAAAAACAGAGCAGACAGAACCTAGCTCGACTGTTGCCCAAATTAAAATCAAGCAGCGTAACCAGGTATCGTCCGTGGCATCGATCTTAAAGGAGGAAGTGCTGCCTGAAACCTCCATTTACATAACAAGAAAAGAGCGAAGACTGGCAAAGCGGGCAAATGCTCGTGCTATCCCAAGTCGCAATGCTGATTCTTCAGTATTAAATAAAACTTTATCCCCGGAACCTTTAAACTCTACAATTATTTCCTCTGGTGGGTGGAATAAAAGGTAAGTTAAGAGGAAAGTCGTCCGGAAACAAAAGAGGCTGCAGCGATCAGCCAGTACCCTAACAAGGTTGCTAGTGGACGATGCACAAAAGTGTGGAGAAGGAGCTAGGTACCCCCACTTCAAGCATCTCGCCCGTATTGCCTATATGTTGGGAGCCAGAGTGTGAAACATGTGCAGTACCAGTGAAAATACCAATACGAAGAAGAATCCTGGAAGCAAGGTTTCCATTAAGAAAACCATACCTGCATACAAGACAGTATGATAGCAATTTGATTGAAATCCCAGAAGAAGCATGAAAAAAGAGCAAGAGAGAAGATTGGTGATGTCACACGAAGTAAAACTGACGCACCTAGAAGAGATGCAGGGACAAGAAAGTGAAGATAGTCTATAAGGTATCAAGAAAGTATCAAAGATAAGTGGCATCTCGGGCTCGAGATGAAAAGGATTATGCTACAGAAACGATGAAGATATCAAGTTATTTTACACATGTGCAGATGCAAAGAAACGCAAGCAGATGAAGTATTCATAGGCTAGCTATGTAGTGAATAGATTACGACATGCGCCAATATATATATATATATATATATAATTACATGGACGCGGTAGCGTCCATGTAGTTATGGTTAAGTTGGTTTTTCCATAGGAAGAGCATTTTTTGGGTGGCTTATAACTTTGCTCCCTCTGGATGAATCCTCACCAAAGGTTGCCAAAAAAGTATATGGCCCACTCTGAATTTTTTTTGCAAAGTTTGGAGAGGTTTGGTCCAGGGGGGGCAAAGTTATAGGGAGGTCCCAAAACTTTTGTTTTTTCCCATAGACATAATGGGAAAAAACTTTGCACACGCCTACAGCCCAAATCGCTGGACGGATTTACACCAAATTTGCGGCAGGAGTGGGGGCTTGGTCCCGAAAGCGTGCTTTTGCAAATTTGGTGTAAATCCGTCCAGTAGTTTTTTTTAAAATGACCAAAATGTAAGGCAAAAAAATGTGTGTTATCTCTGTTCGCTCCGCAGACGGACTTCCCGGTTCGCTCTGCGGACAGCGCCCCGATTGGCCGAGCGGCTTGCGTGATGTCCGTGGACATGCGACATGTTCGCTGATTGGACGGCGTGGGGCGTGGAGCACATCAGATTTTCTGTGGCGCCCGCCATCTTGCATTCGCCGTCGACCGCGGACAGCGTGGTGAAACTTGGATTAAAAATTGTATTTAGTGGAGTGTGTTGGTGTGTAAGAGTGTTTGGGAGGGTGGGGGAGTATGAGATAGGTTCAATGTTCTGTTTTTTTTATGTGCTAGCCGCTTTTGTTGTGTTCGATTTGTCTGCGGACAACACGGCTGTTCTGAAATTTTGTAAATAAACTAAATGTTGGGGTGTTCTGAGGATGGAGTATGTGTCCGTTTTGTTCGCAAGCAAGCTAAAATTGAGCTAAGAACACTCGCAGTGTCCTTAAATGTTCGTACATAAACAAAATGAGGGTGTCCTGAGGACGCTGTGCGTATTGTACTCTGGCAAGTTGAATGTGTTCTAAGAAGACTCGCGGTGTCCTGAAATGTTTGCAATTAAACAAAATGGGGGTGTTCTGAGAACGCTGTTCGTATTGTTCGTTGTCAGGTTGAAAGTGTTCTAAGAACCCTCCTTATGTCTGCTGATAGTACAATTTCCTATGGGTCTTACTCGACTTTTTGTTCACTAAAGAAACGATAAATCAGGCTGCTGTGCGCCGACATTATGTGATAATCCTATCACTTGCGCCATCAACCTGGCTGACCTGCTTTTGCTACACTAAATCATATGTCCCGCCCCTAAGCCTGACATTATCAAAGCATTCATATTCCCCGCCTCTCTCCGTGACGTTACAGGGTGCGTAGCCAAACGTGCTCAGTCGTCTCCAGTCCTACGCGACTTTACATAGAACCCGGAAAACAACACACATCATTTCACAACACAGCGCGCCACAATTCGGAATGTGAAACTGTGATTTAAAAGCAAACAGCAAGATTGTACAGTTCGTAAAGTACATTTATTTGACATCAAATGTTTATAGAATATTCAGCGATTTGCATTTGTCTTTGTTGTCGATCCGCAAAAGTTCATCTTGAGCCACGCGCTGTTCTTTTGCGGTAATGAGGGTGTTAGATCAGCTTACAACACAGTGCGCCACAATTCGGAATATGAAACTGTGGTTTAAAAGTAAACAGCAAGATTGTACATTTGGTAAAGTACATTTATTTCACATCAAATGTTTAGAGAATATTCAGCGATTTGCATTTGTCTTTGCTGTCAATCAGCAAAAGTTCATCTTGAGCCACGCGCTGTTCCTTTGCGGTACACAGGCTTTTGGTTTAAGATAAAAGAAGCAAATGGTCGCACTGATAATCGGAAGGCTGCTCCAACAACGAGGCATTAGGGTACACAGGCTGTTGGTTTATGATAAAAGAAGCAAATGGTCGCACTGATAATCGGAAAGGCTGCTCCAACAACGAGGCATTAGACCACCATAATGGTTGGTATGTTGCTTCTAGCCGCTAGTACTGCGTAAGGGCATATTGGTCCTTGGCGATTGTCCCATAAAATGGTGAGGGTCATGAAGTTGCTTACATGGAGCTGCACCTGGCAGTTAAAGAAACCATCGGCTGGGGTCTGAAAATAGTGGGATTGAAAATACGGAAGGACGTACCTGTTTTAAATAACATAAATTAATCTCACCAGCCGATCTTCATTAAAAATATTCATTTTATTTATTAGGGGGTGAAACTATTTCCTAGCGAGGATAGTGCAACGGAGTATGTTAACTTATTCCCATTAACGCACCCTCTGTCCTCTGCCTTTTTCAGAGCCCTCTAAGCGACAGGGGACCAATTCGGCGGTGATAGTGCGCGGTAGAAAACACTATGCCACATTGAACGAACAAGTACAACTTAACCGGCCTTTAACGCCACGCTATTGTTATTATATTCCGGTATAAAATAATCTGAAGGGTTACTTATATTATATTGGCATTTTCCATTGTCTAAGCTTAGTGCAGTCCCAAAATACGACTCTGTCTGTGCCAACGATCTTTCTCATACTGATATAATATATAAAAGTGGTTTGGTTTCAGAAATGTCATCCTTATCATGTCTTACGTTTTTGCAACACTCCTTCAAAAGAAGTCTTTTAGCACGATCCCTGTCTGTCAAGGTCAAAAAACAAAAGAACCTTATAGTACGAGTCGTGGGCCTCTCCGGCACGCGAGCAAAAAATGGAAGCAGCTGACCTTCTCTGTAAACGACCATAAATTCTTAATTTGCAACATTCTGTGTACAGCCATCTCTGAGAAATTGATTTTTACACTCCATCTTTGTATATTGTTTGCGTGCTAATAAAAAAACTTTGTTAACGGGACGTTATGGTTAAGTTACGCTGCTAAAAACCTATGAAATTCAGTGAAAAACCGAAAAACCCCTGAAATTCGCCAGTTATGGTAAGCTAAGCACCCATAACTCGCGCCACCACCGTGCACTGCTAAGACTAACACCCACGACATCAAAGATGACATTGATGACATCACTGATGACATCACATGTGTATGTACTTTTCATGAAATATGTGTACAAGAGATTCTTATTATAATGTTGCGAAAAAAGTGTCAAGGATCATTGCAATAAATATCATACCCTAATTAGTGCTTTGAACGATGCATTGATATAAATAGCATTCTATTATGGGGTTCTATCTAGTATACTAAGCTACTAATGCAGAAACATAGCATTGTGTGCAGCATACAAGATGAAGGTATAATATTCGTAATGTTAATATGTTGAATAATGAAATGATAATTGTTTTCTTAATAGATTTTTGTGTACTGTGAAATATGTTATAAGTAGCTAATAAAACCCATGCATTACATAATTGCATTACGATAGAGAAACCACAAAGAGACAAGAACACATACCAATATACATATACATAGGGTAAATAGCAGCTTTGAAACAGAGAAATCATCATTTATTCGCATGAAAATAATGCTGTCCTTAAAGTTTGTGTCTTCCCCTATGTAAATGTTTCATATGATGTGACTGGACTCTAAGGGAATTACTATAAGAACCTACTTCTAGGATACGTCTACAAATAAAATACAATTTTTAGTTTCTGACTGTTACTGAAGAAAACCATGTGGCCTAGATATGTCAGCAAAAGAAAAAAGAGTGAGCCAGAAGAACACTCGCGGTGTGCTGAAATATTCGTACATAAAGAAAATGGGAGTGTTCTGAGGACGTTGTCGTATTGTTTGCTGGCAAGTTGCATGTGTTATAAGAACACTCGCGGTGTCCTGAAATGTTCGAAAACAAACAAAATGGCGGTGTTCTTAGGACGTTCTCCATATTGTGTGACTGCCTAGCTGTATGCAATGAGGGAATGGCACAGAGAGTGAAGTAGAAATGGTTGAAGGGCTGTATAAGAGTTACGCTATCCGCGGACACCGCATCCGGGGTTTTCCTGCAAATCCAGCATGGAAAGAAGACTGTAGGGATCAGCCAATCAGATGTTGAGGTTGTGGATTTGTGTTGAAAGAGACTGTGTGTAGTGAAGATGGCAGAAGTGGAGAAAGTCAGGGTGTTGGTGCTTGGAGATATGTTTGTGCATGGTTTACAACAGTATGCTCAATGCAGGCATGTTGCAAAGAATTTTGATGTTAAAGGAGTGGAGATGGTGTGGAGCACTGTGCCTGATTGCGATGTACAGGGAATTGTACAAGTTTGTGAAGATATGGGCAGGATGAACAGTCCCCATGTGGTAGTTTTGCACTATGGTGCTTTCCTTTTGGGCTATGTCAGTGCCCCTACTTTGTTGGCAGATTTGGAACACTTGGTTCAAGCAGTAATGAACATCCTTCCAAATGCCAAAGTAATTTTTTCTGGATTACTACCTAGGGCAATATGGGACAATAGTTCAGTTTTTTGTCCTCAGCAAAACAATGCTAGGTGTCTAACCAACCGAGGCATGTATGCCTTCATGCTTAGAGCTGGTATGTTCTTCTGCAATAATGAGAATATTGATTCCAGTAATGCTGTTTATTTTAAAGAAGATGGCATTTCCTTATCTTTTATGGGAAATACCATGCTGTTTTGGAATGCAAGGGTTGCTTTGGAGAAGGTTATGTGAAGATTTTAGGAGTAAAGTAAGAAAAAAAATACAAAATAACAGGTGTCTGTCAAGCATCTGCAAAACAAACGGCTCTTTTCAGAGCCAACCTCAAAGGGGAAATGGGGCACACTATTTAAATTTACATTCACCACGCTCAGATTTTCGATATGTCCGTGGACATGGCGGTAGTCCGCGGACACCGAAATCACTAGGGGTTCAGAATGTTCTATGTTACATGTATTTAAAGTCAGGGATATTATGATTAAGTTGTGCTACTAAAAACCTATGAAATTCAGTAAAAAAACTTTGTTAAAGGGACGTTATGGTTACGTTTCGCTACTAAAAACCTATGAAATTCAGTGAAAAAACTTTGTTAAAGGGACGTTATGGTTCAAAGTAAAACCGAAAACCCCCTGAAATTCGGCAGTTATGGTAAGATAAGCAACCATAACTCGCGCCACCGTGCACTGCTAATACTAACACCCAGGACATCAAAGATGACATCACAAATGTCATTGATGACATCACTGATGACATCACATGTGCATTTACCTTTCATGAAAACTCTGTACAAGGGATTCTTATAATGCTGAACAAAAACTGTCAAGGATCATTGGGATAAATATCATGAGCTAATTAGTGCATTAAGCAATCCATTGATATAAATAGCATTCTATTATGAAGTTCTATCCAGTATACTAAGCTACTCATGCAGAAACATAGGCAGTGTGTGCAGCATACATGATGAAGGTGCCATATTCATAATCTTGCCATGTTGAATAGTGAAATGATAACTGCTTTCTTATTAGAGTTTTGCGTACTGTGAAACATGTAATAAGTAAATAATAAAACCCACTTAATACATAATTATTACAGAAAAAACACAAAGAGACAACAACACATACAAATATGAGTATATACAGGGAGAGTGAAGTAAACAAAAAAGCAGAAGTAGTAGCAGAAAGAGTTCATAACCTAACTGATTGTCTTTATGCAGAGAAACTATTGCTCTGTTTCAAAGCTGCTACTTACCATATGTATGTGTATCACATGATGTGACTGCACCCAAAGGAAAGGAGAGTGAGTACAATGTATACAAATATGAGCATATACAGGGAAGGTAGAGTAATAAAAATAAAACTATGAGAAAGTGGTGATAACCCTAATGATTATCTTCATGCACAGAAAGGATTGCTCTCTTTCAAGCCTGTGTCTTCCGCTATGTATATGTTTCATATGATGTGACTTGACCCTAAGTCTACAAATATAGTACCTTTTCAATTTTTACTTCCTGACTGTTACTGAAGAAAACTATGTGGCCTAGATATGTCAGTAAAGGGAAAAAAGGGAGAGCCAGACATGTGATGTCATCAATGACATTTGCGTTGTCATCTTTGATGTCCTGGGTGTTAGTGTTAGCAGTGCACGGTGGCGCGAGTTATGGTTGCTTATCTTACCATAACTGCCGAATTTCAGGGGTTTTTCGGTTTTACTTTGAACCATAACGTCCCTTTAACAAAGTTTTTTCACTGATATATGCGTATATATATATAGGAGTGAATAAAGAATTAATGATTCCACTACGTATTATTGAAGAGCTGGACCAGAGAAGGAAGGCATTTTCCAGTGTGTCGCAGTTGAAAAACAATTGAATTACAGAAGTGAATCTCAGAAAGGAGAGGCTGGATCAGCCCCAAGAAGCCAAGGTCTTAACGGACAGGGATGAGCAGACATTAGTAACAATCGTGTGAAAGAATGAAACTCCTGTCCAGAAGACATTAACGAAAACAAGGAAGATATCAGAGGTTCATTAAGTAGTACTATTTGAAATGCACCCAAACTCAAATTTGTGTTCTTCGGTCATGTGGATGGATAGAACTGGACAAACATGATGAACCACACCTATGCAGAGAGGCAGAGCGTGCCTCAACTCCCCTGTATTCTCCAGAGCAAAGAACATTTCCATGGCCAAGTTCAGTACTTTAATTGATGTGCAGAACACTGAGGTGATGATAGATGATATGCTAATTGGTGGGAAGCTATGCTTATGACCAGCTCACCAGTACCAGGAAGTCCAGCCTGCGTGCTGCTAACGTGGGTGGAAAAGTACTGACGGATGTAAGAGTGCCAACCAATTGTAGGGGGCCACATAATTAAGTGCCCTATAGTTTGTGTAGCCAATGAGACGTTGTGTATTTAGTGACATTCATAGTGACCTTTTTGAAGGGTGGGCTTATTAGTCCCACCTGACGTTAAGGAGCCTATCACTTTCTTAGGCTAGTATGGAACGTATTCCCTTAAAACTATCACATTTGCCACTAGGTTTTAGCAGTTTACCACATAGGATGACGTTAACAAATACGTAGGTTAACGTCAGCTATGACAAGTTTTTCCTATAAAGATTATGGTTTTATCAATTGCTTTGAGATCATGCTGTGAGACGTCCGTTGATGTCCATTGTGCTCCCTGTTTTAGATAATTGACATTAAAACAGTCAACTTTGCCAACTTCCTGAGTCGTTTTGATTATTGATATTTGAGTATCTTCTGCATCCCCATTCATCTCAAAGTATTGCTACCTCATTTTAAAAGGCTGGGTCAGCTGTCCCAGTTCACCGGGTAGCAGAGAATGGTTAAAGAACCATTGACATAGTAAGCTTTAGGGTCCCAGCAATATCGGATGTCCTCTGCCATTCGGCTGAAAGGACGTGAAGCTCCATGGAGATAGCGGAAATTAGTTTAAAATAAGGCTTGCAAGCATAGGTGAGATGGATCCCTTGTTTTCAGGCAAAATCCCCCTCCCGATTTCCACAGGAAGCTGAGTGGACGGAAAGCGACGATCCCGAATATGGTGAGTAAAACTGAGTGAGGTGGCAAAATTGTCAATGGGCTGTGAGTGGAGAAAGTGATAAGGGGAAACGAGTAACGGAGGGAATTTGGGGGTAAACAACTCAAGACGATGAGTGTCGAGTTATTAAGTAATTGACTTGAGGAGAGGAGCCAAGCAATTGAGAAACTGTGAGACGAGGAACGTCACAGGACAGTAAGCCCAGTGTCCTGCGTCATAGCACGTATCAGAAGGAGTCGTCTATAGAGTCCCATTAGCAGATGACGTAGGCTACAGACATGTTTAAAGACTGTCTGAAGAGAATAATTCAAACTCTGTAGGAGTATTTTTTTGGGACATGGATAAAAGGATATAAACTTGAGGAACACAGGCTAAAGATATATGTAAGCCGGCCAAATCTGTTAGTTTGTACGTCTGTTTTACGTGTTGTATAAATATATATGAAGTGAAAAAGTAATAGACAAATTAAGAAATGTGAAAAGGAAAACACTAGAATTGAGAGTTAATTGTTTATTTGGTTAGTTGTATTGATGCAGTTTAGTGAATAAATATATTGAAATAAAAACGTGAGATAAAGGGTTTGGAGCTGCGACGATTGGTGCACACTCATATTGTATTATTTTTCTGAAAGGTATTTTTGAAAAGTGCAAAGTGTAAAGGTGAGTATTGACAATCAAGTGTGATGAGTCAAAATGGAGGATATTACTCTGCTTACACATCTATGCAAGCAGCTACCAAAACATGCACCCAAGCTTAAATAGTACAGTGCAGAATGGGTTAAAGGCACGGCAGAAGAAATTTCATGGCATGGCCACAAAGGGGATCACTATCAAAAGCAGTTTTGCAACACATGAAAAGTTAGTTAAAAGGCTATCGAGTTTAGGGCTCTGGAAAATGTATCAGGAGGAAAGGGAAGAGCTGCCTCCTGAAGATTGGATACTTAACATATGCAAAGAGGGGGGTGAGGAGCCTTTTGCTCCCCCCGCCGTGCCTGAAGTAAATGGCGATAGTATAAAGAATGACGGCGTGTACCCATTGAGAGAACTTAATGCAGCGGCAGTGTACAGTAATCCAGCATATGAGTCACCTGCGCATAGCTGCGCATAGCAGCGATAAAGGTGCAGAGAAGATTCCTGAAAGAGAGGTGATCCCAAAAGACAAAAAGAGACGGGACAAGGAAAGAAGTGATCGACCGAGTACATCCTTAGATATAGGACGAGAAATAAAGAGATGGAAAGGAGAGAAAGATAAGGCTGATGAGGTACTGCTCAAACATAATGAATGGAGGGGTGGTCAGATTTTGCTCAAACTTGATGGAAAGAGCATTGAGGAAGTAAGGCAAAAGGAAGTTCGAGAGGAATGAGACAAAAAAGATAGAGACAGAGAGGAACGATTGAAAGAAGCTGGGGCAAAAAGAAGGATAGACAAAGACGGGAACAGTTGTATCAAGATGAACAACTGAAAAAGTAGGAAAGGGCAGAGGAGCAAAGAAAATATGACAACAGACACAGGGCAATCAAAGAACGAGAAAGCTTAGAAAGAAAAAGAGAGGAAGAGGAAGAACGAAATTAAGGGATAAAAGAATACAAAGACGGAGAGACGAAGAAAAACGCAAGGGCAAATGAGAGAAGAGATATGAAAAGGAAGGAAGACGAAAGGGTAAGAGAATAAGCAAGGAAATTAAGAGATCTTGATGATGAAATAGAACATAAAAAAAGGCAGAGAGCATGCGACGTTGATCGCATAGAAAAATAATAAATGGACCCTAATCTAGTAGTAGCATGGGAGGATATATAAGAATTCTTCCCAGCGCATTAACCAATGCCAGGTCTGTCTATAGCAAATATAGAGGATGAGTTTGACTCTAGAAGCATTGGGGACACAATCGATAAAGTCTATCATGATATGAGGACTGAGAAAGAACTGAAAGGAAAGGGTAAAAACGATCGACTCGAGAGTACATAGTTGTATGACAAAGAGGGAGGCTCATGTAGTTTTGAGGCTAAGGAGTTGTCTTTAGACAGACTAACTCTGAATAGAGACAAAGAGGAGGGAAGCCATACAAGTTGGGGACAGGATATGTCAGACCAGGATAGAGAAACCTTCCGTGGGGAGGAGGGGGATAACGCATGTGGTCCTGAAGGATGTTCCCCTTGATGGACAAAGAAGTGAGATGGTCAGATCTAGATCTACCCAAAGCACGGGCATCAGAGTCTCTGGCGCGACTAGATCGACCCAGAGGGAGATCCCATAGTGAGTGGCGGGACTCGCCACCTAATGTGAGCAGATTAAGATCGCTACCAAGAAGAAGGCTGTGTGGAACCATTGTCCCTGCTATTGACAGACAGACGATGGGGAAAGAATGTGAGTTTGGAATCTCGCAGCTGCCCTTGTTACAAAAAGGAGGAGCCAGACCACAATATATACCATGGCCACAGATGGATAAGGATAATTTCAGGTGAAAACTTCTGAGTTCATCTTCCGGTGCTGGGAAAGGGACACATGAGTTAGAGAAAATGCCAGGAGGAAACACTTTAGCTATAGGCGACATTAAAGGTCTTATAGCTGCTATTCTTGGGGAGAGAGCAGATGACATTTGGTCAAAAGCGGGATACTCGAGTGCCACTATGCAGAATACTGCTCATGATGGAGCGCCGTTTAATAACTGTAGAGCGGAGTTCTGGAAAGCACTATGAGTACAGTATCCAGACATGTCAGATATGGGAGCTATAATGGCAACAAAGATGTAAGAAGGGGAGGATCCTCTTGTTTACATTCAAAATTCCCAAGAGCAGTGGTCTTTGGAAACTTGTGTGCCGTGGGGGAAATCTATACCTGTATTTTATCATATACTGTGTCATGGGCTGCCGGACCCAGTACAGAAGCAGCTCAGGAAACTAGTGGGTATGGAAGCAAAACCATGGTCGGAGATACAGCTGACTATCGTGCTCTATTGTAAATTACTGCAGGAGAAGAATCGAAAGAAAGATGATGCTAGGAAAGCTGAGGAAGCAAAATTAGTGCAGAAAAAATTGTCAAAATACACCATAGAAGGGGCGATGTTGACTAGCGGAGAAGGCTCAGGTTCACAGCAAGCAAAAGGCATGCCACAGGTGAATAACCAAAGGCCGTTTGATCAAGGTAACAATGGATTCATACCAAGGGTTAGGGGAGGCTTCCGAGGAAGGGTCAGTCACAACACGCACCCATGCAGATACAACAGGGCAAAAGCACAGTGCAGTTAATGACTTCTAGGATAGGGGGTGTCACTGTCCTTTCACAGGTACAGGGATAAGTATGTACCCACAATAGGACAGCTCACTGGGAGACTTGATGTGTTCAGTTCTATCATCGACTCCCAATCCTCAAGAGGAATTAAGGGTTGACGTCACTATAGGGGGCAAATCTTTTTCTTTTTTAGTAGACACGGGGCAACACGCTTGTGTATATGAGAGGGGAAATGTGCGTTATCTGGGAATGCCATGAATGCTCAAGGGTTCACAGGAGCTACAAGTAGAGGTCCTTTTACTGATAAATTGCCAGTCTCTATAGGAGAATGTGATATTTCTGTAACATTATTATATTCGATACAGACACCTGTTGATATATTGGGTTGAGATTTAATGACAAAGTTGAACATGACGATTTTGTTCACTGATGAAGGCATAGTATGGGACCAGGAATGCATTATTTAAACGTGAGTGAATTTATTATGGCATTTAAAGGACAAATGGCCATACGAGGAGTACCACTTGAACGAGAGGTTTTTTATTATGGGGTACACATTTTGTTAACATGGCTACCAGGTTTAGTAAGTAAAACGGTGAGGATACCTGATGAGTTTTTATTCAGGTCAAGGATACATATGGATGAAGAGGGAGGTCCCATTTTTCCCTTAGACTAATAAGCAGCTATAGCACGAGGGGAGTTACCTATGCTTGATGGAGTTGATTATGAAGGCAGACGATGGAAAACAGTCATTGCCCTTGGTGAGAGTTACAGACTGACTGATGTCACTGACAAGAATATATTTAGAGACTATCCGTCAGATGATGAAGTAATATTTGAAATGAGTATTACTTATTGGGTGAGAGCAATAAGACGCAAAGTTCCGCAAAAGAGGATGTTAGCACTGAAGTATCCCGAGTTTTTTAATGAAGACTTGGCCAAGGTGCCGGTTTCATTGTGGACAACAGGCCCCTATGACGTAGGCCTATTAAAGGGGGCTGGAGAAGTTAAGATTAAACTGAAAGCAGGAGAAATTTTGCCTCGAGCACAACAGTATGCTATGTCTCGAGAGGCAGACAAAGCTATTTTCAAGACGATATCCTCCATGATGGAACAAGATATCTTAGTGACATCAGAGTCACTATGTAATACGTCAGTGTATCCTATCAAGAAATCTAAAGGGGGGGTTGTGGCATTTAATTCAGGATTTACACCCAATTAATCAGATTGTAGGGGCTGAGTTCCCTCTAGTTCCTAATCCAGTGACAATCTTATGTAGTAGCCCTGTTGAGGCATGATATTTCACAGTGATTGGCTTGAAAAATGTGTTTTTCTCAATCCCATTGCATAAGGATTCTCAAGATCTGACATCATTTACGTTTCGTCAGACTAAGTTAAAAAGCAAGAGATTACTTCAGGGGTACTGTGAGTCTCCATCGATTTTCAATAGAGTCTTGCAGATGGACTTAAGCAATATTGATTTGCAGAGTGTTGTTTTGCGATATGTAGATGACATATTGCTCTGTAGCACCTCAGAGGAAGAGTGTTGACAGGACACGGTTCAGCTAATTATTATTCCCGCAGAGAAAGCATATAAAGTAGACAAGGCGAAATTGAAGCATTGTCAAAAGGAGGTGCTATACATAGGTCTGCTAATTTCACATGAAGGAAAGAAAGTTACTCCTGAGAGAGCTCAGGCTATTTTGAAAACAACAAAGCCACACACAATAAAGCACATGCAAAGATTTTTAGGGCTATGCAATTATGTGAGAGCATGGGGCTTTTATTATAGTTCATATATAAGGCCCTTGTTACAGACTCTGAAAAAAGCACTGGCAACTCAGGAAAAAATGATCTGGACTGAGGGCATGGAAAAAGGGTTTGATGAGTTGAAAAAGGCAATTTGCACAGCTCCAGTTTTAGGGATTCCCAATTATGCTGAGGAATTCTTCTTATTTTCGCATATGAATGGCACAGTCATGACAGCAGTACTCACGCAGAGGACCACGTTGGGGTACAAGCCTCTAGCATATTATAGTGGGATCCTGGACCCAGTGATGAGGGGTAATTTTCCCTGTGAACAATCTTTGGCAGCCGCCACATTCGCTATTGAGAAGACAGCCAGTATAGGAATGGGGTGCTCTAAGATGTTATTTGTTGAACATGCTTTGTTTGCCATTTTGGAAAAACCTAAGGGTATGTTGACTTCTCAAATGGCTTCTGACTATGAGGTAGTTATATCGAATCCAGCGATTAAAATAGTCAGATGCAGAATATTGAACCCTGCCATGTTTATAGCAGAACCACTGGCGAAAGATGAGCATGCACATGATTGCTCAAACTATGAGGAATTCTATGATGAGATCCCGACGGTGAAAGAAAATACTTTGACAGTTGGGGAAATTCTTTTTATTGATGGTTCTTTTAGAATCAATCAGAATGATTGACAGAGATATACAGCTGCTGCTGTCGTAAAGCACAGAGCAAATGGAGAATTTGAAGTTTTGATAAGTGAACGATTACCGTCTAACTTTTCAGCACAGGCTGCAGAGCTTCTGGCGCTGATTGTCATGCTTGAGAAAAATGCAGACCAGGAAGTAACCGTGTACAGTGACTCTTCCTACGTGACGTCAACGGTACATGCAGGGCTAGTACGTTGGGAAAGGAGGGGCTACCTTTGAGTGGACGGCACTCCAGTGCCACATGTCGCCTTAATGGACAGACTTATTCGAGCGCTACAACTCCCAGTAGCCCTTGCAGTAATTAAATGCGCAGCTCACACTAAAGGGGCAGATTTTATCTCACATGGAAATCAAGCTTCAGATGAGGAAGCAAAACAAATTGCATATTCAGAAGATATTATGAAATTTGATACGCCTGATGTGAATGAAAGCATGGTGGTGATGATGAGTGTGAATGAAAGCTTTAATAACTTGCCTAAGACTCAGTTGATCGAAATTCAAGGGCAAGTGCCGCAGAATGAGAAAGACCTGTGGACGCAGAGGGAGTGTTCTTTTACTCCTTCCAAAGCATTGTGGCAACAGGAAAGCACTGGTAAACCAGTGATGCCTTTAGCCTTATTAAGGGTGGTGTTGGAACAGCTGCACTACCCTGCGCATGTCACTAGAGAAAGCCTTGCAGCGACGATTGCAGAGGAATGGTTAATTCCAAATTTGTTAGAACATGTTGCATTTTATGTAATAAACTGCATCGTATGTCAAAAGCTTACTGCTGGGCACACAAAGCGTACAGTTAGAGGAGTTATCCCGTGACCTAATGGCCCTTTTCAGCAGTTACACATCAACTATGTTGATGTGCTGCAAGTCTGTAATGATACAGATATATGATTGTAGCCGTATGTCCCTTTTCAAGGTGGATTGAAGCTGGTCCATGTACACATCCAGATTACACCTGCACAGTGACATTTCTAGTACGAGAAGTGTTTCCTAGATGGGGAATATGTGAAACATTAAGATCAGACAATGTCCCTCATTTTATTAATGAAGTCTTTGAACGGATAAGCTTGTTGCTCAGTATAAACCACAAGTTTTCATCATCTTATCACCTGCAAGTGAATGGAATATGTGAGAGACTCAATGGCTTGCTTAAAGAGAATAGCCAAAATGAAGCTTACCTTGAAAAAAGGATGGTTGAATTGCCTACCATTGGTATTTTATGCGTTGAGAAATCAACTAGGTTCCGACCATTATCTTACGCCCCATGAAATAGTGAAAGGAAGGTGGATGAGGACACCCCTCACACCTCCATCTAGAAGTAGAATGATGCCCAGACGACAGCAGAATTGTTAGGAAAGGAGATACATGCTTACTTAACATGTATGACTACAAGTATCTCTGTCATTTCAGATCAGCTCAAGCAGAAGGGGCGTGGGGCTCAGAACACAGATGGAGACCATGCAACAAATGGATTTAAAGAACTATGTCTTCCCAAACCTTTCCCTGGTGATGAGATCCTAATTAGGAACTTTACACGCAAGTGTCACGAGCTGAGATTCAACGGCCCATTTGTCGTGGAGGGCGTAATGCCGTCAGCAGTGAAAGTGTTAGGAAGACGTGTGTGGATATTTCTTGGAGACATGAAAATCTATGCTGGAGAACCCCCTTGATCCCCACCCCAGTCAGAAGCAAGCATCGGGGAAGAACCTCAGCAAATGCAGACTAGGTCCATAATGAGGAAGAAGGATGCAGAGGCTGTTCAATGAGACAGACAGAGAGTACATTGGACTATGGCTCTGTTGGGGACACTCTTTTAATTGCTAAAAAAAGGAGTGAAAGAAGGTTATTTGTTTTTGAGCCATAGGAGTTTGTTAATATTGGGCTGAGACACATTTAAAGTCTTGATCGGGAAGGAAAAGATGCCAAATCTGGAGTTCCTTTTCGACGACTGTAAGAGGGAACAGTTCCCTGATTCCTTTCTCACTGAGTTTCTTTTCGGGGGCACCCATGCTAGTGCCTGATGGCCACGTTCACAGGATCATTCTTACAGTTTTTCTCGTCATTCTTCATGCATATCCTGCACTTGTGGGGAGAACTACTAACGTTCATCTGTTGCTGCAAGATCCTAAGAATGGTCCAATCATGAGGAGATTGCTCGCAGCTATAAATAAGCAAATTCTCCAGCATCCTGAGTACAGTGGGGAAAACACAAATGCCCCTTTCTTATAATAATGCTCATAGACTAGTAGGGTTGGTTTTCCACTATCTGATTGAGGAATGCCCACATCTTGTTGGATGACAAACTGACATTCACATTTTCTTGAGAGATCTTAGGAATACAGTGGCTCTTAATGAATTGCTACGTGATATAATCAAACAGGTCAATCTATATTCTGAGAGAACACTGAGAACGTCCTGAATTAGACTTTTGGAGGAAGAGATCCAGAGCCTACTGTCTATAGTCTTCTACTTCTTGCTGGAGATGCACCCAGATTTTGTTTGGCGAAAGGACGACTTTGTTCTGTACATCAGGAACCCTGTCAATCGTCCTGCAATCAGCCAGCTATTTGAAGTACTTGTTGAGAAGATCAAGATATTACCAGAGTATTGCATGATATTACCTGAATATATTTTGATTTTTCCTTCCTTAAAAAAGAATGGGTAATATAGATAGCGACAACAATGTTGCTAACAACGAGAGGCCACCACAACAAGCAAGAAACTACTGCTATATGAAGTGGGCCTATCTATATGTTATCTGTTCATGCATCTTGTTTATTGTGATCCTTATTTCACTCACAGTACATACTGCTTACTATTTTGATCCAAATAAAGCAAGGATACCTGTGTATCTTCCTATGCAGAAGGAGGTTGCAGATGTGACAACTACAAGGCAGCCGAGACCTTATGTAATTATCCTCACTCCAGTAGACCATGTGAAAGTTCTTGTTCTGTGACAAATGTCACTAGACATCCTTACTCAGGAAAGAGTGCTATGGAGATTTTTGTTGAACACCAGAAACAGGCTTGTAAGGAAAGGCAAAGGAAAATATCCTTTAGGAGCAAACCTACGCAAGTAGCAGATGTAAAAGCACCAGGTTTACTGACAAATGTTCCTATGATTGGTCCAATAAGAAGGAATTATGCTGACATACTTCATGAGATGATTATAGAAACCCATGAGAAAAGAAAGAGACCTAGGAGAAGTGCTAGGAGGATGATCATGAGTTGAATGATTACCTGGATAGTACAACACACTTGGGGAACAACATATGGTATCAGCATATGAAAGAAGTGGGAAGGAGGCCCTCGAAGGAGGAATGCATTGTATGTGCACTCCTGCCTTATAGCATGGGGAAGTCTAAGATCTTCATAGCTATTGAAAAAGACATCCAGACAACACATTGTCTATCACACATTGCGTTCTGCTGTACAAGAGGTCAGTTCATGGGCCAAACAGCCTATCTCAAATAGGCAACTGAATGGACAGATCCAGAAGAAGATGATTATATCCAAGACACAAAGACGAGGCTAAGAGCTCATGCCAGGAATCATGTGATCAGATACGAAAAGCCTGGAGTAAAGGGAGCTGGAATAAGATGGGAAGTAAACAGAAGACTGGAAAGTCCAGGAAAATTGCAGAAGAAATTCTTGAAGGGAAAAACAGAGGCCAGATGCAGATTTGGAGATCAGTGCTTTCACCAGATGGTTGGGAAGAAGGTGTGGTGATCTGCAGGGACTGGATAACAATAGGTCACTACCAGCCAACTATTGAAAATGCTGTTGAAACTATTGAAAGTTGCTGTGTAAATCTTTTTGGTCGAAACCTGCTAAACTACTGACATGGGTCGAAGATTGAGGAGGACCTTTACAGATAGTGCCTTTGGAAACTGCAAAGTTGTACTTCAGAAACAATGGCACAAGAAAAGTTGGAGAGAACCAGAACTGTGGTCGAATCTTTGATGCACAAGGAATGAACATTGGAATAGCAGTGATAATTGATCACTACTGGGCATGTGGATCCAGAGCTTACATGAAGCTGCCCAAGGACTGCGGAGGACGATGCTCCATAGTAAATGTTCCGACACAACGTTGGTGATTCCTAAGAATGACTTAAACATTGACAATTTTCCTAAAGCAGATGCACACCTGAGGAAGAAGAGATCTGTAGAGCTGATAAGTCGAATAAAGAGAAAGAACTATTTCTCAGCCAAGTGAATCGAATCCTTTGATTCCATGCCATATGAGCACAGATTGTTCAGCCAGACTTCATCGATATTCACATTAATCTTGAAGCCAAGGATTCAGACTGCAGCAAATACCAAATGGCTGTAGAACACCAGATGGGAGCTGTTGCAGACAATCAACACTACCGTAAAGGGATTCAATGCTATCAGAGAAGAACCGAGAGCCATTTGACTGATGACTCTTCAGAACAGATATGTCCTAGACATGATCACAGCTATGGATGGAAGTGTTTGTGCAAAAATTGGAGATTCATGTTGCACATTTATACCTTCTCATGATGACGAGAATGGCACCTTGACAGAGGCCATAGAGATGCTGACGAAGCTACACGTCCAAATGGTGGACAAAGTGGAAGACATTGCTGATGATTGCTGGTTTGGATCGCTCTTTTCATTGGCTCCACAATGGATGGCAGATATTTTCAAATTCCTTGGAGCCCTGATAGTTATGATATTGCTTGGATTCTGTGTGATTAGGATAATAATCTCACAATGCAAGAAGACTGCAAAAAAAGCCACAGGCTTTACTTATTAAATCATGTCCCAGCAGTGAAATTCGCAGAGTATACTTTAATTAAATATACACTACCTGACAGCGGGGCTTTTGAACACATACACGGTATGCGGTAAGTGTTTACCGGTACCGGTAAGGGCACCGGTACCGGTAAACCCTTACCGCCTTACTATGAGGTCCCTTTGCCAGACCCGACCTCAACGGCTGGTTTTACCAACCGTTAAGGAATGGGCCCGCAAAGGGACCTTGGTGCTAATTACGGTACCGCAATTTGCGGTACCGTAATTACCTCCTTCCCCATTCCCATTGAGCCCTATGGGGGCAAAAATGGGAATGGGGAAGTGCCTTGGTGAATGGGGAATTACTCACCTTGGAGTCGACCGTTAATTCCGCCATCCACCAAGGCGGACACAGTAAAATACCGGCGGCAATCATGGCGCTAATAGCGCCATGGTTACTGCATAGCGTGTAATGAGGCCCATAGCCTTGGATCACTGGCCTTTGGGTGTCACAGCTGAGGAATTACATATGGCAATTGTACATCTCAAGGGCTTGCGTTTGGTAGTGCCAAATGGCCTGTCAAACTCTGTTCTTAATTTCTCTAATTTGATAAGCTCTGTAGAGAGGGGGTGCTCCCAGAAACAATTGCAACATGTGATCATGCTACCAGTCTACACAAAAGATGACAGAGAGCAGCTGTAAAAGTTTCGACTCCTCTCTCTTCTGGATGTAGTTGGGAAGCTTTTCGCATCACTGGTTTTGTATGAAATACAGAAGTGGGTAGAAGAATCTAACATATTGCATACCAGACAGACAGGGCTTAGGCCTGCGTCAAGTACAACTCACAATATCAGGCTACTGGACTCTCTGATTTGAAAGCTACTAGGAGGGAAATCCCTGTGTTATACCTTATATTTGTCAATTTCTCTTTTGCTTTTGACACTGTGAACCGTGTTATGTTGTGGGAATAATTGCGTAAATTGGAATGCCCAAACTGGCTGCTGGACGTTAACATTCATCTCCACTCCAATACAAGTGTAAAGGTGAGACTGGACGATGCAGGAACATTATCAGATGAAGTGAAAATCAACAGAGGGGTCAAGCAGGGATGTGCATTGACCCCCCTGTTGTTTAACCGGAGCATTTGGGACCGGCCAAAATCGATTTTGTCAGAGAACTGCTGCTCAGTAAAAATTGGTACTAGCCTAGCCAACCTTGCTATAAACATGAATAAGACAAAAATTATGGTTGTAGAGGGTGGAAAAGTTTTTCGGTAAACATAGGTTTTGAAGTGGGAAAATTGGAATATGTGAGAGTAGCTATAAATATCGGGGACTCGAATTGGCTGCTAGCGGTACTTATAATACCACCATATAAGCGAAGAGGAAAAAAGCCTGTCAATTAACGTATGCCATAAACTGGTATGCTAGACAATCTGCAGGTTACACCCTGGAAGGAATCATCAAGCTGTACAAGCAGATTTTTGTACCTGCCTTCCCTATGGGTTGGAAGAGCTAGCTATGAGCAACCTATCCTGGTTAGATGTACTAGAGGTGATCTTTTGGAGAAAGATTTTAAGCCTTCCACCAGCGACCTCTATGGCCTATCTGACACTGAAACTTGGTCTGATGTCTCTAAAGACTCAGGCGATGACCCGCAGAGTCTCGATGTATTTCAAGTCCAGCAGCGACCCAAAGTGACCATTACTGTGTATACTGGGGCAAAGCCACAAGATGAACAAAAGAGGAGAAATAAGTTACTGTTATAGGAGATTAAATGAGGAATGTTTTCAATTGTTAGACTGGTTGCAGGATTTTAAAGGGGTACCCAGTATGAGATACTTTAAGGTATCTATACAAATAAGATGGAAAAATAGGACTGGGTAAGAAATTTCTGGAAAAATTACGAAATTACAGACATGTTATTGGTGTATCACACAACTATCTAAAGACACAGGCTTATATTGTTAAAAGTCCTAGCCCGCAGGTCCATGATTTTAGGATGCGTCTTCGCATAAATCAACTCCTGTTGTTAACGGTTCAGGGCGTATATATAGATATCCCTACTGACCAACAAATTTGTCATATATTTAAAAACCTGGACATGCCAGAGACAGCCAGGCATCTCCTTACCTAATGTGCTACAATGAGCACGTAGTATATGTGTTGACTGGGTGAATTTGTGAGCCAATACAACTCAATTAAAACTGATGTCTTCTAGAACTAACAACTTGGAGCTGGGTCTTGGATGTCAGCACTCTACCCTTAGTTACTTCCAAATGAAAAGTATTCAAAAAAGAAAACAGCTGTCAGTATGATATTAAATGTCCAAAAGATTTTTAATTGTCCGTTTGGCAATGTTGTTCAGCCGACACCTGTTTCAACCCTTTCTAGGTCGTCCTCAAGGCAAGTCTGTCTGGAATCCAGAATCCGGTATGATAGGCGCTTGTAGAATAGTAATAAGATATAAGATAGCAACCATTAGGCTCACCTTTTAGTCAAGAGAAGTGGTCCATTATTTGAGGCTGAATCCAATCCGATTCTATATGCCTATGTCGACTCGCTTTTATCACTTTAATCCCTGAGTAACGAATAGATGAGCCCAGTGAGGGACTGGGCTCATCTATTCGTTACTCAGGGATTTAACTCAGGAACTCCATTGATCACTAGTTTGCATGGCCAACTCTACTGGGAGAGATAAGTAATTGAGTGACATCCCGCCCATAAGAAAATAATGCTTGGGGTGGGTCAATTGACGCCCTTGATGTAATACCGAGATAGTATAATTACTGAAGTGGGTCTTTATGCCAACTAGCCGGTAGGGATAGCAATACCATCAATACAGCAAATGTCTCGGACATTAATGAGACACCCTTCATGTCTCCTAGGATAATTCCTATGGGAGTATCCAGATCTACCACACCTTCCGAAGTTGCGGAACGAAGTGGGAGATACCATTGGCTGGATACTGTAGTATTAACGTCCAGGTAAAACATAAACCTAGTCATATCCTATACTTCCCATAAGGCCTCACCAAGGCTATAAGATCTTTGATTATATCCTGAAAGTGATGTATGTTATTGTTTCATGTAGGTCATTCAATAGTATGAGGAATGAAGAAAATTAGTGAAGGAGGCATCAGAACTATAAGTCATATTTCCACTGAAATAGAAACCAAGAAGGTTAGTTAAGTCGGTACTTCTCTAATTAACTTAAAATGGCCTATGACATAACACCAACACTGAAACAAGTATTATTATCAGTTTCAGAAACACAGAAGAACGTGAACTAGTGTATCAGTCACAAGTTACTGTTGAGCAAGCCCTGATGATGGATGTTATATCCGAAACGAGTCAGCTAAATGTTGAATGATTGGATTCAGATTAAGACCACATATGGTTTCACCACTGTATCTAGGGGAATGAATCTGGTTGTTTCATAGAATGAAAAATGTACTAGCATAATATCGTGGAAATCTATTGCTTTGTAAACAATATTATTGTACTTTTGGATGGTGACTTCGAACCATCAACACTGAATGTGTTGTTTGAAATTTTGTGTGAATTTCGGTAAACATCATTTTAAATTTCATGGAGATCAGTTGTACTGTTATTTCGATCGGTGCAAAAGATAACATCTCCTGTAAGTGAAGAAACTGAATAACGCATATGTATTCTATGTATTTTGTGTAACCAAATAGAATTTGGAGGTCAGACGACTCCATTGGAGTGCATAGGGGTTGCCTGTTGGTAACAACAGGCTACATGGGTTTTGTTCAAATTTGGTCTCCAGGGGCCAGGAGATAATACCCTCTTGCACTAGAAATGATATAACTTCATTCTTAAACACATGAATTTTACTAAATAGACACATCCATCACTTTCGAGAATAATACATTGGAGTACCCCTCCACCTATCACTATGTTACTCACTCCTCTGTATGTTTGGCCACTCACTGTTGCTGGATGCCTTCTGCTACGGGAGGATTGCAGTGGATTGTGATTTTTGTAATGGCCACTGCTCCCTTTCCAGTTCCGGCAATTGCTATGTCTTGCATGCACATGGCAGAAATGGATGCACTGCCAACATTTGTGGCGGTACATCTGTCTCCGCCGGTGTTTCCGTGATGACAGTGGCACTGGTTCCACGCATTAGTGATGCACAAGGCCACCAAGCAGTAATCCTACCTTGTTTCCGCACCACGCGGTGGCAGAAACGGTACGACCGCCATCACAGTAATACCAGAGTTTTACCGCTGGACCCGTAATGAGGGCCATAGAGTGGGGACAAATGTGGCATGCGGCTTATAGACGTAAGTTGGACCTGAATTTGCAACTCATGCATCAGAAAATCTTAGGGCACCTGTATTGGACAGCAGTACGCATGTACAGTTTGAATCTGATTAACAATGATGTTTGTTGGGGATGTGGAAGGGAGAGGGGTACACTTATTCATATGTTTTGGAACTGTTCTAGATCAACAGAGTTTTGGAGGGATGTGCTAGACAGATTGAACACAATATTAGCAATAAGCTTTCCCAGGATGCCTTTGCAAGCTCTTTTGTTATCCAGTAGGGGATGATGCAAAATTGCTCAGCAATATAGTCAATGGATTGACAAAGTGTTAGTGATGGCAGTAAAACAGATACTGAGAGTGTGGAAGACAAGGAAAAAACCACAAGTGGAGAATTGGGTGAGTGATGTGCTGACATTATCTGAGTTTGAGAGAGTTAAGTTTCGGAAACAAGGTCGGGAAGACTGGTACTTGAATCTCTGGACACCTTTTAACAGCTTGTATGGTGGGTGAATATTTGATCGTCTTATAAGTGGTTGAAGTAATAATTAATTGATGAAGGAGCTCCTGAGTAATAAAACATATTGGGGTTTCCCCTTTTTTTCCCCCATTGTTGTTGTTTGTATGTTCGTCTTGTATTGTTCTTTTATGTACACAGTACATTTTATTATTAAGGCGAGTGAGCTTTTGGAAAGGATACATTTTGTTCTGATTCATGTAATATACACTAGGTTCTCTGGGAAATATACCAAAATGTTGCCTCCAGAATTCCGGCTGGCGAAAATTACTTTTCTTTTTTCGACCCCCCTTACAACACATATATTTGTGGGGGCTGGGGTATGGGATATACTACAAATATGGGGGGGTTTGTGGGGGCCTCCCCCTGCATATGTATGTGGTGTAAAGGGGTTTGCAAAAAAAAAGTCGGCATTTTCGCCCGTAGGAACTCTGCAGGCCGCAGTAATCACATAGATCCGATTCTGTGAGGTTAATATGTGCCTTGATATAATTGCCTTGAGGAAATGTTATCACTTTAGGATTATATTGTTCAAAGTGTTCACTGTAAAAATATGTTTTATTCTTGAAAACATTAAATAAAGAGTTTTAACAAAAGAAAAAGAAAACAAGAAAAAAAACAAGATCATTACGGGATGCATATCTCAGAAATGACTGCTTTGATTTTTAAGATTTTTGGCACGCACCTAGTCCTCAGACCACAAAAAATTTAAAAATCAGATCGGCCAAACTCATTAAATTCACTTTTGAAAATCAAAGCATTTACCAATATATTCAGACCTGGGACCCATTTGATCTTCTGATCCTTGTGCACATCACCCGCACTTCATGCGGACAACCTAAAAGTGGCATTATGTCCAGAATCCCCATTACCTTTTGCACAACATCCATCTCCTCCACCACTACCACTTTGCTAGGGGCTTTTGGTGTCTCTCCTTATCTGCACTCTGTCCTAGCCATCAACAAAGGCTACTGTTGGCAAAGTGAGGGAACTTCCCAAGTTTACATCGGAGGGGGCCAGTTGCTACGGACTGGGTTGATCCATCCGCTCTCCAATGTGGCTCTCAGAGGACGGACTGAATGGGAATTTCCAGGTTTTCAATCCCCATCAAGGCACAATATTACACCCTCAAAGATGGTGGGTATCCCAGTTCCCAAAACACTCAGAGACATATCTTGGCACAAGACACTCTGACAAACTTGCATGGCACTTTCCAAATATTTGAAATACAACCACAATGTTCTGCATTGTTTGCTTCCCATGTTAAAACGTCTACTTACAGGAAACAAAACAGGCCGGTCCGACCGGCACAGCATTTGGAAATCGTAGTGTGCTGTGCATGTAATACAAAGAGACAAACGCAGTTCTTCTGGTTGGGGAGAGAGATGTTTCCGAAATAACCAGGGAAGTGGATAAAAGGCCATTTAGAGGAAGAAAAAGGATGAAATGGCATCATGTTAGAGGTGGGGAGTGGGAAAGAGGACACCATGTGCAATTGAAGGGTAGTGTGGGGCTGGGACCAAGTTCAGAGCTCAAATATTTCCTCATAACCAGGGTTACTTTTGCATAATCAGGGTTATAATAGAAAACAGGACCAGAGATTAAAGTGTGCCAAATGCATAACCAGGGTTATATTATGAAAAATAGGGTTTTTTTTATATATAACCGGGTTATTTGTAGTACATTACTATTACCCGGGTACTAATCACGGTTATGGGAAAAAGGATTTTTTTTTTAAACGAGAGTTCAAAATGTAATTAATACAAATAAAGTTGAATGTTACCGCTACAGTCAAGTGGGGGGTAATAGGTGTGGCCCAAGACCAGGGCTGGGCTGCCCCACCGGGACACTGGGACATCCCCCAGTAGGCCTCGGGGGGATAGGGCCTCTTTGCTGAGCGTGCCACGGAAGTATACATAAGTAAGATAACGTCGATCGGGGAAAAATCTATCAGCCTGTGTGGTTCACAGTAAATTGGCTGCAGCCGTCTGCCACTGGCTGCAGGCAGGTTGGGCTGGTGCTGCGCCTGTGCTTGAGGGGCACGTGCCCTGCTCCGTTGCAGCCAGCTATTGTCTGGTGTGTGTGATAATTATTCACATTGCACAGGTGCAGCTGGCCAGAGCTGCGCACAGGCACACAGCAGTTGGTGCACTGGCTGCTCCTGCTCTGAGTGAGTCAGTGCTGCTAGAGAGACCGCGATGGCAACTGGCAAATTCAAGGATGACTTTGCAGCTGGACGCAACTATAGGCCGCAGGATTACTAAAGTCAGGTGCGTGCAGCGTGATTCGTGAATTGATAGATTGCTGCTTGGGGGATGGGTGCCACACTGCTGGTGGGCGTGTGAGGGCTTGAGGGTGGGGGGGCGTTTGGCTGCCCTGCTGTGCTGCTGTGCTAAAATGGCTACCAGCCTAGCAAGCCATTTTTTCTCCAGCTGATCGTTTGTGACTGCCTCTGCTGCTGATTGGAGGCAGTTAGTGGGGGGAGGGATTGTGTGCTTGATCTTATGAGCCCAACTCTGGGCTTGCTGAGAATAGAGATGGGTTGCTGACCCAAGCTGGACCCAGCATGCACGTGCAATTACAGCCGTGCTAATGGCAGCGCTCTGCGTGCTGAGCTATCTGCAGGCAGTGGACACCTTGGCTAGAAAAAGATAATGCCAGGAATAGCAGTCGCAACTTGCTCGCAGCATGAACTTCTATATTTTAATATAAAGTCTCACAATATTAGGCATTTTAAAGACTACGCAGTTAAGATCTTTAGCTGAAGTGCACTGTACTTCTTCTCAAGCGAGGATACAAACCCATCAGTGGTCCAGCTCGCCACACACAGGGCGCAGACACCAGTGTTGTGCAACTTATTTGGAATGACTGGCGTCTTAACAGAAAATCTGAGCCATGTAAGCAAAATACCACCAGCGCAATTTGTTCTCCTTCGCTGCTACCCTGCCCTATCTATCCCTGCTCTTCCCTTACCCCACCCCTCTGCCGGTCAAACCCACTATTTTCAACCAATCCACCACCCACACACTTCCACCTGCCTGCAGGTCAGGAAAGGTGAAGGCGTGTAGGAGAGGCAGGTAGAGCAGCAGGGAGAGCAGCAGGGAGAGGGGCAGCGATCTAGCTGCAGAAGAGGAAAGGTTCAGGCATTTAGGAAAGGCATAGGGAGAGCGGCAAAAAGAGGGGCAGTGAGCGAGCTGGAGGGAAAGGAACGTGGACAAGTAGTGGGAAGAAATGGGAAGAAGAGGGCACACTGCACAGAGGTGGTGTGGTCAGGAAAATGTGGGGCTTGTACTACCTGCACGTTTACCTTATCAGTGCTGACGGTTAAAGCTTGCAGCTTTTCTGTCCCCATTGTTTAATCCAGGACCTTTTGGCCATTATTAATGGTAAGGTTCCCAAAATTAAACGTAATGCTTTCTCTACTCTACGCTATCTTGCTCTTTACCAGCCGACGTATTAAGCAGTTTAAAAACCTTACAAAATGAATCCTTTTATTTTGGAATACAATAAGAGGGGCTTGCGGCCAGTTTTGATTTTTGGCGCAGAACTCCTAAAGGTCAATTTAAAAATATTTAGTAATAACGGATTTTCTACTTACATCAATGGATGAATTAACTTTAGTCCGTTTTTTTTAAAGAAAGCATCATTAGGTAACGACGCATAAACATAACTATGATTTTTACTTGTCAAAACAGCTTTGCACTTTAAATGGATGGAAACCTTTCTCCCTGACCATCTCCCTTGTATAAATAATTATAGTTTCTGTTACTTGAGGAATTTTGTATTTTTTCATCAACATTTTCATGAAACTATTTCAAAAGAAAGCCTCAATCCTTTCGAATGATCCGGCTATTTCACGGAATGGTATGTGGGCAGAATGTGCTCCCTGTAATTAGTTATTAAATATAGACCTAGCCCAATAGCCGTACAGGGTAGTCCCACATCACTCCCACAGGACATAATATATTTGACTTCATATTGTATTGTAGTAATCATTTATGTAGCACCTTTTCCAATTTGTATGGCTGCAAAGCGCGTTGTGGTAGGAACGCATTCAGAGACTGAAGTCCAGGTATGGGTAAGTTCTAGGAGGAGGCTTAAGATGCATTTGTGGATTTGGCCAAGATTAGGATTTAGGAAGGCTAGCTAGGCCCCTGTAAACAAACCAAGAGATCAGGCACGTGGGTGGGTACTGTCTCCCTCCCCAGCCAGCGGTGGGCCCCGCCCAGAAGCAGGCAACAAGGTTGAACGTGAGACAGCATCAGCAGGCAGTGCCCAGATAATGCAACGGTCTTGGGCATCAAAGATATACCACAGGGCCCAAGAGCAGCCTCCCCCAGAAATGTTCAAGGCCCCCCGACCGCTATAGTATCCCGATTGGCTGTCCGTAGACAGTGGGCAGATTATGTAGCCGTGGGCAGATTATGTGGCCTTCACGCGCAGCACAGCAACAGTGCTGCACCCACAATCCCAACATTGTGCACCCATCGACATTGCAAAGATGAGGCAACAGTCACGATGCCCATGAGGTATGTGCAGTTATTTTAGGGCTGCTGTTATCTCTGTGTCCCTGATCCCAAAACAGGAAAGCATTATCCAAGATAAGTTAGACATCCATGCAGACCTAGTGACTCCCCTCATGAAAAGTTTGCCCTTTTGAGCCAGTCTCAAGTTTTAAACTTATTTAAAACATGCATTTTTAATCCATATATATTTAACACATGCTTTAAATGCACTGATTTTGACAAACGTTATTCAACTGTTTCTTGGAGTCATAGAAGGTTTGGGGTCACACGCTGTGTTTGCGCCTTCGGCGACATATGGGGCCACTTTGAAAAAAATAAATCCAGGGCCACTTTTGGTTCCCATCCAGCCGTGCCCAAGACTATGGCTACTGGGTTATTTTAAGGAACTGAATGGTGAAGTATGGAAAGTGGACATGGCCAAAGGCTGTGGCCACTTGTTGGGCTCCACCGAAATCTATTGGGGCAACATGTCAAGGGACCGTTGTGAAAGGCTGTGGCCACTGGCCATGGCTAGTGGGCCCATTTAGGAAACCTATTGGAGCAATATTTAGAGTGGCCAGGGCCATGGGCCTGGAAGAAAGCTATTCGGCAACATGTTGCCTCGGCCGAAGGCCGGGGTGACTGGGCATGGCCAAAGGCCCTGGCTAGTGGGCCCGAAAGACATGTAGAGTGGCCACGGCAAAATAAATATATTGGGGAACATGTACAGTGGAAACAGCCGAAGGCCGTGGACACTGGCCATGGCCAAAGGTATGGATAGTAGCCTGTAAAAAAAATGATGGTATAACAAAACTCTTGAAGTTCACTGAAAAAACCCTTAGTTAAGGTGCAGTTAAGTTGTGAAGATTTAACGCAAAAAAACCCTCGAAATTCAGCAGATGTGGAAAGTCATGACCAGCTTAATTCGGAACGTTCCTGTTGCAAAGCCCATGGGCACATACCTATTACAAGAGAAGTATTCACAATGACATACAAAATGGCATTATGGGGGACATCAACGGGAGAGCGCCGAGTTAAGATGGTCATGTCGAAAAGGCAGTCTCCAAGTGTTGACCGTAGACAGCCTTTGCCCGTGATTCACATAGCTGACTTTTATTTTTCCCATATGTATTTTCCATCTTGAACTTTATGCGACTGAATATTAATTTTCTCTGCCTATGAATCTACCTACTCGCCCGACTACAGTTTCTGTGCTGTTTATGCTTGTAGTTTATTTCTTCTAAGTGCTTGCATGTTCTGCTGTGTTTGTATTTTGTACTGTATTTGGTTATTGCATTGACGCTTCACTGTACTTAGTTCCAACATTGCCTGCCCACTGCATTTTGTACATTACATTATGATCTCTATAGTTGCTTGTTTTCTGGCTCAATGGATATTGCCCACATTTTATGCAAAAAAAGGGGGTGTCTGGGAAACTCTCTACCAGCACGAACACAGCCCATTGACTTGTTCTTGGGTGGATGGCCCCTGGGAGAGTCTCAACCAAGTCCTTAGCTCACTGTTCTTTTCACAGAGAAGACATTTCCCAGCATATCAGTCTTTGTCCTTCCCAGGGGCAGTCCAGCACCGAAATGCTAGGCAATTCTCCTCTGAACAAGAGTACCACAGCAACCCCATTCACGTGTTTCAGCCTTGTTGGGCATCATCAGTGAGGTGAAGCTGCGCCTCTCTAAGAACAGTGAGCAAGGGGTCCACGTCTGGATCGGCCTGGTAACTTAGGGTTAGACCCTAAGTTAATTTATGCAAAAAAAGGGGGTGTCTGGGAAACTCTCTACCAGCACGAACACAGCCCATTGACTTGTTCTTGGGTGGATGGCCCCTGGGAGAGTCTCAACCAAGTCTTTAGCTCACTGTTCTTTTCACAGAGAAGAAATTTCCCCGCATATCAGTCTTTGTCCTGCCCAGGGGCAGTCCAGCACCGAAATGCTAGGCAATTCTCCTTTGAGCAAGAGTACCACAGCAACCCCATACACGTGTTTCAGCCTTGTTGGGCATCATCAGTGAGGTGGAGCTGCGCCTCTCTAAGAGCAGTGAGCAAGGGATCCACGTCTGGATCGCCCTGGTAACTTAGGGTTATACCCTAAGTTAATTTATGCAAAAAAAGGGGGTGTCTGGGAAACTCTCTACCAGCACGAACACAGCCCATTGACTTGTTCTTGGGTGGATGGCCCCTGGGAGAGTCTCAACCAAGTCTTTAGCTCACTGTTCTTTTCACAGAGAAGACATTTCCCTGCATATCAGTCTTTGTCCTGCCCAGGGGCAGTCCAGCACCGAAATGCTAGGCAATTCTCCTCTGAACAAGAGTACCACAGCAACCCCATACACGTGTTTCAGCCTTGTTGGGCATCATCAGTGAAGTGGAGCTGCGCCTCTCTAAGAACAGTGAGCAAGGGGTCCACGTCTGGATCGCCCTGGTAACTTAGGGTTAGACCCTAAGTTCATTTATGCAAAAAAAGGGGGTGTCTGGGAAACTCTCTACCAGCATGAACACAGCCCATTGACTTGTTCTTGGGTGGATGGCCCCTGGGAGAGTCTCAACCAAGTCTTTAGCTCACTGTTCTTTTCACAGAGAAGACATTTCCCCGCATATCAGTCTTTGTCCTGCCCAGGGGCAGTCCAGCACCGAAATGCTAGGCAATTCTCCTCTGAACAAGAGTACCACAGCAACCCCATACACGTGTTTCAGCCTTGTTGGGCATCATCAGTGAGGTGAAGCTGCGCCTCTCTAAGAACAGTGAGCAAGGGGTCCACGTCTGGATCGGCCTGGTAACTTAGGGTTAGACCCTAAGTTAATTTATGCAAAAAAAGGGGGTGTCTGGGAAACTCTCTACTAGCACGAACACAGCCCATTGACTTGTTCTTGGGTGGATGGCCCCTGGGAGAGTCTCAACCAAGTCTTTAGCTCACTGTTCTTTTCACAGAGAAGAAATTTCCCCGCATATCAGTCTTTGTCCTGCCCAGGGGCAGACACAGCACCGAAATGCTAGGCAATTCTCCTCTGAACAAGAGTACCACAGCAACCCCATACACGTGTTTCAGCCTTGTTGGGCATCATCAGTGAGGTGAAGCTGCGCCTCTCTAAGAACAGTGAGCAAGGGGTCCACGTCAGGACAAAGGCTGATATGCGGGGAAATTTCTTCTCTGTGAAAAGGACAGTGAGCTAAAGACTTGGTAGAGTCTCTCCCAAGGGTTATTCACCCAAGAACAGGTCATTGGGCTGTGTTTGTGCTGGTAGAGAGATTCCCAGACCCCCCTTTGTTTGAATACATTAACTTTGGGTTTCACCCTAAGTTAACAGGGCAATCCAGACGTGGACCGCTTGATCACTGTTCTTAGAGAGGCAACAGTTTCACCTCACTGATGATTCCCAACAAGGCTGAAACACGTGTATGGGGTTACTGATGGTACTCTTGTTCAGAGGAGAATTGCCTAGCATTTCGGCACTGGACTGCCCCTGGGAAGGACAAAGGCTGATATGCGGGGAAATTTCTTCTCTGTGAAAAGGACAGTGAGCTAAAGATTTGGTAGAGTCTCTCCCAGGGGTTATTCACCCAAGAACAGGTCATTGGGCTGTGTTCGTGCTGGCAGAGAGATTCCCAGACCCCCCTTTGTTTGCCCACATTTTACCCTCTGTTCCTACATCACCAGTTGGGCGGAGCAGTAAAAATGCAGCATTAGCGCTATTATCACTGCATTGCCGCTCTGCCCAATCTCAAGTTTGGCCAAGTCATGGAACTTTCACCTCTAGCTGTCAGCTGGAGGTGAATGCGTCAGCGGAAAGCCACTTTCAGTGCTGTTACCAGCGGAGGTAATAGCGCTGAAAAGCCACACAGAGTCCTGTGGACTCTAAAAAAATGTGGACTAACAGTGTCACCACAACTCCTGATCCTGTGCAAATGGCGCCTGACCGAGTTGTGACACTGCTATTCACATTGGGTGGTATCCCAGCAATACTACCGCCGTGGTACTACTGCCATGATACCACCCAACTTGTGATGAGGTCCATTGTGTCTTTAGTGTGTGTATTTGTGCGTGTGTTTGTTCCCATATGCAGACCTGTGTTGAGTTCCTGCTATTGTCTTTAGTCTAGTCTGTGGAATTATAAGTGAAAAGGAATTCCAATTCATAACCATCAAAGGCATGAGGACCCAACTTATATATACCCTGCCTAAAGTCAACAAAGACAGTTTTAATCCTCCAGGGAGGCCCATCGTGTTTCTTTGTGGCTCCATTTTGGAGCCCACTGGCCAATTTTTGGATTTCTTTTTCAAGCCTCTAGCTGCTAGTACAGAAACCTATTTAGTCGACACCACTGATGCAATTGTACATCGAGAAGGATTGACCTCCAATCCAGTTACCAACTTGCTTATTACACTAGATGTGGAATCACTCTATTCAAACATTTCTCAATTAGAATCCCTCCATATTATGAAGGAATTTATCGATTCTAGGAGTGATCCCCAACCTATTCCAGCAAATTCTTGATCGAACTTCTCGAGATAGACCTAACTAAGAATTTCTTCCAGTTTAAAGAATCGTTCTATTTACAAATCAAGGGGACTGCCATGGGGGAAGCTTTTGCCCCGAACTACGGCACTTTATACATGTGGCATTTTGAAAGATCCCTCATTCTAAACAATTCCAATCCCTATAAATCAGCTCTTGTGTTTTACAGATGATACATTGACAATATCATCATCATCTGGGACAAAGACAAAGGGAATTATGAAGAATTCTCAGTATGGATCAACACTTTGAATGCAAATTTACACTTCACTATGTCTGCCAGTAATCAGCCTATACCTTTTTTGGACCATTTAGACAAGATTAAGGATGGACATACCATCATAGATTTGTATCAAAAGGCAACAGATAGGAACACTATCCTCCATTTTGATAGTTTTCACCCCCAATCTTTACGTGAAAGCATACCATATGGCCAATTCTTAAGAGCAAAACGGAATTGTACTAATACTGAAGACTTCTCCACTCAAGCAGATACTATACAAGATAGATTGTCCAACAGAGGATATCTATCATATTTACTCAGACAATCTCGCAAAAGGGCCAAGGACCAACACTGTAAGATATTGCTAGCTAAGAACACCAAAGAGAACATGACTAATGCATGATTGGTTTCCGCAACAACCTTTAATTCACATCATAATGCTATTAAAAAAGCCATTTGTAAAAACTGGCACTTGCTACAACTAAATAATCCCACCCTCGAATACCCTATTCATGCTTTCAAGAAAGGAAAATACTTGAAAAACCATCTCTCGAAAGCTGATAGAGTCAAAGTGAAACAAAGCCAGAGACTATTTCGGGGCTTTTGGGGGTCCAAACAGATCAATGGACATTTCCACTGCATATACTGCCCTCAGTGCGAGTCAACTACTGCATGCACTTCAGTTACTATCAATATGAAGCTATGGCATCTCAAAGACCATACCACGTGCAATTACAAGAATGTCATTTATGTCATCATTTGTCCATATTCCAAACCGTACATTGGCAAGACATTAAGACCTGTCAAACTTAGAATCACGGAGCACAAGTCCAAAATCAGGACCAAAAGTATCACATCTTCCCTAGTGGCCCACTTCATCAAAAATAACCATAGCTGTGAGAAGCTCAAATGGTGGGTACCTGAATATTTGAGGGGAGTTGGCTCCAATTCTATTGCCACTAGATTATCCCAGAGAGAGCAATGGTGGATGTCCAATACTCAAAGCTATCACACAGGTCTCAATCAGCAGGAAGAGTGGTTGCTGTGTGTTTTACCAGTTACCTGTTACCCCCTGATCCTATCCTCTCTCATTTTTTGTAAAGACTTGCTGCCGCCCCTCCCCCACTTTTTTCCCTTTCTCTTCCGAAGGGCCCTTGACAATGATATTACATTAGGAGTGACTCTAATTGCAGGCAGTCTACGGTGTAGCAGACTTAGTCTCCATCACTATATTACTTGATTTATATTACCACTGACACCACGATTAAACTCTAATAGTTAAGACCTAAATCTGAATGGCTGTTACAGATTAGTTCTTATGCAGGAAAATGAACATTGACCAGTTTATTTTAGGTGCTTCCACATTTAGGTCTTTAATTCTTAGATACATTCAGGGGTTTACGTGGTCCACTGTGCACCCCGTTACTCATATGAGTTCTACACCATATATACACTATGAGACATAATTGCCTCGTGAACCCAGTCACCTTTTCCACTGGTACGTCGGGACATGTAATCTTGCCACGTTACATATGTGGTGAAAGACACTATTTTGTGAACAGGAGGGCGGGTGTATGCTCCACCAACGGCGATCCGCTGTGATTTCCCCGCGTTGCGAGTCCAGACATAAGTAATGCACTCTAATTCGACGTGTGTCTCTAGACTGCACCCAAAAATATATCTATGTATATCTTGCTTTCCGGTCGGGCAGCGACACTCAGAAACAACCGTGCGGAAACTGAGACGCTCGTCTTTATGCAGTGCAGTTATTGAATACGGGTGAGTGTAGTCCAGCTTTCTACCTTACTTTCGCTTTTGGCTGGTGTCCCTCAAATACCAAATATTGTACTGCTCGTCGAGAAGACGTACTAAAATAAACTGTCTGTTTGTTCGATCACAGTTAGACCCTCTGAGGCATTCGTTTCATTTGATACACATGTGAAATATCGATAATTCAATGGCCCATGCATTAATTGTGGCCTTAGACCATATGGAGAGCACAACTCCATAACTTGTAACAACTTTGCCTTTCTGGAGTATTTTTCCAGTGCTTTTCACGGTTGCACGATTAGTTGATCCACTTACATGCACAAGAAGTGATTTTAGAATTGATAACACTTAAGCTTTTGTCTTCCTGGTCCCTTATACCATTCTTGCCGGTTTTGTCTCCTTGTAGTTCTCAGTTTGTGAGTTTTCACGAGATTACGTTTACAATGGATTGGATGAGCCCATTTTACGACTGAACCATAGGTTCCTGTTTGAATTCAGTTTTGATTCCACGTATTTAGCCCAATACTAAAGGGGCAGTTGGCTTTTGGGTTTTTCACTCTTTTGAACTAGGGATTGGATTATACTTATCCCATTTCCTTTGTCTTCCTTGTCTCTACAGATCAATTAATTTACATCTGTTGCTTGTATTGAGCTTGGCACTAGAAGAAATTCCCACCAAGTCCCTCCTTTTGGGTTGAAACTATTGTATATATATTGTTCTCCCCCTTATCATGTATTCCATTAGGATTGGTTGAGTTGGGAGGATGGCTCGGACACGGGTTCTAGACTTTTAATGTCTTGTAATTTATTTTCTGTTGTAGAATGTGCGTCTTCGCTTCATCACAAAACTGCTGCCAGAGGAATATTGCTATACAAGAAGAAGTTGTGATACCCTAGCAGAATTTATCATCAACTCTACTGTGATACATTTTTTTTTTAATGACCTTGAGTGCTTTGTCCTGAGGAAGACGATCACCAGTCTTTCAAGACTAGATCCATCTAATCATTGAAACTACTAGCTTAAGGATATTTGGGTGATATGTTTGCCAGTTCTCTTCTGTCCCCATAACTTGTAGTTCACTCAATGCACTTTAACTACGATTGATTTCTTTTTCACATGTGTGGTTCTTTTGCATATGCCTCAGAGAGTCACAGCCTAATTCCTCGTGAACTTTGGATCACGTGGAGTTAGTTCTGTCCGTCTCTTATCAAATATTGGCATAGACTGCATAGTGCGCTTGCACTGTTACAATCTAGGAACTGTTTTCCATGAAGCCTTGTGCTTTCTAATCAATACCTGATGTTTTGCATGAGTTACAGTAAGAACAATCAGATTTACAGTTTTTTTATGTCTATTATGTGAATAAAACATTGAATATATGTCTGTCCCCTTGTTGTTCTGACCTTGCCTACCTTTCAACCAACCATTTGAAGTCAATTATATACTACGAACTTAAAATATTTGTAGAGTTCTGCATGACATAACCTCCCTTGCATTTATGTTCGAGTAGCTTCCCCAATGTCTGCGATGAAGGGGACACCCATCTCTTTTGTATAGTCCACACTGTGTTCCCTGAACTGTGTAGTATGTGTAGGGAGTTGTGGAACCCAAGCCATGCGTCTGCCCCAGGACTCCATTCCCTCCAGGAACCAGTTCCCCCTGTTGTTAAACCTGCTTCCAGGTCAACAGCTGTAGCAATGCTGGTAGCTACCAGCATTGCTACAGTTTAAGGCTGGCCATTTGCATCTCTTCCTGGCAACCACCTCCCCTCCTCAGTAACAGCAAACTAACACCTACCTGTTTTCCACTTGTCCTACACTGTGTAATTACCCACCCCCCACTTTGGCATGTCACCAAGCTGGCCCCTTTTATTTCTTCCTGAAAATATGTGCCCACCTGCCCTTCACCCTGTCATTTTCATTTCCCTTCCTGTCACCAAGCCCTGGGAACTACACAGAAACTTGGTCTCCCCTATTGTGGGAGTGGGTGTAGGTGGGCTCTGGATTGTCCTACACCCTCTAATTACCCTCCCCTTTGTCATGTCACCAAGCATCACAGGGATGGGCTCTAGAGTGGGGGTGTGACAGGCTTATAATTGTGGTGAGAGGAGCTCGCGCTCTCTTTCTGGGTTGCCTGCAGTGGTGTGCTGGACGGGTGGGTTGGGGCACAGAAGCTGCAGAGGCCGTTAGCAGGTACACCTCTTCCAGGCTGGACTTCTCCTTCTCCCCTTTCCTTCCCTTTGTACCTCTTTCTCCCCAACCTGTTTGCCTTGGTTCTACGTTATAATAATGTAGCCGACAACAACACGGCTCGATACTGCAAAGCTGACAGCTTCATATTACAAAAGTGAAGACTGACATTTCAACTTTCACTTATCCTCTGCTGCCCATGTAATGGACGCCCCTGCTGCCCCCCTCCCCTTGTTCGGCATATGGGATTCTAAATATTCGTCCATGCCAAATGCGCAGTAAACATGCATTCAGCATTTTATTTTTCAGCTTTTTCGGGCAATGGGCCTCATTACGAGTCCGGCGGTAACCGCGGAGGTAAAACCGCCTGGTTACCGCGGGACTCGTTTTACCATTCCGCCTCCGTGATTCCCGGAATTACTGGGGCATTACAAACCCGGTTTTCCGGGAATCACGGAGGCGGAATGGTGTTAATACCCATTCCCATTGAGTCCTATGGTGCTGGTGTTTCCTCGTCCGCCTGCAGGCGGGCAGTGTTAAACCCGCCAGGTCAGACCTGGCGGGAACATCACCTCCCGCCTGCAGGAGTCGGGATCAGGCGGTCCGGAAACAACGGTGGCGGCGGGTTTACCGCCACCGTTATTTCCGGACCGCCTGAGTTATAATGAGGCCCAATATCTTTGCCTCTGCTCTTCTCTCTATTTCTCTGTCTCTTTCTCTTTCTCTCTGTCTCTTTCTCTCCTGCCCTCTCTTTCTTCTTCTGCTTCTCTCTTTCTCTCTCTTTTTCTTTCTTTCTCTTTCTCTCCTTCTCTCTCCTTCCCTTCTCTGGATTTCTTTCTCTCTCTCTCTATCTGTCCCCTTCTCTCGCTTTCTCATTCTCTTTCTTTTTCCCCTCACTTTCTCTCTCTCCCCCTCTCTTTGTCTCTCTCTCCTTCACTTTCTTACTCTCTCTATTTCTCTTTCCTCCGCTTTCTTTCTCTCTTTTCCATTCTCGTTCTTTCCTTTGCTTTCTTTTCCACTTACTCTCTCTCCCTCTTATCTCTCTCTCCCCCTCTCTTCACTTCCCCTGGTGCGCCTGTTGCCTGTCTTTCTGGTGGCCTGGGCCCAAGTCTCTCCTCCTTCTACCAGCCCTCACCTTCTCTGCCAGCCTCTTCTCTGGCCTCTCCCAATATCTCCCTAATGGCTATTTTCACGCTCCACACACCCTCTCTTTTCCACAGCTGCCCAGTCATTATTCTCTCTAGCCCCTCTCCCCAGTCTCTCTCACCCTCTCTTAATTTTACTAGCAGCCTCCCCCCTTGGACTTTCCCTCTCCAACCCTTCCCTTCTACCCTTGGTGTCCCTTCTCTCTGTCTACATCTAGGGGTACTCTACAGGCCAGCAGGATCCAGGAAAGTGGGTGTGCCTAGCCTGTGTGACTCATGAGCTGATAAAACACTACAACCTGGATTCACTACGTTATCCTTAAAATCTCCTTTCTGGTTTTCCCATACTACTTACACAAAGCTGCAGGATCCCATTCCAAGATGTCTGCCCCCTTCAGAGGCAGCCCGTATAGACAAAACACAACAACATAACCAGCACTGGGCTGCACGCGTACAGTGTACAGAGTACCCTAAAAAGGATTCATGCAGATTGAGTGCACAGGCTAGGGAGACACGAAGACACTGGATATATAGTCCTTTGCAGTCAGTGACATGCCAAGCCTTTCTAGCTCTATAAAACAGAGGGATACACATTGATACTCTGTATTCCCTATTCATAACTTTTAAAGATCACGCATTCGAACGACAGCCTGCTCCCAGGCAATCTAATTAAATTCCAGTCCTCTTGCCTCCATCTGCTGAAAATAAACAAATGGAGCGGTGGTAAATGTTAAATTTATCACCTTTGGCATAATGAAATGTATATACACAATGACACCAAGTGCTACAAAACGAATGGGAGTGCCTTATGGAGGGACACCCACACCTCTATGGAGAAGTTGTTTGCTTTTAAGCCTCAAATCATAGCACACTATGGGCCTCATTACGAGGTATGCCATAGCCATGCCGCTATTGGTGGCATGGCTGCCGGCAAAACTGCATCCGTGTCCTCGGAATGAGGACTTACCGGACCATTCCGAGTTCGGATGGCCCGGTAATTCCTCACTCGAGGACACGGACACGGTTCATCCCCATTCCCATTTCAGCCCCCATAGGGCTGAATGGGAATGGGAGAGGGAGTAAACAACGGGCCATTACGAGATGGCCCGTTGTTTGCTCCCTCTTCCCCTCGCGGGATCCGGTATGCACGCCTGGTTTTCCCAGGCGTGCTTAAAGTGTCCCGCGAGGGGACCTCGTAATGTGGCGGAACGGGTTGAACGGCGCCGTTTAACCCGTTCCGCCAGGGTCGTAATGAGGCCCTATTTATTTAATTAGCAATAGATTGCATTATCAGTGACTGAATATTAGTAATAGAAGCCATCACCCATATATAGCTGATCCAGCTTTTTCTTCTCCCCCCATTTCCGTAGGTCATAAGATGGCTGCTCGATCCCTAGCCCTGGATCCAAGGGATTAATGCCCATACTACTACAAACTGGTCCTGAAGATAATGACACTAACGGACATGGTCATCGAAACTGGTTGACCCATTTCCTTTTTATGATATCCGCTTACGTAAACAGGATACATACCTTGTAAAAACCAACACCTGTTTTGATAACAGGTGTTTGGAGCACTATAGACTCTGCTCCCACCGCAAGGAACTTTTAAAACACCCGCTGGCACCCAACACAAATGCTTCAATAACATATTGCTTTGTTGGTGAATAAATAAGGGCTATAGTAGTCCTTTAAGAAAATGTATTTTGATGATGTTAGGTACATGAAGAAGCTGAAGCGACGATACTCAGTCGCTTGCTTGGTTGACCACTAATGTTGGTTTTGAGGTGTATGTTCAATATGCTAGATTGACTGCATACTGCAGATAGCGACAGATTTCTCCCTCTTTTCTTTTAGATAGGCGGCTCATCACTAATATCCTAGGGACAGGGTGTGCTTCTACCCAGGGATACTTCTCTAGTAGTTTTCAAGATCAATTCTTGCCCAATTTGTTGTACAAAATGTAGTGCTCCAAAATCCGTTTTTTGTGTGTTTAAAACATTTGAAAAAAAGGTGAATGAAGTAACTGTAAATGACAAACCAGTCCCTGACTGTTATTGTGTAGCCTGTATGGCCGCCATGATGCCTCGCCTTGTGCCTGCAGCCCAGTGCAGACAAACCCCTGTGAGCAGTGTGCCTAACATACTCTGCCGGCAATAAGTTTACTTCTCAGCCAGGCATAAATCTGTTCCTGAGTTCTGACCTGAACAAAGACTGTTGGCTTGGGCCATTCTGCAAGGTCTAGTGGAACTGTGGAAGGCAAATCTGTTAGCTAGGTAGCAAGGAGCTTGGTTATGAAGGCATTTATGGATAAGAGTCAGGGATTTCAAAGAAATTCGGTGTGGGATTGAGAGCCAGTGAAGGTTACGTCTAGTGTCAGATATGTGTTGGCGCCTGGGAATGCTAAGGGCCGCTCTGATCGCATTGTTTTGGACAATTTGTAGCTTATTTAAGTTACAGTGATTAGTGCCTAGGTACAGGGCGTTGCAGTAATCAACCTTTGATAGTACAAGGGTCCTAGCCAGGGTCACAGAGTTGGCTGTAGAGAGGAAAGGGCGGCAAGCTGTAATAATCTTACAAGTATAAGCTGCTGCGGAAGAGACTGAGTTGGTTTGTCTAGACAAGGATAAGGTCGAGTCAATGTAGATCCCAAGGGTTTTTGTGTCCTTAGCTGTTGGGATAGTATTCCCATCGATAGAGAAGGACTTAAACGCAGGGTCAAGCTTGGTGAGTTTTTGTGGCGAGCCAAGGATGAGGAGCTCTGTCTTTTCATCATTTAGACAGAGTCCGTGTTGAGCCATCCACGCTTGGATGACCTGGTAGATGACATTGATAGCGCGGGAGTCAGCAGTGTAGTCACCTGTGATAGGGATTAGTATCTGTGTGTCGTCGGCGTAGTTGGTGTAGGTGACACCCAGATAGTCCAAAATATCAAAAAGGGGTTTGGTGAACACGTTATATAACGTGGATGAAACGCACGATCCTTGTGGCACGCCACAGGAGACAGGTGCGGATGGGGCGGCTGCTAGAGGAGAGAACACGCGCATTGATCTGTTGTCTAAGAAGGAGCTAATCCAGGTTGTAGCTTTGTCTGAGAAGTGAACAGCTGATTTGAGGTGGTGACAAAGAATTTCGTGATTGACAAGATCAAAGGCCGCCGATAGGTCCAAGAGGAGGAAAAGCGCAAGTTTGCCTTTGTCTTTTAGATCTTCGATCTGTGTTTTTAAATCAATAAGGGCGGTTTCAGTACCGTGGCGTGGCCGAAACCCAGATTGCCTAAATCCCAGAAGTTTGTTTGATTCAAGGTAATCTTGGATTTGTAGATAAGCAGCTCGGTCGAGGATTTTTAGAAGAAATGGGACAGTAGTGATTGGCCTGTAATTTGTGTGTATACGAGGGTCCAAGGTAGGTTTTTTCAGAAGAGGGATGACCCATGCATCCTTTAGGTTGTCAGGTACAATCCCAGAGCTAAAGGAGGAGTTGATGAGCATGGTGATGAATGGTGCCAGGTCATGAGCTGCTTCCTTAATGAAGGGAGCAGGACAAAGGTTGCCTTGACAGTTGGAAGGTTTAAGGCTAGCGATGATCTTTTCCACTTCAGAGATGGAGAGTGGAGAGAAGCTAAAAAGAGTCAGAGAATCTGGAATGGGGTGGTTTAGGGTAGGGATAAGGTTAGGTTGAGGGTTAGATTGTAAACTGGTTTGTTTGTTGTTAATTTTAGTTTGGAGAGTGGCAATCTTGCTTAGGAGAGCCTCTTGGATTTTGGTACACCAAGAACTATCTTTGGTGCAGGTGTCTGGAGCAGTGACAGGAGTTTCAAGTTCTTTTAGGATTTTGAACAATTCTTTAGTGTTAGATTTGGCTTGTTCTATGCGTTTATTGTACGTGTCTTTTTTGGCCTGGAGTATGGCTTCCTTGTAATTGAGGGTAGCCAGGAATAGACACGATTTGTTGGCTGGAGACTGGTTGCTTTTCCAATGTGATTCCGCAATTCGTTTTTCTTTGCACAAGGTTCTAAGCTGTGGTGTGAACCAGGAATTTAGGTGGGCTCGAGGTTTGGATTTTCTCAGTTTAGATGGGGCGATGATGTCTAAAGCTTTTTGCATAGCGCAGTTAAATGTGTCAACCAGCGGCGTAGGGTCAGAACATGTGCGAATCTGGTCATTGAGAGCAGGGAGGAGGAGTGGGAGAAGTCTGTCGCAGGTGATGTCTCGTTTATTGCGTGTGTCCGTAGCAGGTGAAATGCTGGCAGAGGGGCTGACAGGTTTGGACTGGATGTTAAACGTGATTAAGTTGTGGTCAGTCCAAGAACACTGATGGTTAGATGTGATATTGATGGGACAATTGTGGGCGGCTAGCCAGTCAAGGGTTCTGCCCTTGGCATGGGTGGGTTGGTTTATGAGCTGTGTGAATCCTACATTCATAAGCATATTGTCAATAGCCATGGCCGCAGTGTCGTTAGGGTCAGAGAGGCCTAAATTGAAATCCCCCATTATCATGGCTTGGGATTTGGATTTGGTGTTGTGAGTGATGATGTTAGAGAGGTCCACAGCGAAGGTGGATAATGGCCCAGGTGGCCGGTAGAGTAGATGGAAGGTGATAGAATGGTTTGGGGTAACGGCTAGTTTAGCTGTCAGTGCTTCCATTGCGGAAAAGTGATGCGTGGAGGAGAGGTGGAATTTTAAAGCATTTTTATGGATAATGGCAATGCCACCACCTTTGGACTGATTAGAATTACGGTCCTGTCTGATAATGTTATAACCTGGGGGGATGGCAAGGGAGAGTAGTGGGCCTGAGGCTGCGTGAAGCCAGGTTTCGGCGATTGCTATAAAGTCAAGGTCAAGGTCGAGGATGAGGTCCGCCACTTCAAGAACGTGTGCCGTCAGTGATCTGACATGGATTAACGCACCCTTGATAATACTTGTGTTGGGGAGGTTAGTGTGGGCTGATGGTGGGTTTGGCATAGGTGAGGACGAGGTGGATGTCAGTGGTTGTTTGTTAAGATGCGCCGAGTGGTGGGAGGCGTGGATGAGTCGCGACCCAAGTCTGGCATTTCTCAGGGGGATAGAGCATGGTATGTTTGGTACAGGTCTAGATGCAAAGTGTTGGATCCATAGGGCTGGGTTGTTAAGATAGAGGTTAGTATGGTCGACAAAGGAAGGCATAATGATGGTGTGGTACGGAAGTGTGTAGTGGATGGGGGCATTGTTGTGGTTGGATATGAACCCACCAGTGTGGCGTATGAGGGAGAGAAGGGTCAGCAGTAATCTAACAAGCAGGATACTGAGAGTGTACTTAGGCGAATCTGTGGCTATTAGGCTGTTGGAGAGGGGCATGTTGGCCTAATATAGTCTAGGAGCAGATGTCTGTTGGAGCTACAGGGGGGTCGTTGGAGTAGATATCCTGTTCAGGGCGATTACACACAGTAGAATGCACATAGTATTGACAAGCACTAATAATCCATGCGCTAAATGCAAGATATCGCAGGGTGTTACACAACAGTGACCCTAGTAGCAATAAGTTATGGTACTATGCAAACATAAGCAGTGCTTTAAGTGGGCCGGGGCCTGCCGGGGCCGGGCCCCGGCAGTCTCCAAAAAGTGAGGCTGAGCCGGGGCCCTGCCGGAGCCCCCCAGCCCCACCACGCCATGGCAGGACGCATTATCCCGCCGCAGCCGCAACGAGAGATGCGCCCGCCATTTAAACGTCAGGCAAGCTGACAGAAGTGCCAGCCAGCCACAGCGTCGCTGTGACTGGCTGGCACTTCCGTCAGTCTCTGTAACTTTCTCTGATGACCCCTCATCTGAGGGGCCATCAGAGGAAGCTACAGTCCCTTAGTTCCCCTCGCCAGGTCACTGACCCTCAGCGAACCCGCGGGCTCCATGATCTAATATGTAGATTAGATCACGGAGCCCGCGGGTTCGCAGAGAGTGAAAGACGCCTCGGGGTCAGTGCTCTGAGCAGAGATCACTGAGCCCGAGGCGCCTTTCTCCTTTGGCAAGGCTTTATAAAAGATGCCTTCAACTGTGTACGTTTAAGCCATCTTTTATACACGTAGAAATATTTCTATGTTTATAACAGATGGCTTGAATCGTACACAATTCAAAGCAACTTTTATAAAGCTTTGTCGACGGACAAAGCCACCTTGGGTTTTGTCCGTCCTCAACGCTTTATAAAAGATGCCTACGTTTCAAGACGTCTTTTATAAACATAGACATATGTTACAAATGTCTATGTTTATAAAAGGCAGTTTGAATAGTACACAAACCATAGTAAGGTAAGCACACAAGTGTGCGTAACTTACTATGGTGTGTGCACTTTCAAGCCACCTTTTATAAACATAGAAATATGTAACATTGCTATGAATATAAAAGAAGGCTTGAAAAATACACAAACCATAGTAGTACACAAACAAATATATAAATGCTCAAATACATTTATATATTTGTTTGCGCACCTTACTATGATTTGTGCACTTTTAGGCCACGCCTCCAAACGAGGGCCCCCCCTCAATTTCTTACCCCACTTAAAGCACTGAACATAAGTCAACATTAGTCGTGCCTATGGATATGAAGGATAGGCATCTTGGAGAATGCAGAGTCTGGTCAATATCGGGGTGTAGCAGTCGAATACAAAGACCTCTGGAGTGTTTAAGCAAAAGGAGGCTCCAAATGATAGCGGGCATTGGCAGGACTCTAAATTGAGGATTCAGCGTAAGGCGTCTGCAAATTTAAATTGGTCTAGCAGCAAAGAAGAGGAACACGCGTAAGGTACCTCATGGGGAAGACAGACAGCAAATAATCCATGCGGACGTAATGACAATGTCTTAGTGTTTATAGTTCCTCATAGTAAAGGTGTTTAGGCGGCATGTTGGTCTCACCGTATAATGAGCGCGGCTAACAGCTCGAGAACTTGAAAGACTCCCAGCGCAACCGGTAACTCGGTACGCTCGGTAAGCTCCGGTCAGCAATGGAGCCTTCTTCCTACGCCTTAATCCTTTAGCCGGCTCACGCCTGCCGGTTGCCTGGGATTGGTTATGTAGGCCAGCCAATCGCAGCGTGGAGGGCGGTAAGGACAGGCAGCCAGGCGGGACACGATCAGGCACTGTGGGCGCTTATGGTGGTGGCCATCTTCGTGAAGTGCAGCTTAGCGCTAACACACTTGCAGTCCTCAAACGCTCCGACAACAGCAGAGGAGCTCTTAGGCATACGGCCTTGGAAAGTGGATCTGGCCAAATTCGAACGTAGGTGGCAGCATATTATTAATACTAAAGGTGAAAAATAATGATCGTAGTAGCGGGCCGTTGAGGGAGTTGAGGCAGCTGGTCATATGCCTGCAACTTACCTCCTCGACTTGAAGAGGGTTCTTCAGATATGAGGAGCGCGTGGCTGCTGGGGAGCTCCTGCTCCTGTGGAGAGCACCGGGGACGCAGCTCCGGTCAGCAACGCAGCCTTCTTCCTACGTCTTACTCCTTAAGCCGGCTCACGCCTGCCGGTTGCCTGGGATTGGTTATGTAGGCCAGCCAATCACAGCGTGGAGGGCGGTGAGGACAGGCAGCCAGGCGGGACACGATCAGGCACTGTGGGCGCTTCTGGCGGCGGCCATTTTAGGGAAGTGCAGTTTAGTGCTAACACACTTGCAGTGCTCGAGAGCTCCGACAACAGCAGAGGAGCTCTTAGGCATACAGCCATGGAAAGTGGATCTGGCCAAATTCGAACGTAGGTGGAAGCATATTATTAATAATAAAGGTGAAAAATAGTGATCGTAGTAGCGGGCCGTTGAGGGAGTTGAGGCAGCTGGTCATGTGCCTGCAACTTACCTCCTCGACTTAAAGAGGGTTCCTCAGATATGAGGAGCGCGTGGGTGCTGGGGAGCTCCTGTGGAGAGCACCGGGGATGCAGGGTGGCTTCTCTTTGACCATATGCTTTCTTTTACTTGCATATATTGACTTCATTACGTCCCTCTTCATCTTATTGGTGTTGGGACAAACTCCCAGGTATTCCAGAGTGCCACTAGGAGTTTGCGGACTCTGGGAAGACCCAACACCTTCCACAGGACAAATGGAAGACGCAGTCAGACGTCAAGTTCAAACTGCATCTTACTACAGAGAAAAACAACAGGGATCAGTACAGGGACAGAGGAAATCCATGTACATCTCAACATCTCCTGGCTCGCAGTATACATGTTAGTCTACTGGCCCTCGCATGTCAGGTGGCTGGCCTGGTCATCCCCAAATCACTATCTATAAGAATGTTGCAGTGTGAGAGAAAAGAGGAAATGAGGTGGGCACCACTGTAGGTTCTATTTCATTTAACAATAAGTTACTTTGTGCGTTGTTGCTTCTATGTGGAGCAACCAGGTTGAGAATAACCCAATGACACTCGGGCTATGCAAATACTGACAAAAGAGGAAAAACAGAGTGAGGTCCACCCTGTAAATCCAGTGCTCCTCCTTGCTCCTGATTAAGAGCTAATTACATTCCTTTGTAGGTTTCAAAAGCAATGTAACTAGTGTTTAGAGTTCAGTTATGTATTATGCTCAATGTTGTAGGGTTTCAAATTTCACCATTACAATAAAGTTCCAAACAGGTTCTCAAAATAAACAGTTTGTGTTTTAATCACACAAAGTTGAAGACAAATAAGCAATTCCCAAGCTTCAAGTATAAGCTAACTGCCAATGCATTCCGGTGCATAGCACCATCCTCAGGGCTACATTCATCAAAATAAACCAAAATATAACACAATTGTGATACATTAATATTGAAAGAGGTTACAAATATACATACCGCCATGATGCGTCAATTCATACAGATGCGTAACGAAAACGAGAGGAAAAAACACAGTGCTTCAATTAGTGTCTTAAGCTGCATTGCGATGCCGGGTGAGCTGTTATAAAATTACAAAGGGTGTACTGAACTCGTGTTTCATGGTTGCCATAGCTTAATCCTAGCTTTAAAGTAGCTATTGCCTTCCAGTCAATCAATCAAGTGCATCAGGATACAGTCCTCCCTATTTAAAAAAAACACATAGTGAGCTTCACTCCAGTGTTGTTCCAAAGATTATTTCTAATTCAGCTGCAGAGAGCAGTCGAAGGTGCTTACCTTTGCAGCGCTACGGTCCGTCTGCCTCGACGAGCGGGTTGCGAGTGATCGCGCCTGTTCTAACTTTCGTTTTTGATGTTGCCATGGTGATCGCGACGGCGTCCCGTGTCCAGGATTGGACAGAGCTGGCGTGCCTCCAGTCCCACCCTCCCATGGACATGAGAGGGCGGGACTGGTCACCGCCATGGCAGATACTCTTGCGTGCGAGCCAAATGCGTGAAACAGGACAGTGCGTCCTTTATTTCAAATCAGGGCAAAGTCTGTATTGCTGCTAGTAGTAATGGGCATTTAGAGATAAAGTATACTGCTCGTTCGCATACATAGAATCATAGGTGCTACGCAGCAACGCGTTCTCCACTTCCATTTGGATTGGAGGACACATCCCTGACTAGTCGGCTGTCCAAGACTCATGCTCCCCATGGTAGCTGATAATATGGGTCATGTCATGCTGGAACGCACACGCCTGACACACGTAACTGTACAAGATCTCCTCTCTGTGTTAATGATGTATCGCATGTTCCTCTCTTATCTATTTCACACTGGGATCCATAAAGATCTGGTACATATAAACAGTAAATAGCCACAGGGCATGTTATTTTACATACGTGACGATCAATTTCTAAGGGCAATTTTCAACCACATTCATATACGCAGTTTGAAGAGAACAAACAGAACCATCCTGATGACCCCACATGTATGTCGACCACATTCATTGTTCATTCCAACCAATATACACAGTTTCAAAGAGAACGACCTTAATGTGGGTGTGTCAATGTTTCGTAGGCACAAAGACTGTAGATATGGGGTGCAGGGGTAGACGGAGGAGATCAGGCGTCTGTGATGACGAGTGCTTTCAGTGAGTGTTTTTCAATGAGGTCATTGATGTCCACTGTTCAGAGAGGGCAATCCTGGTATTGATGTGTATAAAGGAACACATGAGTGGCTAACAGGAGGTGGTAATGAGGAAAGGGGCAAGGGGGCTGCTACAGATGGCTGCAGCAGAACCTGTATGGGGTGCCTGTATGGGGGCAGGCCAGGGAAAGGTCTGGGGGCTTGAGATAATTTAGGCATGGGGTTTTGTTTCAAATGTTTGAGTTGTTCTGGTTGAGAAGTGCAGACTGGCAAGTATCCCTTTGACCCTGGGGTTTCTGGAACAGGAGATGTGGTCCTTGGCCCTTTCCAGTCTCTAACAGGACCAAACACTTTACATCAGTATTGTCTTTCAAACTCTTACCCTAAATGCACAGCTTCGAAGCCCTGGGACAGTTTGGACATAAGTGGCCTGTGGCTGCTTTTTGGGAAGGCCTTGCATGGACTACTGCTGTAGGGATGTTTGTGAAATGATGTCAAGCCAACGTTTATATACAATACCTTATATACGTATCTATTTGCCAATCTATCAATGGATTGATCTATCAGTCTGTATACCTTCATCTATTCATGAACATGCACACACACACTTACACACACAAAGCGTACACACACACACATTCATTCATTTATTAATAGGTATAGGCGTGTGGTGTTATCCTTTCCAAGGGTTTTACACTCCTTATCTGATACATACAGCAGAAATACCATAGCATTAATCATTTTAATTAACAGTGCTTACTTGTTGTTAATTACACATCCTAAAATGTGGCCTGGTAATGTGTTTTCTCTTGTTTGCTGTTGTTGCCTACCACTTTACCCCTATGTTTATCTTCAGGGTGTCGAGCTTGACAGGGTCTCTGCTAGTTTGCACTGTGTTTGTGTGAAAGTAGTGTGTGTTCTCTCCTCAAGTGTTAGATTTTCATATGCTGATTTCCTGTTTTTGCTGCTGGCGTCTTTATTCTCTGCGTCTTTTTCTCAGCTCCATGCTGGTTTGATGCGAGGGTTCCTTTACTATTGTGCTTATTGGTGTTTGCCTTTTGTTTGTCTTCCGTTGCTTTTCTTTTTCTGGTTGGTTTGGAATGCCTGGCATGCATCATTAGATGTTTGAGGGTATTACCTTCTGCACAATTGACCGTTATATTATTTTAGTTAGTTTGTATATGTATTGGGTTGGTTTTGGATTATAAATAATATAAGGGGATTGGGTGGGAGGTTGCAGGGATTTTTGGATTGGCTGGGAGGTTACGGGGGTTTCCTCCCACATACATGTATTAATTGACCTTCTAAATTAAGTACATTCTCCTGAGGTCAATTCTCCCGAAGTCAATTGTGAAAAGGTCAATTAGTATACAACCGTTTGATGGTATCCCACCGGTAATTCCAGTGGGACACCACCAAATGGAATTACTGTGACCAGCACTTGGTCTGCCGGAATTACTAGCAGATTACAAGTGCTGGTAAGGGTAGTTACTCCCCCATCCATGGACTCCCATAGGACTGCATCGGGGTAGTTGCTGGAATTACTGGCACTGGTCATACTGCCAGTTTTTGCTGGTAAGGGCCTGACTTACCTCCATCTGTTAGCTGGAGGCAAATCAGGCCCCTTACTGGCAAATTCATACTTGGCTGGGGGGTAACATGCCGGTAAATGGTATTACCACCACATTAATACCGCACCTTCAAAGTTGTAATGAGGCCCAATGTTGTACATGTTTTTTCAGGTTTGCTTCCATTCATAACTTTCTGGTTCTAATTCATTTAACATTGTTTTTCTTTCAGCTTTAAATCGATTTTCTACAGGTATTTGCTCTTTTTTTGTGAATTATTGGTTCATGTTTACTTTCTTGATTACTATTATTTTAGATGCACATGAAGAGATTGTTATGAAGTGACTTCCAGACTTTCTTGTGTTACTTCTTAGGTTTATTACAGTAACTTAAGGACACAGTTACATGAAGGATAAATACATGAGAGTATGGACTATAACAGCGCTGGCCCCATCACCCAGGCAGGGGAGCTCTAACTGCCTCAGTCTGGAACCTTCAGATAAACACTCAACCTTCCACACAGTAACATTCCATGTGACATCACAGGGTCACAGCAAGACAGCATTACACATCTCCTTTCCTTACCACACACACACACAGAAGGTCACTACACAACACATCTCCTTTCCTTACCAGACATACACACAGAAGGTCATTACCCAACACATCTCCCTTCCTTACCAGACACACACACACACAGGATGTCATTACACAACACATCTCCTTTCCTTACCGGACATACACACAGAAGGTCATTACACAACACATCTCCCTTCCTTACCAAACACACCCCCACACACAGAGGCAAAACAATAAAAAGTTCCAAATAGATGCAGTCTATAAGGCGTAACCAGATTAGTCGAAACGACCAAATACCACAGATCACATAGGACGCTGGCCAGACATCCCAAATCCATCCGAGTACCAGGCATTTGACCACTGATGACCCTAAACAGCATTACACGAGTACTATGCCAACAGACTGTCTGGAGAAAACGCAGTCTATGACACAGCAAAATATAGAAAAAATATCAGACAAAACGAAGGCGCTACCTCCTTTAATTATTTCTGATAACAATCCAACGCGACACTAAACTACCATGTTACCAGCCTTAACCCATATGGCAGAGGCGCTACCTCTCGCACCACAGAATGTTCCACACGCTGGAGGCGCTACCCCCCTTGCGTACACTAAGGTCCATGCTCACCAGAGGCGCTACCTCTCTTCAATACAATTATTTGCATACGAACCGGAGGCGCTACCTCCATCAAACACCCTGTTGACACGCTCAACAGATGCGCTACCTCACTTCAGTACTTGTTTTGCCACATTTACCCGGAGGCGCTACCTCCCTCAACTACCCTTTTTGAGCCACACTAACCAGAGGCGCTACCTCTCTCACTCGTGACCCATATACTAGAGGCGCTACCTCTAGGTACCACTACAATGTCACTCAGACCAGAGGCGCTACCTCATGTCAATACCAATCGTGACACATACACAACAGAGGCGCTACCTCCCTCAACTGCCCTTTTTGAGCCACACTAACCAGAGGCGCTACCTCTCTCACTCGTGACCCATATACTAGGGGCGCTACCTCTAGGTACCGCTACAATGTCACTCAGACCAGAGGGGCTACCTCATGTCAATACCAATTGTAACACATACACAACAGAGGCGCTACCTCTCATTATAACCACAACGTCAATCACACCAAAGGCGCTACCTCTGCGTGACAACCTGCCACATATTACCTTCATGCCCTTCTTTGTGCATCCATTACACAGTCAACCTTAACACAGGTATAAAACATTTTGCATTACATAGCTTTTAAATGAATTGTTATGACCGTAGTATAATGTAAATGCAAATTAAAACTATAGAACAACAAACGTTTCAACATTTTCGTCCTAAAAGTCCATGGCCAGGTTGTGACCCTAATATGACATGTGTAACCCTACAAGTCCATGGCCAATCTTATGACCCTTAAAAATGATCACATCAACTTAAAAGTCCATGTTGCTATAGAGCGACTAACATGCCTGAAAATCCTCAAAATGTTATGCTAGCACATTCTTCCGTTAGCACAGCCAGCAACATTAATCACTACACATTTAGTACTTATCACGGTTCACTTCAAACTGCATGTTAAAATAGCATAAACTTCCTAGGAGTCCATGGTTGAACACCCTTAACCTGCAAATCCTCCAAATGTAATTTCTATCTAACACCATACAGCACAGCATTTACCAAAAGTAAAAGGTACAATTCATGCAGGTTCGATGCTAAACCACATTTCACTATGACCTCAAAATGAATTTGTTCAAAGGATACATCTCTAATTATACGGTACTAAGAACCAGTTCCATATCTTCAACGCTTCAACATTAACACTCGCCATGTTTTCCTCGCTGCATCTGCAAGCCTAATTGTTGCTTGGAAAATCAGTTTGCTGGGTGAGACACTCTTCCAATACAGTAGACTTGTTATCCTCGCTCGCCCGTTAGTTGCTCCCCGACGCCCCGGAGGGTGAGGCATTTCAGCTTGGTCTGTTGTGTACTACAAAATCATCCGACGTATTTCCAGCTACTGCTAGTCCACTCCAGACGTCAGCAAGACCCGCCGCCACGCAGCGCATCTGATGCTCCAAGTCCTCCCCCACACGGAACACACTCACTCTGATTGACTCCATTAACCGCCACGTATTTTGTGCACGTCTTCCATACACACGGAAACAGATTGGTTACAATCCGTACTGAACGCTGCCACGTTACGCGTCACGACATCCCATCCTCGTCGCCATTGTTATGAAGTGACTTCCAGACTTTCTTGTGTTACTTCTTAGGTTTATTACAGGAACTTAATGACACAGTTACATGAAGGATAAATACATGAGAGTATGGACGATAACAGCGCTGGCCCCATCACCCAGGCAGGGGAGCTCTAACTGCCTCAGTCTGGAACCTTCAGATAAACACTCCACCTTCCACACAGTAACATTCCATGTGACATCACAGGGTCACAGCAAGACAGCATTACACATCTCCTTTCCTTACCACACACACACACAGAAGGTCACTACACAACACATCTCCTTTCCTTACCAGACATACACACAGAAGGTCATTACCCAACACATCTCCCTTCCTTACCAGACACACACACACAGGAGGTCATTACACAACACATCTCCTTTCCTTACCGGACATACACACAGAAGGTCATTACACAACAGAGATCATGAATACTAAAATGTATTTCTTCAATGTATTTTGCTTTGCTTCATGTTATATTGATGAGATCTTAGTTTCTTAAAAGACTGTTGCTAATCTAATGCTACGCCATTTTGAACTTGATTCAGATTGCATTTGTATTTGCGAAAAAACATGACTTAGATGGGGTTTCACAATATTATTACTGCTTTCAAGGATTTTACCGCCCTTTTTAGATGCTTTCAGTAGAGCATTTCTGGTGATAGTACTTGGAAAATGCATGTGGTTCATTTTAAAACTACGAGCAATCTGTTCATTTAACTTCCTAAACACTGCATTCCTGATCTGTGTGCCTCTCATATTCTGTTTGTTGCTTAGGTTTTCGCCCCCTGCACCCATCCTGAGCATGTCTGGTGTGATAAGATTACTGCTAGATTTTCTTCTGTGTGGGAAATGGAATGATATGTTGGGCTGGGAGCATGAAGGGACTTGGTGGCTTCTCTTTGAGCGGGTGCTTTCTTTTACTACCATATATTGACTTCCTTACTCCTTACTTCGATCTGGGTCTTACTGGGATTTCATTTTGCAAGCGTTTCCCCTTTACCCAGGTGGACCACTCACTGCTGGGTTCTTCATTTTCCTCTTCCCTTTCTCCATCTCCCCTCAGGGCTGATGCCATGGTTGTGGTTCCTTGCCACTGTGTAAGGTGGTGTGTGTCCCTTATTTGTTTTTCGCCTCTTCTTCTCTAATGACTTGGGTTTTGATTGCTCGGGACTGACCGTTCCCATTGTGGATGGTTGGAGTTTCTTTTGGTGCTTGTTATGCTTATGTTCTCCTGTGTTTCTCTTCTTCAGCTCGTCGTAGCATTAACTGCGAAGTTGGAAACCTTCTCCCCTTGTAGTGTTGATTTTGTTTGCAATGTGGTTCGTGCCTACTTCCTTCTTTGTTGGTCTTCCTTTAATGTGATGTCTGTGTGCTATTGTCAAGGTTTCCCTTGATGCTTGTATGGGTAGGAATGCTAGGAGGGAGGCGCGTGGTAATCCTCCTCCTGGTCTATGTGGAATGGTGAGTATGAGTGTGATGTAGCTTGTGATGTATGCCATGTGAAAGTTCCATCAGGGGCATTTGGAGACTTGAGGCTTGCCTAATGGTCATGTTGATGGATGCTCTCTTTGAACCCACTTACCTGAACATGAAGTACTTACTGCAACTCAAACCTTTCAATAAAGGCAGGGCTTTGCATCCTTATCTGAGTGGACCTGCAGATTTACATACTTGTTTTATTTCAGGTGGATTATGCCACAGGATGCCGATACACGATTCACCACAAATGTGAACCCTTGTGTCAAAGAGAAGCTAAAGGGAAAATGTGGCACCAACCCGAGACCCAACAACTTGAGAGTAATTCAATGAGTGAAGTTGAACACCATGAACATGGGCGAACACATCATAAACATTGAATTCTTTTAGACATAATTGTGCACATTGAAAAAGAAACCCAATGCAGTGCAAGAAGTTGTCATGGTCATAGGAAACCTGATGTAGGTGCAAGAGGAAAAGCAGGCAGCAAACAAGACATTGAGAAGGGATGGCAACTTAGAAAAAAAATACCCTCCCAGGTTCAAACCTGTTCTCAAAGACAATCTTTTAGATCAACAATGTTATACATCTAATGGGAGAACTTTGTCAATGGATGAATTATTGCTCCTCAATCTAGGGCTATCATTTATTCCAAAGATAAATATAGACTTGGTGGACACACAATTTGATGCACATAGGTTTGGTAGGAAATTATGCCAAGCTAACATGTATGATGAAGCTCCTTCCAATAATGTGACAACACACACTGTTAGCAGTGTATCACGCCCTCTCACACACCCCATCTTCCACTTCCCCCCTCACACCTGTCTCTCCCATCAGGCGCTTCTCGCCGTCGTGTTCTCCATTCACATCAGGGGAAGCACGGCAGGCGGGATACCATGTTGGGCGGACCCGTCTCTTTTCGCCCATTTCCGCGTTGGCGGTTGCCCTGGCGCCTCCTGCACAGCCGGCAACGCCAGGATACCAGGAAGTACCGGCAGCCCCAATCGCTGGCCGCGTTGTGCCCCACGTAACGCGTGCGAGCGGTCACGTGATGCGTCACGTGACACTGCTCGCCGCTTCAAAAGAAGCCGGTAAACAAGACACTTTGCTTCACAGCTACTTCTATGGAGGACTGCCAGGCGTTACCTTTTGCTTCTTGTTACTCTTCTTACCTCGACCTTGCAACGCTTCATTTGGACCTGCTCTCGGATTACCCTTGGACTCTGGCATGCTCTCTGATCTCCTGGATACCTGACACCTGTTTGTACTCTGGACTTGCTTTTGGATTACTCTTCTGTTTTTGCAAACCTCGGATTGCTTCAAGTTTTGCCACGGATCAAGTTCTTGCTCCATCAGGTGCTTTCAGGAGTGCCAAGTACATCATCTCAGCCTGCTGTGGGTTCCCCTGCTGTCTGCATAGGTTTCCTACCTATGCTCCTTCCCTTTTAGGTAAGCTGGTGTCACTGCATCTTGTTTGCTCCCTCTGCCAAATGCCTTTTGGGTGTTTCCTTGATTATAACCCTTTGCCTTACAGCACTCAGGTGTCCTTCTGGTGTTCCCAGTTCCAGGCTGATGACAAGACTCCCACCTGTGGTCTCAAAGATTGCTAGGGCAGTATTTTACATTCTGCTCGAGCGGTACTTGGGGACGGAGGCATTACATAACTGCACGACCATCAAGTCGGACCCATCAAGTTAGAAGAGACTGCGAAGCCTTATGGTCGTCCAGTTATGGATGTTTCAGCCAGGGACCCTGTGACTGCCTTAATGCAAGCAGTGACATTGCTTAGGACAGATATGGCAGCTGCTACCACTGCCCTCCGCACTGACTTGGCCACTGCCACCACTGCACTGAACCACCGTCTTGACGCCATGCAAAGCACACGACATCCCTTACCTGTTGACGCCGAGTTTGGCGATGCTGCCCCATCCCAAAACCTGATTCCCGTCACACCACCCACTCTGCCAGCCCCGTCTGTGGTGGTTCAGACCCCATTTCCTCTAGCAGCCCCTGATAGGTATCAGGGGGATCCTTTGAAATATCGCACCTTCATAAATCAGTGCAAACTGCATTTCTTGTGCCGACCCCAGGCTTTCTCTGATCCTGTATCTAAGGCGGCTTTTCTTCTCTCCCATTTGTCGGGTGTGGCAGCCACGTGGGCTAACCCATTGTTGGAGGGCAACCATCCTGCTCTGTACGATTTCGAGTTATTGACCCAAGAAATGGCCAAGGTTTTGACACTAGATATAAAGCCCAATCCAGAGACAGGGAACTCCTAGATCTTACTCAAGGCCGGTCCACCCTCATTGAGTATATCACCAAGTTCAACCAACTCGCTACTGAGACCTCCTGGCCAGAGAACAAAAAAGCAGTGATCTACTATCGGGGCTTGTGTGGTTCCATGAAGGATGCTTTATCTGTGGTGCCTTCTCTTCCCTCACTCTATATCGACCTAGTTGATTTCACCGTACAAATCGACGCCAGGCGGGCAGAACGCAAGGGGGAAGCAGGGCCATCCCATACCTCACTTTCAACCACATCCGGCACCTCACCTGAACCCATGCAGATCGGCGGGGTACGCAGCCCCATTACTCATGCCGAGCGAGAGCGCAGAAGGGCGGACAACGCTTGCTTCTACTGCGGTCTCAATGGGCATTTTGTAAAGGAGTGTCCCCGTCGGCCAAGGAACAAAATTCCGGGTTTTCCGAAGACTCGCCCTTGAGATCAGGGGTTGGGGCGAGTCCTATACAAAATTCCTCTGATCCGGCTTTTGGTCCCGTCCGACCTGTGGTGGTACAAGCTTCCTTAAACCCTGCTGCAGGTATCTCCCATGCAGTACGAATAGTGATCGACTCTGGAGCTACAGACTGCTTTATAGATATAGCACTAGCCAGTTCACTAAACTTACCTCTGATCAAAAAGAAACACCCCGAACCGGTTCATGCAGTAGACGGGACGTCCCTAGCCTCTGGACCAATCTTGCAACAGACAGCCCCGTTGGAATTAGTCATACAGGAAGTCCATAGAGAGACCATGTCATTTGATCTCATAGCCACGCCTCAGTTTGGAGTTATCTTGGGCATTCCTTGGCTAAAGAGGCACAATCCTCTGATTAACTGGGGCACGGGTCAGGTCTCCTTTGAATCAGAAACGTGCCAATACTACTGCCTGCTCGAGACACCTCAGGTTTCCAGCCCCGCAGACATCCTAGGGGTAGTTGCTTCTTTAGCCATAGAAGACAGACCCGACACCCAGGACACTCACATGGTAGGGGCGGTCACGAACAACATACCTCCTGAGTATTATGAATTTCGGGCTGTGTTTGACAAAGGCTCTGCGGAAGGTCTTCCTCCGCATCGATCCTACGACTGCCCCATTGATTTAGTCCCAGACGCCCCCATCCCAAAGGGCCGGGTCTACTCCCTAACCCAGACGGAAGAGCGAGTCCTGCAAGAATACATACAGCAGGCCCTGCGTCTGGGTCACATTCGCCCATCAACATCTCAGCTGCAAGTCCTATCTTCTTTGTGCCAAAGAAGGAAGGGGATCTCCGTCCTTGCATAGATTACAGGCGTTTGAACGCCATCACGATAAAAAATCGCTATCCCATACCTCTCATTACCCCATTGTTAGACAAACTCACTCATGCCACCATTTACACCAAACTGGATCTTCGGGGAGCATACAATCTCGCACGCATGCGTGATGGAGATGAATGGAAGATGGCCTTCTGCTCACGACAAGGGTTGTTTGAGTATACAGTTATGCCGTTTGGCCTCTGTAATGCTCCTGCTTCGTTTCAGCACTTTATGGATGACATATTTGGTGATATCCTGAACGCCTACGTGGTAGTGTACTTAGATGACATATTGGTTTTCTTTTCCTCCCTCGATGAACACATCACGCATGTCAAGGAAGTGTTGTCGCGTCTCCAAGCCAACGCACTATTTGCTAAACCCGAGAAGTGCATTTTCCACACCAGTCAGGTTGAGTGGTCTCTCTATGAATCAGTCCAAAGTCCGGGCAATCAACGAATGGCCAATTCCGACCACACTCAAGCAACTGCAGTCATTTTTGGGTTTCGCTAACTTTTACCGACGATTCATTGCTGGGTTCTCCTCTATTGTAGCACCACTCACTGCGCTCACTAGCCCTTCCGTCCCCTATGTCTGTTCCGTGACACAACAAAACACCTTTGACTCTCTGAAAACCATGTTCACCACTGCTCCGGTGTTACAACACCCTGACCCTGAACTCCCGTTTATCCTCGAGGCAGACGCATCCTCCTATGCACTAGGCGCTGTACTGTCCCAAACTTGTCCTGCCACTGGTCGTTTGCATCCGGTTGCATTTCACTCTCGTAAGTTCACGGCAAGAGAATTGCACTACACAGTTACAGAAAAAGAACTATTGGTCATTAAGGACGCTCTACAGACCTGGAGACACCACCTCCTGGGCGCAAAACACCAGACAGTGGTATTCTCTGATCATGAGAATCTCCAGGACCTTGCCTCTCTGAAATGTACAAACAGGCGACAAGTACGTTGGCATCTCTTCTTCGCCGCGTTCGACTTCGTGGTCAAACATAGACCTGGGTCCGGCATGGGAAAGCAGACGCTCTGTCTCGTTCCCCTGGGTGGGGGGGTTCTCCCATCCTTCCCTGAAACCATGTTGAGTGAGACTCATGTAGTTTGTGTCTGCACACCGTCACCTTCTTTACAGTCCACCATACGACAGTGGGTCTCCCGCTATCCACAATCACTAACAGAATGGGATCTGGTTATGCAGGATGGGATGCCCTTTGTACACGGGAAGCTCTTTCTTCCCACAAGTGAAACCAGGAACCTGGCGTTAGAGTGGTCTCATGATGCTGCCATTAATGGCCACCCGGGCAGCATCGTACTCTGGACCTACTCAAACGCTGGTGTTGGTGGCTGACTATGAAACGCGACGTACAGAACTACGTCAATACCTGCTCAGTCTGTGCCCAGGGCAAGTCACGCAGGGGCCGACCATTGGGTCTTCTTCTTCCTCTCCCCGTTCCTCCACGACCCTGGCAGACGGTCTCAATGGACCTGATTACCGACCTGCCACGTACACAGGGTTTCGATACTATTTGGGTTGTTGTCGACTCCTATACCAAACTGGCCCATTTCATACCATGCAAGGGGGTACCCTCAGCCCCGGTCTTGGCCAAGCATTTCTTTAGGTCTGTGTTCTGTCTCTTTGGCCTGCCCCATGTTTTGGTGTCCGATCGAGGCACACAGTTCACCTCCCGTTTCTGGCGGGCCCTCACCTCTCTGTTGGGTATTGATGCTCATTATTCTTCTGCTTACCATCCAGAGAGCGACGGGCAAACCGAGAGGGTCAATCAGACATTGGAGCAGTACCTACGCTGCCTAACGTTACAGTATCAGGACACTTGGCTTAACCTCTTGCATCTCGCCGAGTTTGCTTATAACAATACACTGCACTTTGCTACTGTGTTCTCACCTTTCTTTGCCCTCTATGGCCAACAACCCCGTACTCTACCCATTCCGGACTTCTCCTTTTCTGATACCCCCGCCGCTTCGGCCTGCACTCGGGATTTGGTCTCAGTCCATGCCCAAACATTGGTCCACCTGCGCGAGGCCCAAACCTCCATGAAAACCGCTGCTGACAGGAGGAGGGCGGATGCGCCTGCTTACAAAGTGGGGGACCGGGTTTGGCTCTCTACCCGCCATTTGCACATCCCTGGCTGTCGCAAACTTCTCCCTCGCTTTGTGGGTCCATATGAGGTGGTCAGGGTCTTGAACCCGGTGGCTATGCACCTGCCAGTGCCTCCTGCCTGGCGGATCCACCCGGTATTTCACGTCTCCCTGCTTAAACCATGCCCTGGCCCTACCCGGTTGGTTGCCCCTCCTGCCCCGGTCTCTGTCTCATCCCCCGATGTGTTTGAGGTGCGGGCTATTCTGGGTTCCCGTATATTATGGGGCGGGTTACAATATCTAGTAGACTGGCTGGGTTACGGCCCTGAGGACCGCTCCTGGGTTGCTTCCCGGGATGTTCACGCTCCTCGCCTGGTGGCCCGATTTCACCGGGAACATCCATCCAGCCCACGCGGTCGTGGGCCTTTGAGGGGGGGCTCTGTCACGCCTTCTCACACACCCCATCTTCCACTTCCCCCCTCACACCTGTCTCTCCCATCAGGCGCTTCTCGTCGTCGTGTTCTCCATTCACATCAGCAGGGGAAGCACGGCAGGCGGGATACCATGTTGGGCGGACCCGTCTCTTTTTGCCCATTTCCGCGTTGGCGGTTGCCATGGCGCCTCCTGCACAGCCGGCGATGCCAGAATACTAGGAAGTACCGGCAGCCCCAATCGCTGGCTGCGTTGCGCCCCACGTAACGCGTACGAGCGGTCACGTGATGCGTCACGTGACACCGCTCGCCGCTTCAAAAGAAGCCGGCAAACAAGACACTTTGCTTCACAGCTACTTCTACGGAGGACTGCCAGGCGTTACCTTTTGCTTCTTGTTACTCTTCTTACCTCGACCTTGGAACGCTTCATTTGGACCTGCTTTCGGATTACCCTTGGACCCTGGCGTGCTCTCTGATCTCCCGGATACCTGACACCTGTTTGTACTCTGGACTTGCTTTTGGATTACCCTTCTGTTTTTGCAAACCTCGGATTGCTTCAAGTTTTGCCACGGATCAAGTTCTTGCTCCATCAAGTGCTTTCAGGAGTGCCAAGTACATCATCTCAGCCTGCTGTGGGTTCCCCTGCTGTCTGCATAGGTTTCCTACCTATACTCCACCCCTTTTAGGTAAGCTGGTGTCACTGCATCTTGTTTGCTCCCTCTGCCAATTGCCTTTTGGGTGTTTCCTTGATTATAACCCTTTGCCTTACAGCACTCAGGGGTCCTTCCGGCGTTCCCTGTTCCAGGCTGACGACAACACTCCCACCTGTAGCCTCAAAGATTGCTAGGGCAGTATTTTACATTCTGCTCGAGCGGTACTTGGGGACGGAGGCATTACATAACTGCACGACCATCAAGTCGGACCCATCAAGTTAGAACACAGTGGAAGTATACGAGGGATGGCGACCCTTCAGAGTGTTAGAAAATGTGAAGGGACAAAACCACAAGCTATTTGGCATCCACTGTAACTTTGAGGCGGTATGATTCAAACTGTGATCTGAATCCCAGTGGTTTGAAACCTAAATCAACTTTTGTCCCAATTAATATGAATGATGTTAAGATTGATGAATTTGAAAAAAAGATCATGTCAGATCTGTAAAAGGATTTTACAAACTAGAAAAATCCACTCTTGTCTCTGTTTGCCAACATTTCAGGTTAGAGAATCCCTGACTAATGAAAAAGTGTGGATGATAAAACCACCAGATAAGGGAGTCGACATTGCCTTGTGGACTCAAAGCGATTAGATCAGAGAGGAAGAACATGAACCTAGGGGCTGAGGATGTTTCCTTCTTGAGGGTTTGAATAATGCATAGGAGGAACTAGATTTGTTTGTAAAACATTTTACCTCCTCTCTGAAGTCCAGAAGTTCACAAGTCCCTCAGGATGCTGCATAGTAGTTCCACTGGTTCATTAACTGAACCACTGTATAGATGTGCTGATCATTTTCTTAACCTTTTTGTCACTAAATTGCTGTTGCGTTTTAAAAACACCTGGGATGCCCTTAATAGAATAGCAGCCATCCCTTGTGAACATAACAAATGTGGATGTTGCATCGTTGTGCACATCCATATGACATGAAGAAGGCTTAAGGGCACTTCAACTCTCACTTTATTAGGGAATGCTATTCCAGTTTCACAGCCCCTACTATCTTGTTAATAGAAATGACACAGTTTACATTAAGGAGCAACCACTTTTTGACAATAATACAAGTAGAAGTCGGGGGCATAGCAATGGGTGCAAAGTTCAAACAAACACTGCAAACCTTTTAAAGTGGTTCTGGGAGCAGGTAACAGTCAGGTTCTCAGAAGACAATGGGCCTCATTATAAGTTTGTCGGTCCGGGAACTACAGTGCCGGTAAGCATGCCGGTACCATTTTCCCAGACTGGCAAACTACGAGTTGTGCTCCCCGGTGCCTTTCTGCCCACCAGGTCGGACCTGGCGGGCAGAAAGGCACCCGCGACCACAGCATGTCGGATGCACCGGCACCGTTACAAATGGTGCCGGTGCATACGACCTCCCCATTCCCTACGGGCCGAATGGGAATGGGGAGCATCTTTTTTCCAGTGCCCTCAAATGGGCAATTACCAGGTCCGGCAGGGCCGTGATGACCCGGTAATTGCCCATTTGTGGACCGTGGAAAAAATAGCAAGTTTGGCGACAGCCCGCCAGTTTTACTGGCAAGGCTACCACCAAACTTGTAATGAGGCCCAATATCTGGAATGACAATGTGATTGTATTGATTTGTCATATAGATCATTTATTTATTCATTTTCAAAAGAGAACAAGAAGAGTTGATGATTACGATTATGATTGGTCATTTATAACACGCTTAATACCCAAAGGTTTCTAAGCGCGGACTCGGGGACCGGACCTGTGTTGCTGTGTGTTGTCTTGCTTCCAAGGTGAGCACATTGCCCCTGAGCTATCCTCCCGAAATGATGCAGTTCTGTGATTTCCTTAACAACGTGTGCAATCTGAATTGTATCCTGATGTACCATTGAACAGAATTTCTAGACCTCAAGATCAAGGTGGTAGATAGTGTTGTAAGTTCGAAAAAGAGGCAAATCAGTTCATAGTCGGTGATGACAGAGGTGTCACAGGAGGCTCCCACTTATTTAGCTTAGTTTTGAATAAAGACTAGAATACTAATAGAGTGTATGCCAGGAAATCCTATTATTGGAACATTCAGCGCTTTTTGCTCTGAATGTTGTGGAAAGAGAGATGTCATTAACAAGAGTACTGGAAAGTGTTACAGGGCCTGTATACAGGATGTAGTGAAGCAGGGGATTTGACACACTTCTGGCAAGTGCCCTTTCTGCTACCTGGGCTTGATTTGCATGTATATTAATATATACATATACATACATAGGCAGTGCTATGCTGATTTTGATATTTTATTGTACTTTAAGTAATATAGTTTTTATTACCCAACTCAATGACACGATGTTATCAACCTCAGAAAGATGAAACGAGTAACCGGTCCTTGTGTGATTTGTGGTTTGAAACCCCTGAAGGTGAACTACTCTCTGCAGTGGGAAGATTAATCAACTAAATCTCTTTTGGCCCATACACCTATAACATGCCCATGTTCACACATTAAGATGGAGAGAATCGGGTCCACCTTTCTGGAAACACATAGACATTTGTGTGTGTTTTTATTGGGGGTATCAGGTGTTTTACCCAGAAACAGCTATTGAAGCAAATTACAGTCAGGGGAGCAATCCTGGGTCAGGTGCTGTACATTATCAGGAAAGGTAGTGCACATGGTGGGGAATACTTGGTGCAAGAACCGGAGCAGGACAGACACATTACAGACAGCAGTCCAAGGGGACTGACAATGTATAGGGGAGTATGTACAATGGATTTAGGTGGCGGTAGTGATGTGGGAGTAGTGATGTGGGAGTAAGTAGCGGGTGCACCTTCTTGGTTTAGGAGGTGGAGGTTTTTTACATGGGATTGAAGTGGCAAGAATGTATTGTAGCCCTTTTTATGCAGCGGATTAAGCCACTGGCGTAACATGATGATGGGTCATGCAAACAGCGTCACAGCAGGGTCCTGCCTTTTTCACTAAATATTGAATAAAGAATGACATTTTTATATAGTATATTGAAGTCCCTCAGCACTTTTGCTCTATATGCAGTGAAACAACAAACGGTGGACATGGCCCGATTTGGTGAAGCAGGATTTGACCCACCAGTAGGGTAAGTGCCCGATCTCCTGTTATTTTAGCTGTACTCTCTGTTGACTTTGCCAGTCTAGCACTGTCTCCATCGCTCTCTCTCTCCCCCAGAGGCCCTTTTCTCTCTTATCTCTCTCAATTTCTCTATCCCCTTTCTATCTCTCACTCCATGTATCTGTTCTTCTCTTTGTGCAATAGTTAATTTGCCAGGTCCGTGTATGCTAGAGGTAACCTATCCATTGATCCAGTGCTTATAGCATGGACAGAGAAAAAACAGATATCTTGGAGCGGGGGCGTGATGTGGGTTTTATGGTATAAAGTAGAATGAGAGCAGCAGCAACAGAGTCCTTCCCCGAGGTGGAGACTGGACGGGTATATGGAAACCTACATTGTCATTGTGGAAACATACATTGTCATTGTGTTTGTCCTGCAGGAATGTTGCCATCACACTGAATGTTCATTGTCCATGTGTGGGGAGGTGAATTGGGTGCCAATAAAATCTGCTGGGAGAACAGGCGTTCAGGCATACCTTGAATGTGATCAGAGGACTAGGCTTCGGGCTCTACAATTGCTTATTGTTATTTTCTATTTTAGTTAATTATAAGTGATTGTGCATATTGTAACAAATGCCTAAATTCAGCAGCACTACCAACTGATTACTGGCCAGCATGCCACATTAAACATGGACTTGCTGATCACAGCGGAATCAGATGATTGGTTTTATTCTGAGCATTACCCTTTGTAGAAGAAAGGATTTTCGATAAGAAAAATTGAGTGTTTTCTCAGAAAAAGAATATTAAAACAAAGACAAACGTGTAATTATACTATTATTGCAAACTGGGTCTTTTAATTTTTTTTAATGCTTCTTGTTCTTCCACCGTTGCTCCTCTGTTAGGCAAACATGTGGTTTGCTCTGTTCACCCAAGCATGCAAACACATAACACAAGGACAGAGTGCTTTTAATCTGCTGCATAGGATGGGAGGGCAAAACAGCAAAGTGTTCTTGAGCAAACACTGATTGAGCAGTGAAACAAGACAGACCACTAATTATGATTTTTTTCAGCATGGCAGACCATTGTTTTATTAATGTTTCCTGGTATCAACTAATTTGTAAAAACACATGACTTTCAATGCGCACCACTATAGGGATGTCCAAAGTAAGGTGATTGTTTTTTTCAAAATTCAACAAATGATTCCAACTTGAACAAAGTTAAAAATGGACGGGTTTGTTAGCGATTTGTAAAGGCCAATTGGAAAGAATTCACCTTGTGTTACTGTGAATCGTCATGTGTTCGATAATTCAAAGATTTCATAAAGGAGGTTCAGTAGAAAATCATGGTGTATATTCATAACCTTCCATTGACGTATAGTGGGCGAATGTAATTATGCGTTAAGAAGCTAGAACCTGGGACTAGAATTCATGCATATTGATCCCAGAGTTGGTGAGTGAGTGGGTCAAGCACTCTTGCTATGTGACTGATTCTGCTCAGTCCCAAATAGAATCTCAGAGGCATAAGTCCTCAATATTTGTTCCCAAGGTTTAATATTACCCACCTTGCTTGTACTCAAGTAATCACCCTCAGGAGGTTGAAAGGCTGAGCCAGGGCCACCTGACACCTGTCTGACTAGCCCATCTCTAGCAGCCTTTTAGGAGTAGGGCAGCCTTTTAGGAGTAGTGCTCTGTTTTTCATATTGCACAATTAAACGGTTCTGTGTAAGGGATTTCAGTTAGGCACTCACACAGGTGTCGCCTAGCATGTAGTGCGCAATGAAACCCTTATTTATTTTGTCAATAAGTTCAATATTCTGAATGATATACCACTCATATCACACCCGTCTCAAAATAACCCCCAGGTCACACCGAACCAGGAATCAGGCTAGTATGTTAAGGTAAATATTTATTTATTTATTTATTTAATATACACATCGCACATAAGTTTTATATATTTATCTGGGACAGCAATCACCTAACGGTGACAATGCAATTCAGAATATAAGTCAAGCAATTGAATTCACTTATAATGATGCAGCATAGAAAGCACAGGAAAAAGAACCATTTTGTTTTGTGAACAGATAGCGTTTAGGTTAATAGTCCCTCTGCAAAGTTTTTTTTAAATACAAATGAGCAATCCTACACCATTGTGAGTAATCAGCAGGTATTCAGGAATGAAAGCCAAGGTCTAACTTTATAGGCAATCTTCCCTCCCCAAACAAGAGTGAAAACCGTTTTGGGCAAATGACACTTTTAAACTGACAGGTGAAAATTGCTTTGTAAAATAATGCAAAAGGATGCAAAAATGCTTAAATGGAGAAAAATTATTAGGAAAGCAACACTAAACAGGTCCTAACACAGATGAGCTACAAGATAAACAACAGTACACACTTTAGATCAGAATGGGATGGAAGAAGCACTTTAAAATGGGCAAAAGACACATGTAACTGGCTAAAATTTCAAATTTGCGGCAAACTTTTACTATGCGATATTGGAGAAACACGGGTCAAATACACTGTTCTCCAATTAGTTGTTGATGTAGCTAAGGATATTGGGTATCAGTGAGAGTTGAAATTTCGTTTCTATCTTTAAAATTGAAGAAGTTATAGAGGTTTTAGTGAGAGGCGTTTTTGCACAAGGCGCGAAACTGAAAAAAACAGAATTTCGATTTTAAAAATGACAGATAGGTTTTCTTATACTATATAAATGACTATGAAAAAGAGAATGCCACACATGAAACTTCATAGCTATGTGGCCAGCGCAACCAGTCCGTGGTTGATACTCAATTTCTGGGATTTACTTTAGTTATTCAAATCAATAAGGAGTTATGGTTTTGTAACACAGGTGAGAACATCAGCGCAAGAAGGATTCTAACAATACTAGGGTTCTGAATTAAAGATGGGATGGGTTGAGATAGGGATAATACAATGAAAATATATTATGGGTCACTGTTCTTCCTATTACACTTACAGTCCTTTATAATTAAATTGGACCGTCAGCTCTGGTCAATGAATCGGGTCAGGTCTACCGGCAGCAGGGCACCTCTGGAGGGATTGGATCCGCGGCGCGGTTCTGGTCAATTTTGGACTGCACCTCAGACTGGATTTGGAAGGCCCTTCTGGTCACTGGACACGGCAGATTACAGGATGCAAGTTTCAGTGGGCAAGCCTTAATGGTAGCAAGCCAAGCTGAATCAGAATGATTCTTTTAAGTTTTGGAGGTTTTGAATTTGGGTCAAGCTAGCAATAGTTCAGCAAGACTAGAGTCTGGATTCTGCAAAGAAATCTGGATCTTCAAAGAATTCTGGAGTCAGCTACAAGATGAAGAGTTCTGGAATAAGGTGCTGCGCGGACATCTGGATGGGTTCTGGAGGCAGTGTGTCTATGTGTAGTGAAGCTCCTATATTTATACTGTCAAATGACATCCACCAGTTTATGGTGTGGGCAAAATTTCAAAAACACACCCCCATGGCTGGGAGTGGCTGCAGGCACATGCTTTGTCCTGGTTGGCGGTCTGAACAGAGTTGTCATCCTTATGACAGGATTTAGGAACTTCCACATTGATTTTTACCAAAACATAACATTTACACACATGTACATTTCTAACATTATGTACCCTAATAAAATTGGACACATATATTTTATATTCGATTGTCTACATTCACATTCACTTCTCGTCCTTGTGCCAGCTGTCTTTCTCATTCTATGGATTTTTATCAATTTTAAAAATAACGGTTTGGATTAATCATTTCAACTTCAGTACATCTCTGGGCGCTGATCAGTGGATCATGTACATACAATTTTACGTGCTCAACATTGATCATTCTGCTACAATGCAAATTGTTTCATAACTTTGATTCCTTAAATGGTAAGTTTCCTCAATGTCTTCAGATCACAAGCCTGAAATGAGTTTAATGTCTACCAATTTTCAGATTTGTCCCTCTTTAGGTTGCTCAGTTAAAGAGTTCTAAACTTTAATCAAACATAAGGATTTAACATCAAAGTTCTTCTTTGTAACCTCTCCAGCTGTCCAGTCTTTTGATCGGGGGGTGAGGGGGGGGGTTTCCCTTCATGGAATTGGAAGCTCCTGCCCCGCCAAGCAGAGGTCAATGCTCAGCCTGTCCTTTGTTGTTTGTTTCAGCCCCAGACAAATGTCTAATGTGCTCTCATTGTTCTCCTTGTTGTCATTATGCGGGAGCCACCAGGCTTCCTGTTTTCCCAGGCCAGGCTGTCAGATCAGAATTAAATAGTGGATTAGCTCCAGACTGGGTTCCTTTAAATTAAAGTTTTTTCATTTCACATATAAAATATAAGCACAGTTTATAAGGGATTTGGACATTTTAAAAGAAAAACCCTTCACAAATATGCTTTAAATAGTGGATTCTGCAATTTCTCCCAGAAAAAGAAACACCTTTAAACTGGGTTTAACAGCTAATTTCCTTAAGCAGCTGTCAGGCAGGGAGGCCTGGATTCCTCTGACTGCCTGGAGGATCCATGATTTCAGCACACTTTCCTTTCCATAATTCTCTGGGAAAATTACTGAATTTTTAAGGGCATTTTTGGATGTTGCCCTTCTGTGGCCTTGTTTCGGTTGACAGGTGACAGGTGGCAGATGACAGGTGACAGCAGTGATTCATGTTCTTACACCAACTTTGCCTGTGTGAGTGGCAGGGTGTGCAGCTCTTTTGTGGTTTATGAACCCTGTGCAATTTTGCAGATTTAGTGCGCATGGGGGATATTGCCTCAATTGTTGGCAGTTTTCTTTCCCCATTGGCAAAGGGGTGCAGTGTGGCACATTGGCGTGGATAAAAATATTCCACATCTCATTGTGTTGTCCTGGGAAAGACAAGCGCTACTTCTGCCCCCAGGTTTTCAATGTGGCGTTAAACTTATCTTGAACTCTGTCACAGAAGCCTGTAAAATGCCCTGAGGCCAACTCGACCCTATCGGGCATCAAGAACACCTACATAACAAGGCACAAATCTGGTTCTGTCCCCTGTTCCGTCCCAGAAGGCCCCTAGAGAAAGTTTAGGACCCATTGCTCTCTTTCTGCTGAAACCAAGAAACTGTTGTGGTTATTAACCATACCGACTACCCTCCTATCAGTATCCAGAGTGCATCCCTTTTCCTTCTTTGAAACTGTCTGTCCTCTGCATTCCTTTACAGGATGGATTGTATTTCGTAGTGTGCTAGAACTGTCTGTTATGATATAAATAAAGTCAATATTTTTGATACAATCTTTACTGGTCATTTCCTTTTATCATTGGGTAATGATCGTATTTTTGCTGTGCTGCTACTAACCAACGATCCACAACCTTTCGGAGACAAACCAGCCATTCTGGCCATGTTTCCAAAATTGGACGTGGAGGTTTATAATTGACTTGTGTTCCAATCTGTTCTGATCCCTTCTGGTGTACTAGAGGTGTGGGGCTGACTGTTGGTTCCGAAATCAATATTCACCCCTGGACCACTGGTGCCCCGGTGGTTGATTTGTCACATTCTCATAGTATCATACCTATTTCATCCACTTTCTTTTGTGATTTTCTGCGCATCCTCTGCATATTATGAAAGTCTTCCCCACAAGGCATGGGCATTTGACTGGTGCGGAGTCGGAGAGAGCTGTCACTGTGTGGGGGTCTTGTGAATCGGGGACATAATTACCTGTTCTCCCATGTTGGCCTCTGCAATATTTCTGTGGTGATGTTCAGAGCCGCTTCTTGTTGTGTGGCAAAGTTAGAGGCTCCTGGGTTGCAGCAGCTTTGGGGACATGGCAGGAAATTCAACAATGTCGACACCACAAAGGGGACAGCATAGCTTTATTTAAACAAGGTATATAGCATCCACCCCAACATGAACACCTTTTTTTCAAACTAAACACCCTCAGTTTTGATGGGGCCCTGCTGGACTTGGACCAGGTGTGAGTATTAGCAAAAGTCTCCCTACCCTCGGCCACCAGGAGAGACCAAAGATGCGGGGTAAGACTGATAGGGAGACAAAAAGTCAGATGTGACAAACAATGAAAACAAAAACCATACTAAACAGAAGGGGGGGAGTGAGAAGGGCATGTGGTGGGGGATTACTGCAAGAAAGAGTGGGAGAAAGAGAGAAATGTTGAGGTTAGTGGCTAGAAAAGCAAAGGCAAAGAACTTGAAAACAAGAAACAACGGAGTGAAGGGAGAAAAGCAAGAAAGTAAACAGGATTGCAAGAATGAAAGAAAAGAAAGAGGAAAAGTGGAACAAAGAAATAGTTGTGCAAATAAAAAAGGAAATAAGAAGAGTCAAAAAGAAGTAGGTACCATATTAGAAAGAAAGCAGGCGATTGAATAAAAAACAAAATGAAAGCACAGTCAAACCAAGAAAAGGGAAATCAAGGAGAAAGGAAGAGAGGACACTGACAGAATACAAATGCATGCAGTAGAAGGTGATCAAGAAAGAATGGGCAGCAGACAGCGAGACAGAAGGAGATGAAATGAAGACGAGACATACAGCAAGAGGTACACAAAATGTGCAGCAAAAAGTCCAGAAAGAGGGTGCTCTGGCAGAAATCCAGGGCGTTATGCACAGATGAGATCGAAATAGAATAAGAAAAGCAGGATTAAAAATCAAGGGAGAAGGATGGGAAGACCGATGGAAGGCAGGAAGAATTAGGCGCTTGATGGATCCAAGAGGAAAAAAGACTGATAGAGGTGAGAGGAAACTTGAGTGAATATCGCAGGCCATTGAGGGGTGCTAGAAGGAGGTGAGTGGGAAACGGGGAGAGTTGGAGGCGTGATACTGAAACTTGAATGAATTCAGATGAGAATCGAGCCATGAGTGAGGTGTGCTTAGAGGGAAACTGGGAGCAATAAAGATCATAGTACAGATTGACTTCCCGGGGAGAGACGGACCTGGAGAGACAGTATCAGTTCAGTTTCCAGCCCGCAATATATTATCCTTCCTTACTCAAATCAGTGGTCGAAGTGAGCGGGAGCGGTCGGCAGCGGTGCTCCTCTATTTTTTTAAATTACCTTTTACAGCTCCTATACTTTTATTTTAAAAAGAAACCGTTCCGGAATGGTTTCGTTTTAAAATAAAAGTGTAGGAAGAAGTTGAAACCTTCACTTTCACTTTCAGTGCACTGCACTGAGTGTTCCCTTAAACAGCAGGTGCACGTGTTTGTGGGGATGTATTGTGTGTGGGAGGGGTTGTGGCGATGGGGTTTGTGGGGAGTGGGTGCAGGCCAGCAGGGAACACAGCTTCACTACTTCTTTTCGTACACTTCGACCACTGACGCAAATCCCCAATCATTCATGACTTGATGAACTACGGCATTTCATGTACATCACTAGTGGAACAGCCCCTGTGCACAGGCCTAAGTGTGTGATGAAAGACATTTTCAGAGTGTTAGTAGACATTGTGGAGCGGTGAAATGCTGACAATAATTGTATTTACAGAAAGCCCTTTGTATGGGGAAAAAGGTATTTTATTTTGTTGGAGAAATAGTGCTTAATCAAATGAATTTCTGTTAATATGTTTTTTAAATGTATATATTTTCTTAGTGTATGCAACTTGAAGTCTGCTGTATATGAGTATGTACAAGCAGTGAAGTACCAGGAATACTGCAGAGCTGAGGAAATGGTAGGGTCGAGGAGGGAGTGGGGGCAAGTAATGAGGGACATTTTTGGTTGAAGCACTGTCCAGCAAGGTCTCTCCACACTGTGCCAGCCTAGAAGGTGATGCTCTCCAGAAACCCACCCACGTCCCTAGAATGGGCTTTGCCCAGGTGGAATCAAATGTTCAGGGGAGTGTATGGCAGTACGCAGGTGTTATTGGGTACAGCAACTTTACTGGCCCCAGTATGCAGCACTGCACGCTCACCCAGCGGGCAAACTAGGGCTTTATACCAAGGGCTGTGGTTTGTTGGGTGACCATGAAAAGTCTGTAAGCACGTGCCCCAGACCTATCTTGAAAAGGAATGGGGTACAAAGTTAGGCAAAAATAATTATGGATTGTTCCTGGCATATGTGGTCTGAGTGTTACTTTGTGGCGGAGAGGGCGAAGAAGCAGGGCACTACTTGTGATGCACAGCCCATTCAACCCTGGCTAGAGCCAGCCCTTGGTATAGTAATACTGCAGTGTAACATACAGCAGATATCATGGAATGACAAAAGCTGCTTCAGATGCAGGAAGCCAGCCCCACACGGGTGAAGAAGTTATGGGGATGATTGGCAAGCAAGGACTATTAACTAAGGGGATAGTTCTATGGGATATTTTTGCTTTTTGTTGGTTGCCTACCAAAAAGACAGATTTTTGTTTTCAGCCGATTTTTGGTGGCCCACAAAAAGTGAAAATTGCACACCCCTTTGTCCCATACCCTTGCAGGCGGGAAGTCTGTGAAGGTGGGGGTTACGCCCCCCGAACCGGCCTCCTCAGCTGCCGCTGCCTAAATCGGTCTTTTAGCTATTCGAACAATAGAAAAAGACATCTCAACTTAATACCAAGGGGATAGGAAATAAGGTTGGCTGTGGTGAGCGTTAGAGGCAGCAAAAGATTGGGAAAAGTAATGCGGGGAAGCGATGTCATGGAACCGAGAAGGCAGAAGTAGTCTATATAGAGCTGGAAGGAGTAGAGGGCAGAAAAGCAGAGGGAGCTAAAAAGTTATAGGTGGAGGAAAGTAGCGGGGGGTAGAAGAGTGCAGAGAATGACACATGAATGGAGGTATATTCAAGGAGTGAAGGACCAGGACTACTGCAGGGGTGAGGAATTGGGAGGCTTGGGCAGGGAGTGGTGGCAAGAGGAGGGGAGTGCAGCAAGAGGTAGTGCAGAGTGGGGCTGTAATAGGGGTCAGAAGGGAAGGGTGGCATGGGAAGTGGAAGTCAGTGTTAGAGGTGGACCAGTGGCGAAGTTTGCATCATGCAGCCCGAATGCTTCCCTTGTCATGTATGGGCTATCCATGATGGGACATCTGTTGTATGTCAAATTTCTCTAAGGGAGAGCACTTGCATCTTCTGACAGAGAAACATGTTGATGCAGGAGGTGAATTGGGAGTGAGCCAAGCTCCTTTCCGATGTATGGTCCTTCTGTGTAACAGAGGAAGAAAGTGTATTTTGGGAGCTGTCCAATGTCCCGAGATGTATGTCTGAGTGATCTGATGCCCAACTATGGGCTTTGGACGTGTGTGCCCATAATACCTTTAACTCGCCCCAGGTGTTTGGATGATTTGCAGCGCTACACACCCCAGGACGGCACAGATCTACTGCAGCCGGCTTGGTAAAAGATGAATGTTTGAGTGATACTGTAATCGTCCCAAACCATTGTTCCCCAGTGAATGACCCCCCAATTTCAGCAACAGAGAAATTATGCCCATTTGAAATCACACTCACCACCTGCAGCTCCAAAAGAATGTTCCCTGAGACCAACATTTTACAAGGAATGGGTGCAAAGACAGACCATCTCTGAATGAACCCACACTCTGGATCTCTCTACTCATCAACCTAAGAGTAATCTGCTCCCTCCAAACCGCCAAGAACGAACTAACCCCCCTTTTTTACCCTCTGCTTCTTTTCTCCCATCGACCCAAACCCCAACCCAACATCTGCATCGCCCACTGTGCCTTCCATGGCAGGGGCCCAGGGTCCAAAGACAAGGAAAGGCTCATGATACGAACCATTAAGAACCCTTGATCCAGCAATGATGCCCTAATAAGAGTCCCCAGCCACAAATGGGAACACCACAGCAGAATTTCCTTCTCCTACCTCTCCAGCAAACGCTGCATCTCTGCCTAAACACGCGTGCACAGAAAATCACATGACCATCACGAAATTTCCAAAACCCTGGCTATTCAACTAACACCAGCACGTCAACGTCAACCATAAGCCTCCCAAACACAATAATTTGGTATCAGGTAATAGAATTGCGGCAAAAATGCCGTAGTTTGACCCGGTAAAGGTGTACCCCATTATACCATTTAAGGGGAGCGTGGGTTGCGGGGCTCTCCCCCGCTCCCCTTAAATGGTATAATGGGTCTGGGGGTTGCAGGGGTGTCCCCTGCATCCTTTACATGATGGTGGCGACAAAACCACAGCATTTTTGCCACAGCATTTTGTGTTCACCGCATGGAACCAATCATTTCAACCCAAGGTATCTTCCATCATAAAGTTAGACTCCACGTGACCTAATTGAATGGACCCCCACTTCATTGATCTACCTCCACCATGTATAGACCCCTAGAATACCTACTGCATCTTCTTCCCAACTAACAGTCACCTATAAAATCTCCTAGTATCTACATTACACTAATCTCTACACACAGCGACCTCATGCCTTTCTGTTGTCACCTCCACTTTAATGGAGCTATGACAAAGCTGACTTCTTTAGCTCTACCTCGCATCAGCCAATAACCCAGATCCACAGCACTGTAAATCTTTGAGATTTTGGGCTCTCTCCAAGTATCACTGCCAAACCCACAGCACCGCACTGGCATTCAGGATTTGGGCACTTTGGCTTGAACACAGCAGGTTTTGCATCTGCCTCTCACTTTACCCCACAAACAAACCCCTCACCCCCATCTTTTCTTACAGGGTCATATGCAGTGAGGCGTACAAAATGGCAGAATGATGCTATGCAAGTCCACTTTACATTATATTACATTATAAAACCCCCTGCACATATTCATAGTAGCATGCTGCCTGACAGCACCCAAAAGACACTGAGATGTCTCTGTAGAGTGTGAACCTATAGTGATTCTACCTTCCATTACACTCTGAGTGTCACGGTCAGACGGGAACAGGGAGTAAGCCCGAGCGCCAGAGAATTGTCATACATGGATGTAGTAAACATCTCACAGATGAGAAATCTAAAGTACTAGGCTTTTCTAGCGAGGAAGCAGAGGCGATCCTCAATCTAATCAGGGATACTAACAGCACCACAGCAAAGGGTGACTCAAGCCGAAAGATTAAACAATTGGAATACCTGTTTCGCAAGCAAATCAGCTGTAAAGGTCATGCCATCACCCTAGGAAGGTATTATAGAGAACAGTGTATCCCAAGGGGTTATGCATGCCGCTACTGCCTATCTTATGCAAGGAAAGCAGGGAATGTGCCATCAAATGGGAACAAATACTGAACAAGTGCTCCCTACACCCAATCTTATTAATTATACAAGAATTAGCAAAAAGTCTGTACAGTGTTGACTAAGAAATAAAGGGTGTACAAGTGGACTTGGAAGTCTTAATTGGGAAAGAAGAACTAGATGCAACATTACCATCAATCAACAAGAAGTTGGAAACATACAAAACAGAATTAGAACAAAAAAAGATTAGGACATTTAGAAGGTATACATTTGACTATTTGAACAGTGAGATGTACGCATGCTAATCTTAATGTTAATGTTAAAGGATATTTGTACCCCGCACTATCACCACCGGAGTGGTCCCCTGGCACTCACATAGATTGATACATTTAAAAGCAACCTTTCATGGCAACGTAAAGAAACAAACAGCATTTTCTGCAATCTGTCCAGCACGGATTCAGAATATCCCACTGAACAAAGAGACAACACCAGCACAACTGATCAGGGGGGGCGAGGATTCCCGATAGACCTAGGGCAACACCATCAGTTTCTTTTTTAGGTGAAAGAAGAAAAGAAAGAGAACACTGAGGAGTAGGAGGAAGCAGGCAGGATCACAGGATCAGGACCAGACGCCAACACAAGAGGACTTAGTCATCAACGTACCTAACTGAAACCTCCCAAAGACTGCAATCTCAGTCTTGCAGAAGTGCCTAAACTTTTCCCCCACCTGTGGCTCAATCTTTTCTGACACCAAAATGTACGTTTTAAAGTTCACACAAAAACTTAAACTTTGTGTCTTCTTTTCTGAGCTACACACCAATAGGCAGGATAATATGACACAGACAGATAATGGCTTTGTGGAGTTTAAACCCAAAAGCAAATTCATACCACCCATCACAGTACCCTCTATTGACATCTTTCATAAAAGCATCCTCAATGATCACTCACACATCTCATTTAAGTGACCCAATAACCAGAATCTTAAACACCACAAGTAGGGGGACGAGAACATTGCCATTAGAGCAGCTGATAAAGAGAGAGCCCTTGTCCTACTCAACACAGCGATTACTCTTCTGAATTTCAAAGACAATCCTCTGACACCACTAGATACATTAAACACAATTCAGACCCTACCCATGACATCTTCTGCAACCTTAAAGAACTGTGACATTTAGTAGAAAGTCTTGACTGGATTAATGACAACAACAGATGCTTCCTTTCTAATCAATATCCCAAGATACCAATCTTACATGTTCTGACAAAGATACACAAACAACAAGACAAATTGTGACAGCGATAGACAAAATACACTGATTTTTTCCTACAACCACTCATAAAAAAATCCCCACATACATCAAGGACACATCATATTTCTTGCAGCTTTTACAGACTTGCAAAATAGAAGATGGCCATGTTCTATTTACAATTCATGTTAAAAGCCTCTATACTTCCATACCACATGACTTAGGTTTGGAATCAGTTGAATGGGTCTTTTGCGACAGGCGGAGCCGATTAGAGCATCCAAGGAATTCATCATGACCCGTCTCACCATTTCTACCTCCAGATTTCAGGTACATCATTCCGAACCATTATGACCCCAGCATATGCTAATTACTTTATGCTAAAGTTTGAAATTTACCATATACTCTCTGACCCAGTTTGGCAACAATATCTGACCTACTGGGGAGATATATTGATGAAATATTTGGTATTTGGAAAGGTCTGAGGGAAGATCTTGAAAATGTCTTCACATACCTGTACTCTATAGATGGTCGCATACAATTTACAGCTGAGATAGGCAATCCTACTATTCATTTCTTGGAAGTGGAGTTTGGTTTAAACGAGCAAAACGCAAAACTACTATTTTCTGTAAAACCCACTGATAGGAAAAACCTGCCTCACCGTTTACGTTTACACCCTCCCAACCTTATAAAAAACTTACCAAATAGCCAACTACTCATGGTGAAACAGATTGTTAGCAACAATGAGAGATATTATAAAAGATCTGCAGCAAATGGCCCAGAATGTTAGCGCTAGATGCTATCACGATGACGAAATCAAGACAGCATTTGATAAGGCACTTGGGCTACCAAGAAGAAGAGGTATAAACACCACCTCTTCTCGCAAGAACAACCCCTTAGTTTATGTTTAAAAATTCTCCATTTAAAATCAGACAATTAAGAAATACATCTTGAAACAATGGGGGATTTTGAGTTGTGATAACATGGTTAAAGATCTTTTCAGAGACACTCCTCTTTTTTCATACGCATGGGATGCTAACCTCAGGGACGGTCTAGTTAAGACTGATGCTGCAAAATTAAGAAAAACTATCCATAAATGGACCGGAATGTACAGTTGTTTAGTTTATTTTATTTTTCTTTATTTGTCCATTTATAATGCACAGGAGCCCGCAAGCATCAGGGAACAGAAAGAAAGAAAAAAGAGGAAGAGGACAGAAATGGCAGGATTTAGAGAGCAAGCAGGAAGGGAGGTTACTCAAAAACAATAGTTTTCACCCCTTTACTGAACTTCAGTAGGTTGTTTTCGGTGCACAGAAGTTTGGAGAGTGTATTCCATAGGGTGGCGGCTTGGGAAGCAAAAGATCTGCCCATAACTCTGGCCCACTTACTTCTAGGGACGGAAAGACAGACCCCATCACTCGATCTGGTGAGTCTAGCCAAGCTATGGATATTGACACACTCTGGGGCTTGGCCATTAAGGCATTTATGAACTGTTGTCAACACTTTAAAGTGGATACAAGCTTCGACAGGGAGCCAATGTAGACTCCTGTGGGAGAGAATTGGTTTGTGTCTGGGTATATTCTTGATGATGCAAACTGCATCATTATGCAGGACCTGGAGGTGTCTAAAGCTGTTTTTACTGGTCCCCAACATCAAGGAGTTACAGTAGTCTATCCTTTGCATTATTATGGCATGAACCGGAATGGCACAGTTGTCTCTGGGACATAGGGCATGACCAACCTTAGGAGCTGCAATACATATTGGGCCTTGTTAGCAACACTCTCAGTGTTTAGATCTATGTTCAGTGAAGATTCAAAAGGCTGGTCCAGGGTCTTGACCTTATCCACGGTCTTAATAAAATGATTCTAGATAAAGAAACCGACATACCCAGAGTCTAGTTTGAATCTCGCCTGTGGTTATCCGAATAACATTGTTTTGGTTTTTGTAGCATTCAGACACATCCCATTGTTAGCCATCCACTGCTGGATAGTGGCATACACTTTATTAATAAGCTCCACATCCTCAGTGTACTTGCCGCTCAGCTCAAAGACGAACTGGGTGTCATCCGTATAGTTGTTTAAATGCACACCCAGCCTCTCCAAGAGATCACAGAGAGGATGGCAACATACGTTGAAGAGGGAGGGAGACATGCAAGCACCATATGGTACGCCACATTTCAAAGGTTTGTCAAGTGAACATGCAGTGCCCCATACTATCCTGGACAAGCGCCCTGTCAAAAATGACTTGATCACTTTTCCAATTTTAACTTTGTTACCAAAGGTAATGTGATTTACCATCCACGTACTGGAGCCAAGATAATATTGAATACTTTTGCTACTTGATACCGCTAATGTCATGCATACCATCAGATTCCCATGTGGCATGTACTATGTGGGCCAATCAAGCCAATCTGTCAAGAATCGGTGGAACAAGCACAGATCCAACATCTGCACGACCATTCACAACTCATTAGTAGCACATCATTTTGAGGAGTTTCAACACCAGATTGTGCAAATTTGATTTCAGATAGTGGAAGTGGTGTTTACCAGACTACATGACAATTTACACAATAACCTTGATCTCAGAGATGTTTTCTGGATTAACAAGCTTGATTCAGTAACCCCAGGGGCATGAACGAAGATTGAAATCTTGCTTGCTTTTTATGACAAGGTAATAGACTCTTATTACTCTGATACATCCAGTTCTATGTGCTCTCTGCAACTAGTTCTGACATTCCTGAACATTCGTGAAGATCCGCTCTCCACCCTTGACTCTAACATCCCCTCTTTCCAAATCCTACTTGATCTCTCTTCTGCCTTCGACACGGTCAACCATGCCATCCTGCTCAACCGTCTCTGTGACAACCTGGGTATCACTGATCAGGCTCTGGCCTGGCTGACCTCTTTCCTCTCCAATCGACCCTCCCAGGTCCAACTTGGGTCCTTCCTTTCCTGTATCCCCCCTCTACCTGTGGTGTTCCCCAAGGGTCTAACCTTTCACCATGGCTTTTCAACCAATACCTGGCAACTGTCGCCCATCACATTGCAGTTTTCTGCACCGATTTTCAGTGCTATGCAGTTGACACTCAACTCGTTTTCAGGCTACCCTCGGCCGCCACCTCTTCTCCTTCTCTCATCTCTGATAGCCTGTCTGCTATTCAGGAGTGGTGTGCCGCTAATGATCTCTACCTGAATGCCAGCAAGACTGAGATACTCCTCATCGGCACACCCTCACCCTCCTTTCCTGTCACCATCTGGGCGGCCTCCCTTGGCCCTCCCCATACCCCCACCTGCGAGGCTAAGAACCTCAGGGTCATCTTCGAATCCATGCTTTCCTTTTCTGCCCACATCGCCGATGTCTCTAAAAAGTCAAACTTCCAACTGGACCTCCTCAGAGGTATTCTGCCTTTCCTTTCCTTCCGCCAGGAGCTCAATTTCTCTTGAGCCCTGGTTCTCTCTAGGTTGGATTAATGCAACAGCCTCTTTCCAAATCTACCTGCTTCTACTCTCTGCCCTTTGCAACTCATCCAGAACAAGACTGCAAGACTTGTCCTTGGCCTCAAGCCCTGGGATCGGATCTCTCCAGCCCTGAACTCTCTTCATTGGCTCCCAGTGGCTGCAAGGATTAAATTCAAGACCCTTTGCATTGTCCACAAGGCTTTCTGGGTCCAAAATTCCTTCAGCCTTCCGTCCGTAAACACCTTCCCTCTCAAGCTCTTCGCTCCTCCACCTCCAACTCCCTCAAGATCAGTTGTTTCTCAAAGAAACAAGCTGGGGTAGATCTCTGTCTTCGGCTGGGGCCTCCCTCTGGAACAGTCTCCCTGCCACTCTCAAACTTGAGGAGAACCATCTCCGGTTCTGTAAGCACCTCAAGACCTTCCTCTTTGCTTCTGCCTTTGCTTCTCTTCTCCCCTGTTGATCTGTTCTGCTTCGGCATCCTGCACCTGGTTACCCTCTGATTTTGGGCCCAGGTACTTGCTCACCCTGCAACGCACCAGCACTGCCTCCTGGCAACCCTTGCACTTAGGTCTGTATCTGTAGCCCTACAGCCCCCCTCCTTTTTCTGAACTTATCAGACCCCCCCTGTCTGCACCTTAAACCTAACACTTGCCACTTGCTGGCTGCACTACCACTTTTTTGTTATTACTATCCTTTGCTTAGCACTTTCCACTTTTCCCTCTCCCCCCTGCACTTTCCCACTTCCCTGCACTTGCACGTTCTCAATGTCACTGATCCTAGTAAGATCCTTGTTTTTGTTCTCCCCTGTTCCCCTCCCCTGCCTCGTTGCGCTCTGAAACACTTGTGTATGAGTGCCATACAAATAAAATATCAATATCAATTATGATCCTTGGTTATTTTTGTTGATACCGAATTTCCATGAATATGTAAGATCTGCTTTTTTTATTATTACAGTGTTCCATTAGTTCAGTCTTATTAGTCTTATTTTGATTTGTTATTTTTCGGTATATCCTGTTGTCCTTTGACTATTTGATTTTTTGATAATTGTATTATTGTTTCTCATTTATTATTATTGTCATTATTTTAAAAAATGTATCCTTATATCCTTACTTTTGTATTGTTTATTTTGTATTTTAACTTAGTATCCTTAATTTTGTACACTTGCTTGTATTTCTTGTATCAAACCTCACTCCTCACACTCTTGATGTGATTCTCCCATCCCCCTATGATTATCAATGTTTTCCCGTCTTCAATTTATTTTCATTTTTATTTTTAACTTTATCTTATATTTTTTGAAATTCTTCTTTTATATTTGTATTTATATTTGTATTTGTATTTGTCATCATTTTCTATTTTTTTTCTTTTTCTTTGACTCCATTTGAAGCTTGGAACATTAAATTTGGGTATTTTGGTAATTGTACTATGTGAATTTCTGCATTGATTTTGTCTCCGGGTCCGCAGATGATGACCTACAATGGGACTTGATGATGTTGCATGTTCCGTTTTGCAATGACATCATGATGTTGTGCGTTGCGCGATGATGTCACAACATCATGCTGTACTGGCAAACGTCCAAGTGCCTTTTTGATGCACTATTTAGAGCTACCTTTGACTTTCTAAAATCCAGCACCATCCACCATTGGCATGGGTCCTCTTGGCATTCGGACTGTATTTTGACAGGTAATTGTAGTATATTTTACTTTTCTTATCGTTCTTTTGTTTGTATTATTATTTTTTCATGATCATCAAGGGGCCCTCATTATGGAATCTTTTGTGTTTCTTTGTTTCCCCTTTTTTATACAGTTCATGAATGTCCTGGCATTTAAATTGGACCACACTGGTAGGCTTACTGGTGGTTCAGGTACTTCTTTTTGTTTTTTCAATGTGCACACATTTGAGGTGTGCCCTTCGTATTAGCATTCTTTAGCCCTTATCATTTTCCTCTTTCCTCCTGCACAGGATTTGTTATCCTGGCTATAGGCAGGGGACTGATGATTCAATCAAACAGTGGGAGTTGATACAGGTATGTATGAGGGGAAGTACCTATTTGATGTCTAAATAACATTGAATTTTCATACAAATGACTCTGAGACTGATTTTCTCATGAATTTCTTTTCTGTTTTCTGTGTTCTATTTTGTGGTTTGCCTTTTGCTTGTGTAGATACAGCTCTGATGATAGGCTCAGTTCGAAATGCATTGGCTACATAAATCTGATCACCTCGCTTTTTATGTGTTTTTTTGCACTGAACTATTCTTTCATCATTTCTGTGAATGAGTCAATGCTATACTGTTTCTTCTAAGGAGTATTTACTTAGAAAATGATCCGTTAACATTGGTTGTCTACAATTACTTAAAGGTCTTTTAGACCCCAGAGGGGAGCATGCAGTGCCCAGAGAGTGTCTCTAGGTTACGCTTTGCATGAGGTGAGAGTATTCTCAAAGGTGATCCAGGAAGGAACTTCAGGGGTTGGGCACCCCAGAAGGGAAGACTGTCCTTTGATGGAGTGGCATAATAAAGTTGTTTTTGTGGCCCCTTAAATTGACACAAAAGTGAATAGTGTTTGATGTGAGCAGGAGATGTGAGAGTGTCTCCAGGAAAGTGAAGGGACGGGGTACCCCCCAAAGGGGCCGGTGAAGGGACAGTGTCCCTGTAGAGTGTTGGAAGAGTTTCCCCGGAGATTTAGTCCAATGAGGCAATTTATGGAAGGTGGAGGAGTGGGGGCGTGTTCAATGTTGTTTGGTGCCATTACGGAAAGGTGGATAGAAGTTCTAGTTCAAGGGCATTCAGGAAGTTTGGTTGATGGGAATCTGTGTTTTTCCATGTGTCTGCGAATGTGCGTCATTGCAGTTTACGCTCGACAGATGAGAGGTTCGGGCGAGAAGGAGAACAGCAGACCTCACAGTTAAAGTACGTGTTGGTCTAGGCGGGAGCAAATGCTCAGGGGGTATAGACATGAGCTGCTGGGAGCTATTAGCAGTCCTTTTAAAAAGGATCAAGTGGCAAAAAGGGAGAGATCAAACATTTCAGATAAATCGACGATGTCGTCTTTCAGGGGCAGAGAAGGAAACGGTTTGGGATCAATAATTTCGTCAATTGAATTGAAATAGTAAAGCGAGCGCGCCACCCACATAGGTTAATAGAGTCCCATGGTGGAGAGCTATGGCTATATTTAAATGGTTCAGCTTGGAGTGGCAGGGTAACTATGGGTAGTGGAAACGTTATGTAGTTCGAAGAAAAGTCCGGACGAAAGACAACAAATGGCGCCATTTGTTTTTTTTAAGCATTCTTCGCAGGGGGGTTTTCAGCATGGGCATAACAGAGAGGCGTCCAATGCTCTGAATGGGTGCTAGGCCCTCGTTGCTCCCAGTGGAGACAGGTATGGCAACTTATCCCAGTGTCCTGAGAGGAATAACACTAAGTTGGCGTGTAGGCAGGGCTCGAGGCTTGAGGGACACTGACCCACGCATGAGAAAATGTCAGAGGAAGCAAACACATCCCAAAGTGACATATGCACACTGAATTCAACTAGTCTTTCCCAATTGAAGTAAGCGCACATTACAAATGAGCATTTGCCAATACAACAGATTTTCCTATTGCGTGTCTCGATTCTCGTTAAAGGCATGCAGCATTTAGATCTAAGACTGTGTAACGAAACATGTCCTGTATAGCAGAATGTCAATATGAGACATTTCACCATTCCTGTGGTCTTCAGGCTAGTGTCTTGCCTGGTAACAGCAGGACCTGTGTTCGACTCCTGGCCTGCACTTAAGGTGGCTGCAAAAAAGGGTTTTTATTTTTTTCAAATTCCTTACACACACGGGAGATGGTGTCTGCTCTCTAAAAAAAGTGGGTGGAAGCCATCCACCCCGTGTTACCTCGACATTTGCCCTGCGTGTAGCTACAAAGTATTTTGGCAGTTGAGGCGTTAGCACTAGAGCAGCGTCGAGGTTGCTCGTGGCTCAGTCAAAGGCACTTTGTTTTTGCATGATAGCAATTGGAGTGCATGGCGGGTTGTACAAAATATGGAGGAGCAGCGTGTTGTCATGCCTTGCCTTATACCCTGCATGTGATGATTTTCATCAAACCTACGCTCTGCACCCAAGGGTGGTCTAAATGCCCACCTGGGGCTGTAGCAGGTGTTGCGGCAGAGAACAGTGGTGTATCTAAAGCAAGGCTCTAGAGAATGTTGGGTCTCTGCGTTTGGTGGAAGATAAACTACTACCACTGAGCACCTGAGAAGTTTACTATTGGACAGCAATGTTTTCAAGGGTCTACCACTTGCCCATTACCCTTTTGTGTAGGATAAACATTAGATTCTATCAATATTTTTACTGCACAATTTGATTACTAAATGCTATAATGAGGGTCCGTTACACATAAGGTGAGTCCACACTGTGTTCCTTTATTAAGATGTTACATAAGTCAATTAAGTTACAGGAGAGGAACCCAGAGGCGCCCACCACCCATGCTACATCCTGCTGACTGCCAGTACTTGAATGCCGGGGGCACAACATTCCCACACTAACACAAACACATTCTAATATTCTAGCATTCAGTCTGACCTCATGCATTCCATACTTGCATCCGTATAGCCATACAGGAAAGCAAATCACTGCACAACACACCTTACCTACGTACCAAACAAACACAACATCATCCATCCACATACACATTCACACTGCATACTCCCATCTTCCCACTAGATAGGAAAATATAATGAGTGAATAAGAGTTGGCCAACAGCAACACAAGGTGCCTTATGCCCTCAACCAACACACTTGTATAAAGATACTGCACACACATCAAAACATGCCTCCCATGCCTTATAACCAGTGCAAACTAAAACTACAAACTACAACAGGCACACCCGCAAGAAAACTCGAAACACAAACTCAATCACACCCAATCATGCCACCATGTTGGGTTTTACCTATTCTGGCTATGCGGCTATTTCCTGTATGTGTGTGTGTCTGAACCTGGAATGTTTGGTATGGAGTGTTGGCTGACTAGAATGTGATGATGTAGGTGCTGTGTTCCAGAAAAGTCAGTTGGAAACTTAAGCTTGGCACAGGGAGACCGGTGGATGCTTCTCTCCCGTAGACTTGTCTTTTGTTTTACCTTACTTATCCCTGTGTACTTACTTATGACTAAAAGAACCCATTAAAGTCTGTCTACGTCACCCCTGGCTCCTGAGTGATTTATCCAACCCCAAAACTTACCATTCAACCCACCACTCACCTTCACTTACCACTTACACCGGACCCACCTCCACCTGCAGGCACTGTACTTTAATCAATTTTACTCAATAACCATTGGCATGCCTGAGATGCCCCCTGCCCCAACCTCCACATGTAATCATAACAACTAAAATAACACATGCTCCATAACGCCATGCACTCCACCACGCCTGCTTAACAGCACATACTCCGATCACATACCGCAATCATCTAATTGAAAACATGGGTCTTGAGACATATCTAAAACAATTGTAATCTCCACATTCATGTCTCCATAATGAGTGGTATAACAGGACACCTAGCCCTGATATGGGACTTAACGACATTTGGACTATCCGATCCATAACTCGAGGTACATTTTTTACACTTCTATAATCACATTCAATCCACTTCACACAAGGCAAGCATGTAGCAAGTACATATAATGATCCTATATCCTAAAAATGCCACATGTAATTAAAGTTTTTCTGATATACCCAACACCCATCCAGCACATGTTACATTAGATCATTGATATTCTAACCTCATTGATGCTAACATCGCTGTTGCTACAGTTCCTTGACAACACTTGCAAGGAGGAAGCCCCCCTTACATAACTACAGCATCCACCCCTCTTAATAAAACAATGGTAGTGGAAACTATCAACATTTTCATAACAAGTTCCACACTGTGACATTTTAACTGCATTAATACATTTCTAAACACCCCCATGCCCTACAAATCCATGTTGCTAGTTGGTGCAACACTGTACCTGCAAATCCTGTCATAAAGTATTAGAAAATGTCCTACAGTACTTCCAAATCAAAATCTAGCACTATCCCCTCAACGAGGTTCATTTTAAAAATGTACTAAACGTCTGTTAAAAGGCCTTGTTGCTTAATGCAACACTACGCCTAACAATCCTATTAATTATCCTACTTAAAATGAGTGTGGGAGTCCCTCTACTGAGAACAGACATGGGTCAAATACTCTGTTCTATGGAATTTCTTCCACTCAGGAGGGCCTACAACCACGTTTTAGCTCACTGTACCCTTCACAGAGGAGAAATATCCATTGGCATATCAGTCTTTGTCCCACCCACAAGGGCAGTCAGCACCGAAATGCTTGGCAATTCTCCTCTGAACAAGAGTACCATTAGAAACCACAGGCACGTGTTTTGGCCTTGTTGGGCCTCCTCAGTGAGGTGAAGCTGAGCCTCTCTAAGGCACAGCGAACAAGGGGTCCACGTTTGGATTGCGCTTGGTTACTTAGGGTGAAGTTTTATACATTTTAAAAGGAGTGTGGAAGCCCCTCTGCTGAGAATGAGCATGGGCCAAATTCCCTGTTCTGTGGAATTTCTTCCACTCAGGAGGGTCTACAACCACGTTTTAGCTCACTGCACCGGTCACAGAGAAGAAATATCAATTTGCATATCAGTCTTTGTCCCACCCACCAGGGCAGTGCAGCACTGAAAGTCTAGGCAATTCTTCTCTGAAGAAGAGTACCATCATCAACCACAGACAGGTGTTTCGGCCTTATTGGGCCTCCTCAGTGAGGTGAAGTTGAGCCTCTCTAAGGCACAGTGAGCAAAGGGTCCACATCTGTATTACCCAACAATCACCAAGATACGCCTTATGGTATGCCTTATGCTATGTTATGTGCCCACATCCACTGATCATTTCCGTTAATCTCTACAGATGGCGCAAATGGGACATCATAATTCCTCTTACAGCTGTCCAGGGTAACAGAGATCTTTAACTGCTCTATGATCAACTGACAACTTCCCTGCCAGGAATGATCACACCGGGACTTGGTATGCTATAAACCACTTTCATTTTGCAGTGCTCCTCCCAACACTCTGACCACAGGCAAGTTACTTCCCCTTAAGTGGGCGCTCACTTATGCCATGGTTTGGAACTTAGCCCAACCACAAAGTCCTCACTTCACAGATGCTGTATTTGACTTACAGGCACTGCCTTCTGCTTGACTCTGTCCTCTCCCATCCTTACAGGCAGCCTAAGAAGCTCCTTTGTACCATTTGCTTCACTGCTTCACTACCTTTCCTTTCCACGGGGCCTACCATGACATTTGGGATGCACCCCATTTGTTTCTTTTCCATATGGCCTACCATGTCTTGCAGGCCACCCCAGGTGGTGGGAACTTCATTTGGGTCAGTGGGTCCTTGGCTGGCTGGACCCCCCCCCACAGCAGCTTACCTGGTTTCTTGCCTTTGTCTCCCAGCATACATGAATCTGTCTCCCTGGCTTCTGTGGAGACCAGCTTGCTGCCATTATTATTCTGAGGGTCCAGTACATATCAGGTAAGTCCACAACATGTTCCTTTATTAAGATGTTAGATAAGTCAATTAAGCTACAAGACAGGACCCCACTGGCTCCCAACACCTAGTCTACATCCTTCCAATGGCCAGCGGTTGAATGCCAGGAACACAACCTTCCTACACTCACACATACACAAAGTCCTATTGCAACATTCTCCCATACACTCTGATCCGATGCATTCCAAACCTGCATACATCCATACAGCAAATTGCATCACAACACTAAACCAACAAGTATTTGCACTTATAGTCTATTATATTCTAATGTTTAGTATTTACATATCCTTATTCTCTTGTGTATATGATTTCTGAATATCAATAATGTTTAGTAAAATAATATACAGTTTCTAATATTATCAATAAAATACCCATCATTCTACTGTTCTGTTCTCTTGTAAAATTTCAAAACAACATACAATCAATGCACAGTGTGTGTGTATCCATTGTGACATGGTAAAACTTAATCTCGTATTCACAATCGTGATGCTGTGGATTGGCGAGCCAAGGGACAGTTGAGTTTATATGGACCAACCTCTGAATAATCTATTAGATGGAAAGTGTTAAAAGCTCTGTCCAAATGTCAAAGGCTTCTACGGGCTGATAACTAAGCATATCCTACAAGCTGTCTACAGCCATGGATCCAAAATGGCACCTAAAGCTTTTTAAATCCCCCTGCAAGGATTCTTGTCAACCTTCCTGTTTGCTTTGATGGATCCGCTTATTGTGGCTAAAGAAATGAGGGGAAGCATAGGCTATCATCTGACGCTGTGCCAAACCTCAGTACAATGCTAGAAAAGAGGTGTCTCCTAATGGTGTGACCACAGAAAATAAAAATATATGTTGCAAAAATGGGTAAATGGAAGAGTAGGATGCTTGTTATCTCCTCAGCTATTTTATTGCTAATATTGGGAACTGAATATTGTTTCAGTATAATATTTATAATGCTCATACATTAGCTCTACAAGTGACCAAATATACATAAATGCTAAACAAGAGTGTTAGAACTTTCTAAATGTGTTTCTATTTATGAGTATAAAACACACTGGGCCTTGCCTCGAACTTGGCGGCAATATGGCGGTAAATCTGCAGAATTACTGCCAAACTTGGCTACCATTACCACTGCGGATTCACCAGTGATGTGATGGTAAGGCAGTGTAAATACCTGTTTCTGGAGTCTCTTGGACTCCATGGAGATTGTTTTGTGGATTTACTGCGAGTGGGGATGCCACATGGTACATCCACCTATGTTTGGCTGCAAGGTGGAAGATTTACTTCCAGCTTTTTCTTACCATATAACTCGTAGTATGGCAGAGCAGTAATGCCCACTTTATTGCAAGTGCAAATTCGTATTGGTTTAGTGATGGAATTGATAGGTAAAATATGGAGAGAATCTAAACTTGACCCTAAACACAAGGGTAATACGCCTTGGTGCACATATACTCTGGAGCAGGACCCACAACAATGTTGACATTCAATAGTAAGCCTGGCAGGTGCTCAGGGGTGGTAGTTTCTCTTGCACTAAGATTGTCAAGAGCCTTGCTTCGAGTACAGCACCATTCTCTGCTGCAAAACTTGCCACAGCCTTAAGTGGGCATTTAGACTGCTTTGGAGTGGAGCTTAGGTTCTGGCATGCAGAGTGACTGTTGGCACCCATAAAGTGTGCCGCTAATTGTAAGCCATGCCAGTTGGCACCCAATCATTCAAATAACGATTCTGGGTCTTGGGAATCCATGACAGTTGGCACCTATCACCTTTAAAAATCTATTGCCATTACATTTGGCACTCTCAGCAGTTAATGGGATCTGGGTAGCCATGACAGTTGGCTCCCACTATCAAGAAAAATATTTACAGAGTTAAATTCTAGAACCTCTGGTGAAAATACAATGTTTTGTTTACAAAAAACATTTTTGGTGGCATGTTTTGTATATCTTCCCTATTTAGTCACTAAATCAGGGCTATCATGGTTTTGAAGCTTGACAATAAAAGAGAAATGGGAAATGGGAAACCAAGCCAAGTATCCGATAATGCAAGTTGTCTTAGAAAAACAAAAGAAAACAAAAGAGACATACCCAATATTTGCCATTGGCAATGAAAGAGTTAGCCTTGGGAAGCATTAAAACTGCTTATAAAAATTGGATGCGGGAATATAAGCTCACTAAATATCAAAAGGATGGTGAGTCCATGATACATCATATACAAAGTAAGAACACCTCTCAAATTTGGCAACTACTCAATTCAACCTCTGCAGCGCCGGAACTCACCTCTCAAATAAATGGTGTAACTGAAAATGATTGGGTACTACACTTTTCAAATTTATATGCGGCCCCATAGGCCCCTGGGACCCTGGGCATGCTTAACACTGTTTTCAAACTTGAGTTTGATGAAGACGATATTCAATACTTCATCAACAAATCTAGCATGTCCCGTGCTCCAGGCCCAGATGGATTATCTAATGCGGTTCTAAAAAAGAATGTTGATTTGTGGGTTCCCATTCTATAAACTTTGTTTAGGTTAATCATTCGATATCAAAAATTACCAACATCATGGACACACTCTATCATTGTCCCCATCCACAAAAAAGGAGAGAGACAAAATCCCATGAGTTATCGTCCAATTGCTCTCTTGGACGTTCCCGGAAAAATCTTTTGCAGACTAGTCTTGCTGTAACGCTCACCTGATTCCCACGGAGGCGCTGGTCTTGGCAGGAAGGTGTCTGTGACTCGAAAAGTGATGTGCAGGACTCGATTGGCTTCTGGGGTCGAACCTCTTCACACTGTGTGTCGAACTCGTAGGGTGAGGTTTCTGCAGGTGAAAGAATATGGGGGTTAATGGTCTGGGTTGTTGAATGTCCCTCTCTCTCTCTCTCTCTCTTCCTAACTTCTCCGTAGAGCCCCCAGGTCAACGTGCTCACCTTAGATAGGTGAATGCTGGACTCTCCATCTGTGTCTGGTGCAGGGTGCCGTTGCCAGTTCCTTCACTGGTGAAACATAGGCCTCTTGAACTCAGAGGATCGTTACCGTCATTAACTGCACGAGCGGTGAGTTTCCAGACACCTTTTTGGTCTTTATAGTCTTTAGGTGCGTGGCACGTTAATATTGAACAGGACCCTGTAATGCTTTCCCCTTTTTGTCTTGCAGGGCTCTTGAGATGGAAGATGGAGTGAAGCGCCTGGAAATGCGTAAGTAAATGCAGGCGCTTTAACTGTCTTTTTCCCTTGCAGCTTAGTTCGTGCTGAAGAGACGACGGAGTATTTGCAGGCATTCTAATGCGACGAGCGCGATGTGCGTAAGTAAATACCTGTCTAATGTCTCTTGTTTTGTCTTTCAGAAGTTGGGTTGCAGCGCCGGAGCCCGTGGAATGCCCGTAAGTAATAACAATGCTTTTGTCTTCACAGGCGGCGATGCAGCATGAAGAAATCCGAAATTCGCGGAGTGCCGGTACGTAATAACAATGCTTTTGTCTTCACAGGCGGAGGTGCAGCGTGAAGAAGTGGCCGCAGCCGATGGATCAGGTGAGTAAGCACTGCGAGTAATGTTGCCTTGCTAACCTGCTGTTTCTTGTCTTTGCAGGTGCTGCTGTTGACTGGATACAGGACTGGTAAGTATAATTCTTGCAGGTTCAGGATCGAAAGAAGAAAGGCTGGAACAGACTCGGTGAGCGTTCTGCTGCAGATGCAGAATAACGCAAAGCACGTTTCATCTATCGGGTGTGGTTTAAATAGCCTTGGAGTGATGAGGCGTCTCCCTCCACGGCCCCGCCTAGGTAAGAAAAGAGTTCCAGTTCCAGAAGAGTTCCAGTGCTGTATCCAGGGAGTGGAGCTTGCCCCACCCAGGTAAGAAAGTAGTTCCTGTTCACAGAGGACTTCTAAGTGGCTGGTAAGTAAGCAGCATGGTCTGCTGCAGGTAAGTCCACCCAAGCACCTTCACACCTATTATGAGCCCGGCGCTTCCAGTGCCGGGACCAATGGTTTTGATGAGCCTGGTGCCACCGGCGCCAGGACAAGGTCCAAAAGGTCCCAGTGGGGACCTGCTGGTGCCTAGGATTAGGGTTAGGGGCCTGCTTCCAAGGACGTTGGGCTGGTCCTGGCTCCTTGGAAGCAGTGATCATGACACTTGCGTGACTTGAACTCATGGTCACTCTCAAACCAGCGGAGAGACCCATTCCAAACTGGTTTTGTCTCTGGGCTAGGGACATCGATAAATCTCACCCTTTTGAATGCCTTAAAATTATCATACGCCATGCATAAGCAACTTCTATATGTTGCCTTTGTTGACTTCCGCATGGCCTTCGACTCAATTGACAGAGATTTACTTATCTGAAAATTGTTGAGATTTGAATGTCCTAAATCTTTGGTAAAAGTTGTGAGCCTCCTACACTCAAATACCACTGTACAAATTAAGTTGAACATCGAAGGCCTTCTAACTAAGAAAATTAGAACAGCTAGAGGTTTAAAACAAGGTTGCATATTGGCTTCAACACTGTTTAACTTGTTTTTACTGGACATAGCTGACGCATTTGCCGCAGCTCAATCTGATTCCCCAAAGCTAGGAAAACAATGTATAGCATGGCTCCTCTATGCGGATGATCTTGTCTTGATCTCCCAAACTCCAACTGGGTTACAAATATTGCTTGACGTACTTGATAAGTATGTTTCGGAAAACAAGCTAACTGTAAATCAAAATAAAACACAAATTGTTATCTTGGGCAGAGATAAAACAACTTCCCAAAATAGATGTCAATGGACAATATGCAGCCACAAACTACAAGTGGTTTCATACTATAAATATCTGGGGATGAACTTTAACAATGTAACATCTGAAAAATCCCTTGAAGTAGCAATACGAAACAAACTATTGATGTTGATATCGCAGGCTAAAATTGTTCAAGCCAAATTTGGCAAATTTACGTGTGTTCCCATAATGTCATTCTACCAGCAAAAGGTGGTACCAGTTATCACATATGGGTTGGAATCTGTGTTACCTAAATCTGAGTTATTTTGGAATCAACTTGAAGCGAAATTCTGGAAAGCGGTTTTAAATCTGCCTAAAAGTACACCCAATATGTTACTAAAATATGAACTTGGTCTTCTATCAATCCAAGTACAAGTGACCTGGAAAATGTGCACACTATTCAGAAAATGTATTATGAGTTTCTCGAAAAGAGACAGCTTAGCTATTTTAGCTGAGTATCTGTTAACTTCTAATCATTCATTCCCTCTGAAATGGAGAACACACATCATAAATGCTCTTGCAGATACTGACATCTCAATTGAGTTGTTGGTAACAAATCCGAATCGTACAAAGGTAAAAACTTACCAACTAGATTGGCTAATGACTCAAGAAAAATGTATGGGGCTTAAAGATTTCAACAGGGAACTTTTTTGACATAAGCAATTACGTACAATGGCTGATTATCTTGGCAAATGCCCATCCCCAAGTTTAAGAACAAAAGTGTTAAGATTGCCTCTGATTTGTGGCCGGTAAATGAAATCTTGGTTAGACGAGGCATTGTAAAAAAAGAACTAAGCTATTGTCGATTTTGCAAGGATACATCTGTCACAGAAACCTTGCGTCATATTATTTTGAATTGTAAAGCTTTTGTGTCTCAACATACCACGCTTGTCAAATGTATGGCCCGAAATACTTTGATCGCTCTGATGCTGAAATTTGGGCTGAAATGTTTTGCTCTGCCAAAATATATGTTAGAATTGCAACGCTTCACATTTTGGATGCTGCCTTTCCTTATGAGCAGAAAAGTTTTAAATCCTACAAATCTGAAACAAGGTAGTGAATCTAGATAGCATTTGGCAATTAAAATGTGTGTGTTAAGCATAAAATCAGCATGAAATTAATCGCTAAATGGTATCACATGTTTACAAACTTGTTCTCTTCTCTTCTTTTAAGGAAGTATCTACAGTAACATGATGCAGAATGTAGATAAAAGTTAACATATATTGATCTTTTTTACTGTGACTGCAACTGAGAAAAGTATGCTTCACAAATGATTTTTAAGAAAACGATGTATCATATTGTCAATAATTGAAATTCTTGTTTTGTTTTGTACTTACTAAAATATTTGTAAAGTTGAACTGTCAACTAAATCAAATGATAAAAAAATAAAAGAGAAATACATCTAATACAAAAAGATACTAGGAGGTCTAATCCACAACATACTGATGGTCCAATACATGCTGGATGCAGTCAATAAATGGCTGATGGACGGAGGTGTTTTCAATCCTAAACTTTACTATGGCAGTGGCACAACCAGAAGGTATGCCTAGGGATACACTTTTCACATTCATGGAAACACCTTTGCAAAAGTAGAGGTTTTATTTAAAACCCTTTGCAAAGGAAAGGATATCAACCAAATAGCATATGCACCTTACAGGTATTCTGAATTAGCCTTAGAAAACATATAAGATCTACATTTATTAAAAAGGCAGTTTAAGATATCTCTGAAAATGTTGTTAGACATGTGCCCTTAATATCAGACATATACCCCTAGAACATCTAGTCAGATCTCACCCAAATAGAAGGTATAAGGATCTTAACAATAGACAACAGTATATACTCTTAAGGAGACACAGTCAGAACAGGTGCTATAGAGATGGCAGTTGTTGGAGCTACAACAGCGCCAGGTCATGCTTCAGCTAGTAAAGAAAGGAGACTTTCATTCTGTACCCTTAAAGCTATAATGGGTTCAAGCCAAACAAAGCAAGGGGAGATAACCAGCTAGTACGCCACTAAATTGAGTCAACTTGAACAAGCATTCTCTCAGGTCACTCCACAACACAGACCAGAACTACCTCCTCAACTCAAGGGAAAGAGGGAAGTCAGACCAATGCAAAACTATCTGATAAAGTAGAGGAAGATTATAGAACTCAAGGAACCAACCATGACGGAAATAGACATGCCTTGCCTTAAACAAGGATCCAATTGGAAAAAGTGATCAGTGAGTAAAAATAAAGTCGGTACAATTACATGTAATAATAGAGATAGAACACAACTCAGAGAACCACACGTGTGCAGAGATTACTATTACACTTTCACCTACAGAAAGATAAGAAACAAGGCTCACCATCAACGGGAGAGCATAAACCTGTAAGAAAGCAAAACAATAAGGCAGAGAATACCAGAATATATGTGCACAGCTGACAGGGTAACGTTGGTGTTACGCTCACCTGGTATCCATGGGGACACCACCCAGCCCTGGTTGGATGATTTGCACTCTCAAACCCTCTCCCGGTCCCTTGGTAATGCTTCTGATTAAAGATGGGTCTGCAATATAGGAGAGCTGGATTCAATACCAGATTGTCTTTGTTTTCCCACCTCCCTTGGCCTCAACTCCTTCCTCCCCCTTGGGCCTTCTCCTCACCTTAATATTGTAAAAGGTGGATTCTCTGTCCTGCTCCTCGTGGCAGGGGCACGTAGATGTGGGGGCGAGCAGCGACCAAGTTACTTCACTGGTGCAAGCCCACCATGTGGGAATCCAGGCCTGCTGTGACTCCGTAGGTTTGCTGCTTTACAGTCTTTATATGCAGTTCTTATGTTCCTCTTAGTTCGAATAAGAATGTCTTGCTTCTTTCCTTTAGGTATGGAAAGTTATTTTGGTGTTGTCATGCAGTTTGAAGATGAGTATGGGCCGGTAGGCGAAAGCGCGGTGTGCGCGATGCTGTCCGGTGAGCAATGCACGATGTGCTGCGCTGTTTCGCCTTTTATATTGCTAACCTGTGTCTTTTCTTGCCTTGCAGGTTGCTATGTTCCTCGCCGAGCGCCGTAATGTTCCAGCAATGATACTGACCAGGAGATTACTACCCAGGTAAGAATTGTGTGGCTTTCTTCATTCGGGAGGAAACGTGACTAAAGGCTTACTAATGCTGTCTTACTTTTTCCTCTTTCCAGGTTATGGTATTCCAGGATGCATGCAGTGCCGGATGATGGAGTTCGTACCTTCAGGTGAGTGGAACTGAGGTCAGTGATGGATTGAAGACACAATGCTGTTCCAGGTATTTTTCATAGTGTTCTTTCTCTCTCTGCAGGTCCTTGGTTTCAGGTAAACTGGCATCAAAGAACTGGACACAGTGAGCGTTACGCTGCCCACAGCAGAATAACACAAAGCATGTTCTGCTGTTTGGGTGTGGTTTGAATAGTCTCAGGTAAAGTAGTCCAGGTAAAATAGTCCCAGGCCTGCCACACCGAAAGTAGTCCGGGTAAAGTAGTCCCAGGCCAGCCACACCCAAAATACTAGACCGCGTAGCTCAGTTCCTTGTAAGTGAGCTATGTGTGCCTCCATGTTGGCTGAACCCCCCCGCCCCCAAGTTAAATAGTCCCAAGTAAATAGTCCCATTCTAATGTTGGTCTTCATGATGGTTATGAGCCTGGCGCCAAAGGCACCAGGACTGACTCCAAGAGAGTCTTGGATGAGGTTTTAAGGCCCTTGACCTGGCAATAACTGGAAGGATGGCTTGCCAGTGAGGGCCAGGGCAAGGGTCACGACAGTTGGCTTTGTTTTAATGTAAACTAACAGAATGGTCAGTGCAATTGATGACATAAATGACACTCATCTGTTGGGATAAGATTTGCTAACAAAACACGGGGGAACACTTGCACACAAATGTGAAATGACAATTCAATGAAAAAATTAGATATGAGTTAATTGAAATAATATCAGAGTTCAAGGTGCAGGGGAGAAAGATTCAGCCTTGGTATCTAGGATGGATATGTACAGAAAACTAAGAGATCCAAATTTTGGAAAACTGCGGCCCCTGCAGACTTTCTTTCTAAGAGGCAAAAGCCTATATGATATTTTATAGAGTTAGAAAAGAGGAATTCAATTCTAAATACCAATTCTTATGATAAATGATTCAAAACAGTCCGACTGGAGATTCCAATAATTAGCATATATAAATTCAATGACGTTACAAGAAACAATCTTTTCTTTTTTATTTATTTCTGGTTGGCCCAACGCGTTTCGAGTTTGATACAATCTTCATCAAGGGCAGCAAATTCAACAAAAATTCACATGTATCTAAAAAAAGAAAATTAATAACAATTTTACGATATTTGAAATTTCTAGAGAAGAACACATTATATTAATTCTTTAAATGAAAAATTGTTTTCAAACAAAGTATTCTAAGAACATTGTTGCATTAAATAGACATCCTGTCTCAAATACCAATAGGATCCTAATGATGCTTAGATGTAGAAGTATACACATGTTGGTTAGAAAAGAGAAATATGCCAATTTACAAAATAGTGCATATTAGAAAGAGAATTTTGAATGCTAGTAGCACTAATATGTTTAAACAAACGGCCTAACTCAAGAATATAGAACAGGTGTTCCTAATTAAGAAATGTAGTATGCGTCAATGGAAGCAAGTATGCATTTGTCCAGTGCACTCAACCACCTACCTTTGGTAATTCGATGTCTGCAGTGTGAGAGAGCGGTTGCAGCAGAAGATCGTATATGCCACTGTTTCAAATATTAATAGAACGTAAGCTTAAAGGGAACTCACCCTTCTTCTCAAGGGATGAGTAAAAGGATCGTAGAAAGCGGGATAGAATCCCAATCAGGCTTGAATGTGTAGGAGCATAATGGGGTAAAATGTATCAATCATGTTTCTGGATTTAGCTGTCTCGGTACTCCCAAGCTAAAGAGAGCGAGAGCATAGGACTTTTGCAGGACACGTAAGATTTGCTAATAGGGAAACAGGTAGAACAAACTGAATTAAAGTGGAGGATCTAATGCTTTATAAAACAGCTGTTTCAGACAGGAAAGATCAATTTTTTCTAGAAGACACAGGAGGCTACATCAATGCAGATTTTGAATGGCGCAGAGCTTGGAGGAAAATTACTGATCGCAGAAGACTTAACTGCCCAACTAAGAGAGCATGCACCGAATTTAATGATCAGGCCAAGATTGTAATTCTAGTGAATGGGCTTTAAACATGGGTGATTTGCCAATTATTGAAAGTTCTGATTTGTAATGCTTGCTTCAATAATTTGGAGACAAACTTAAATTGCGGAGCTGCTTTGGAAGCATGAAGCAAATAGCTTTTAGATGCCTTCACCCTGAGGTAATAAACAGCTCCTGGGGCTAAAACATGTCAGTTCTCCAGTTTTTTTTTTTGCAAATTCAGTTTTTTATTATGTCAGTATTTTGGGGACTAAAATAAGTAATTTCTACCCATTTATTGCAACGTGTATGTTTCTTTTCCATGGTTACACCTTAAGAGACACTGGGCCCCATTCCAAGTTCGGCGGTAGCCTTGCTTGTAAAACCGGCAGGCTGCCGCCGATTATGCGAATTATTCCAGCACCCGAGAATGTGCAATTACCGGGGCAATTACCGGGGCATGTCCATTCCCGAGCACTGGAAAAAAATGCTCCCCATTCCCATTGAGCCCAATAGTGCTCAATGGGAATGGGGAGGTTGGATGCACCAGCACCATTCGTGAATGGTGCTGGTGCATCCGACATGGTCTGCTTGCGGGTGCCGGTACGCCCGCCAGGTCAGATCTGGCGGGCGGGAAGACACCTGCGAGCAGAACTCGTAGTTTGCCCGTTTGGTGACAACGGTACCGGCAAGCTTACCGGTACCATTGTTACCGGACCGGCAAATTTGGAATGAGGCCCACTGTGATATTCTTTGCTTAGGTAAGCCATTGCTGGTAATACATTGGGCCTCATTCTGAGGTGGGCGCAAAGGGATACCGGGCACTGGTAATGACACCAGTGCCGGTAATCCCTTTGCGCCCTATTCCGAGGTCCCTTAGCGGGTCCCTCCCTAGGCGTTATGAACGCGGCCCGTTAAGGCACACCTGGGTCAATAACGGTACCGCAATTTGCGGTACCGTTATTGACACATTCCCCCTTCCCATTGAGCCCTATGGGGGCTCAAGTGGGAATGGGGAATGGCTTTTACAATGGGGATTTACCGGTCCTGCCAAGGTCGGACTGTACCGGTAAGTCCCCATTGTACGAGGGCGGACACGGTCCAGTTATTGGTGCTAGTCATGGCGCTAATAGCTAATAGCGCCATGACTAGCACCAACCTCGTAATGAGGCCCATTGAGTTTAGCGTCGTACTGAGTTTTGGAACAGCATCCCAAGATAGCTTATGCTGTCCCTCGTACTTCTATGGCCATGATAAGTGGATCCATCAAAGGACAGAGGAAGGGCGAGAGCAATCTTTGCGGGGAGATTTAAAGTGATTTACCTATAATTTTTTAACCATGGCTACAAAGAGCTTTCAGATTGTTCTTAGGCCAGGAGGATAGCTCGGGGGCAATGCATTCATCTTGGAAACAAGACAACACTGAGCAACACAAGTTCAAAACCCAGTCCCATGCTTAGAGGATGAAATCCAGCATTAAGCGGGATATACAAAAACAATTAAATTAATCTTTTATTAATTAGTTAACTGCCCATAATAGCCATGGACCTTTCCACCTAATAGGTTATTCAGTAGTTGGCCTGCAAAAACGTAACCTGTCCCCTAGCTTCACCCTGAGGCAGCACGCAGTGTGGAAATATTGACTCCACATAGTGTGAATAATGTGTTGGTCAGTAGTTCCAAATACATTTCTGAAGGGACTTGAATTCATGAAAAATATAGGGCCATTCGCGCCATGATGCCCTTTGGTGACCGTGCACACTATAAATGCTGATAAAGAAGTGTAAGTTTGGGCTCTGCCCTGAACCCATTGATTCAGGAAAATATTAAAACATTGCGCCTCATTACGAGTTTGGCGGTAGCCGTGGCCTTAATAAGGGCACGGCTACCGTCAAACTCGCTACCGGCACCGGCACCTGCGAATGGGCCGGCCCATTACAAGTTGAATGGTCCGGTAATTGACCATTCGCGGGTGCCGGTATGGCCGGGATCCCGATCCCCATTCTGGGGTGGGGAGCATGGTTGCACCAGCACCGTTCATAACGGTGCCGGTGCAATCACGAGTTCTGCTCGCGGGTGGCGCTCTGCATGCCTGGTCTGACCAGGCGTGCAGAGCGGCACCCGCAAGCAGAACTCGTAATGTAGCGGTATGGTAAAAACGGTGCCAGTAGCACTACCGGCGCCGTTGTTGCCTTACCGCCACATTCGTAATGAGGCCCATTGTTTCTATTGTATTTTAATTTGTATATTCTACCTAATTTGAGAGACAAAAACATTGAAATGGAATTAATAAAAACGTATATTTTGGTAAATAGCAGATACCATTAAACAAGAATTAATCATACTGTTATTGTCACATTACTTACAATTCATGTATCACCACATTGGTGTACCAAACTATTTTTCAACTTTATATGTATGGCATCAATACAGGCGAGATGCATACGCTACGCCGAATAGGAGCCTAGATAAACATTGATCATTTACTTTTTGGCAGAAAAAGCATAGGAGGGTCTCAAACACATGTTTTAGTCCATTAGTCTTATATCAAGAGAAATGTCCAGGAATAAGCAAATCAACAAGCTGTGATGCACACTACATGACTGGTCACTGTTACTACTATATAAAAGGACGGTATCAGCAGTGAGGTTTTTTGAAGTGGCAGAAAGTGAACTGAATCGCTCGCAGGGACTTCTCATTTTGGCAAATCAGGCGTATTGAGAAAAAGTAATTTGCACCATTGCACACACGGATTAAGTGGTCAAGCAGGGATTTGAGACCAGTCTGCAATTCAGGTACTGGAAAACACATCTTCCCAGCTGTAATTGATAGAAATATTTTTTTCCGCAGGTCCTTTTCGAAATTTGGTCGCAAAACACCACTTGACTTTGAAATGCAGTAGAAATGAATTGTGATTGTATTTAGCTTGCTTTCATTTTCATTGCATGCACATTTGGATACATTGATCCTCATTATGAGTATGCCGGTCCGGTAACAACTGCATACTCCGAGTTCTGCCGGTAAGCTACCGGCACCGTTGTTAGCCGACCGGCATTCTCTGAGTTCTGCGAGCAGGTGCCTTTCCGCCCGCCAGGTCCGAACTGGCGGGCGGAATGGCACCCGCTCACAGACCTTGACGGATGCACCGGCACTGTTGCACACAGTACCCGTGCATCCATCCTCCCCATTCCCATTGAGCCCAATGGGACTCAAATGGGAATGGGGAGTAATTTTTCCCAGCGCCCGGCAATGGCGAATTACTGGGACCGCCGGGCCTGTAATGCCCTGCTAAGTCCCCATTGGCGGGCGCTGGAAAAAAACGACTCCGGCGGGAGCGTGCCGTTTTTATCGGCACGGCTCCCGCCGGGGTCATAATGAGGCCCATTGTCCAAATTAGCAATAACCTTTTAATTCAGATGGAGATGAGGACTATTTTGACTGTGAAAATAAATTAATCTCCAAGTTATGTTTTATATAAACAATATGGGGACCTACATACTTAAAGAATGTTGCCTGATGTGATCTCAGGTTTCAAAGACAACAGGGCAGGGATTGGGCCGGCGGAAGACATCTACCGCAGGATTGCCTTTTCGTGGGATGGAGGCAGAGCCTGTTTACTGAGGAGGTACAGAAATAATGAGAGCAGGCAATTTTGCAGGTCTTCAAATGTTAACAAAATCAGGATCGAGTGGGACCAGGGAGAACTGCCTCTCCAGTCTGCAGGCCAGAAACGTCTCTTCCCACGTCCCTAGACTGGCAAATCACCGTGACCCACTTGCCCTCTTTTCCTTCCCCTCATTTCCATGTTTGGCTTTCAAAAGTACTCTGTGTTTAAGTAGATGACTTGAAAAGTACACAAATCATAATAAACGACTCTGGCAAACGTAAATCCTTAGAGAAATGTGGAAAGTTAAAAGAGTCTAATAGGAGTGTTATTGTCAACCATCTTGAATGGGAAACCTCACATACTAGAATGTTATTCAATGCGCGGCTAAATGAATGTCTTGTGGGTTTTGTAAATGTACTTTTAAGACTTACAGACGCACAACCAAGACTTATCGGTGAAAAGACAACCTTTCGCTGTTTGAGAATGCATGCTTCAGATATGATGTGGGGAAAACTCAGCATTCAACAAAAAGCAACCAAAACAATCAACACTTTTTTGGTGTGTAAAAACGCAAAGATTAAAGTAAGGGAGGTAGATTCAAACTTTGTTTTTGTGTAACATATTTTAATTGTTTTGAAAGAAGGCAATGCTTTTGGTAGCTAACAGGTGCTTTATGTGTGATTTTAGGATTAAAATGTCCCTATCAGAGTTCTTGTCACCTAAACATTCAAACGTAAGGTCTTATCGGGCAAAATGGATACTCAAATGAACTATCACTGCCAAATTGCTTTCTATTGAAAAGCTTTGCCATACCAAAGGGTGTTCGGTACTGAAGTATGTGCAGGCGCCGTGAGACCACTGCTGTGCAGTGTCTGCTGGGACACTATGGAGGTGGGGGTGTCTCCAGGACTTCATAGGGATGTCGACGTGACAGCACAGCCTCGCTGAGACAGGATGGAAACGGAGCCTCACGCCTGCAAGGACAGTCCATCTACAATACAAACTCTTCATGCCTGGTGTGCACGTATCAGCTGGTGCCTGGGGGGCCCAATGAGTGCAGGGCCCTGGGCAACCACCTAGGCTGCGCATGTGCGGCCACGACCCTGGGTCAGTGTTTGTTTGAAAACAGAAGGCTCTCTGTGAATTGTGCAGCAAATCAACGCTACTCCCAAAGGATCCCACCACAAACTGAATAGGAGCTGCAAAGCACTTGCTGCCAGTCCAAGGCCAGTGTCAGGATTTATGAGGCCTTCTGTGAAGTGATATATTAGCCTTTTGTGGGGTAATCCAATGATATCATATCACATTTGATATTTTCTGGGCGAATATGGTGCCCCCCCCCCTGGGGGCACTGTACACGGCTTCATAGAATGGCTTTTTGTGGATCAGCCCTTGCAGTACACCTGTGTGTTCTCTCGACGTGTGCCCTGAGTGCAGAAACAGGTGAAATCGCTGTGCCCAGGGGTTTTGACTTTTGGCTTTTCAGAGGGCGTGGAGGCATGCCAGCGGCAACAAAAAAAAAGTCCCATTGCAACATATAGGCAGTGGCGTCGCCAGGAATCAAATTTAGGAGGGGCAGAGAGGGGGCCAAAGACAAAGTTGGGGGGGGGGGGCACAGACAAAAGTGTGGGGCCTCCTATGAAAGGTAGTGTGTGATGTCACAAGCACTCCTGCAGAGAGGCTTTTGTGGACACCAACTACTCACACTCCACTGTACCTCCCCTCCCATCAGAATGCCTGCAGGAAACCATTCAGTGACTAATAGCTCATCATTAGCAGTTTCGTGCTCTACATTCTGATGGGAGGGGCTGCAAGCTGCTAAGCACTCTATGGAGGTCGCTGTGCAGAAGCCGGGCAGGAACACCTGAGAAGTGGCTCGTGCTCATGTTCATACCCATGCCAGCATGCATACCATGATCACTGCTAGCTTTGAGACAAAAGGAGAGTATTTGCCATGTGATATGCAGACATTTGCCTCAGTGAGTGTCACAAATAACACCACGAACAGAGAACACGGTCACTGCTCGCCTTAGGTAGGGGGGGCACAAGGGTGGGCCAAGGATTTAAGAAATGGGGGGACGGACCCCACTCGGCCTCCCTAGCGACGCCACTGCATAGGACTTTCTCGAAATTGGCCTTTCGGGGGAGGGGGAGATCTAGCCACAGAGCACCCGCGTACTCCGCGCCCCTGACTGTGCATACATTTCAACAATACATCTCACCGAGTGAGACCACATCCCACTTGTCTCCATTGGCAGCCAATCACTGAAGGATTAAGTTCACGGAGCTCAGTACCATGCACAAGGCATAGGGGCCTCATCACGGCGGTAACCCTTAAATCCGGCGGTAGCGCTATTACCGCCGGATTTAAGGGTCCGCCGAATCAGGGCCTCGGCGGATTTCAACCCAGCTCTGAGCGGTGGTATGAGCGCGAAATTTCCCCATTGAGCCCAATGGGGAATGGGGCATTCCCGAATGGGCTCAATGGGAATGCGGACTTCCAAGTCCGCCCAACTCGTGATCCCGCGCTATTAGCGCCGGGGGCTATGGCGGTCGCGCTAATAGCCCCCGCGCTAATACCGCTGACGTTACCGCCGAGGTCGTGATGAGGCCCATACTCAGGAAAAGGACTAGGAGACATGAAAAAAACTGCGGCTAACTACGTTCCTGCGGGAAACCTCAGACTGGGTCAGTGATCAGCATTCAGCCAGATGAAAGTGAACACGTCCAGACACGAGGAAAAAGCCATGCGGAGGAAACCCCCGCCACTTTGGAATGCCTTAGACCTCGCAGGCAAAATGCCTGGCAGCCCAAGAAATAACAAATAACACGACTGCCAAAGAAAGGCTCTTGCACTGATGAGAGGCCCCCGGCTGCTCATTTAAAACCGGACTTCGAAAGCATTGGTGCACAGGTTGGGTACTCGTTAGATCGTAGTCTGGCCTAATATCCAGGTGGTGACATTAAATAAATATGTCACCATCCGCCTCCAGGAAAACACAGACAAGTGCCATGTTTTAACATGTAAATCACGCAGCTCTGCATGCGTGTTTTCTTATTTAAGGGTTGCTTTTTAGTTTTGGCTCTGAGGTGGTGCTGCAAGGCCGCCTATAAGCTGAAACTATTGCATCTGAGTACAGATAGGAAGGCGACGGGATGTGAGGGACACACAGCTTCTGGCTGTTGCTTAATTACTGCCCATTGCCACTGCGTTGGTGACCATTTCGACCCACTGCCCGCCCCTCCCCAACCAAAACACATCCTAGTGGGATATTTTTGAGCTACCTCTAAATGGCAATACCATCAAAAGTTGTTCTTTATAAGGCGAGCCCGTGTTTTTTTCTTATCGGTCTTCTGAGATTGAATCCCTGAATTGTAGCTGTAAATGGTCTACTGGTGAAATTAAAAGGTGTTACCCAAGTGCCCCTTTAACCTCTTAGAGTTTTAAGGAGTATGTGAGTCCCCACATCTGTTCCTTGCACTGACACCCTGTAAAAAACAATCATTGAGAAAGCCCAAAGTTGTTGCTTGTGTATAGGTATTAGATGTGCACTTGCCATTCTCTGATAGCCGACTCCTAAGTAAGGCATCATCGAATCTGACTGTGAAATAAAATAAAGTCTAGCATGGCAAGACATGGAGCCAACTCTTAATAATAAAACCTTTGCCATCAACGTGCCAAGCTTTTACAACTATACCATGCTAGTTTCACCACTCCGCTCCCTTAAGAATAGCATTCACCCTTTTGCTCAGTTTGTTCTTGACCATGCCAGAGTTTGACCTGGGTTACAACGTATACACATGCCCAGACAACTAAGCCATCAGCACACACTCAAGCCCCTCATGCATTCATCATTACACTGCATAATAACGTACCAAAGCCGCCTTGGAAACACAACCCAATTACCACAACACGTTAGGACACATCCGCCTCGTTGCTGTTGCATAGCTATTGTCCACCTAAGAGGACTTAAATGCACGCATGCTTTCAGAAAACATCCTTCCCCGCGGCATCCGTCCCTCCCTCCCTGCCTTTGTAGCAGAAATTTCCTGCTTCCCCATCCTCCTAACTTCCCCTCGCTCAAGCAGATGAAGGACTGCATAAAGCGCTGCCCCGCACAGGCAAGGCTACGTGCTTGAAACAGCTATGGTGGCATTTCGCGTAGTAGAAAAGCATATCAACATAACGTTTGCCCAGGGTCTCGCACCATTTTCCAGCTGTTATCATCTTATTGCCTTATCGTAAATTATGGCAGTGACTGGCACGTGTCTATCCCATGACTTCACCAAAGCACAAACTTTTGGCTTTAGTCAGTGCTTGTTCTGTTTTCTACAGGCCAGCCCCGATGAAGGGGTGACAGAATGTTAAGGTCATGTCCCAGCAGGGCTTCTCAGGCAGGTAGGGTGCTTCAAAGGCAGGTAGGGGGGTTTCACAGGCAGGAAGGGGGCTTCACGGGCAGGTAAGCAGGTACAGGTGTGAAATGGAGGGTTGAAATAGCCCATTTCCCTGTGTACAAGAGGGCGTAGCGACTTCTGGCGGGCCCATGGGATCAGAGGTCACCCTCAAGTACTTTAAGACGAGATAGCTGCACCTTGAGGAGGATGGGGTACACGATTCTCCTACTCCAACACCAATCAATAAGGACAACTCAATGGTTTGGCAAAGGGAAGTCTGTTTAATGACAAGTACAAAAAACGGGGAACATTAGGAAATCATCAGTGATGCGATCGCCCGTCTCGCTTCAACTTCCACAATCTTCATTCAAATAGCAATTTTTATAGGCAATATTCGTCATCATTAACATGTAACACTCGAAGGTTTGCCATGCAAGTCTATTGGTTGGAAAAGGTAACTTAAGTATATGTACTATAACTGTATATGGTAACAAAGTGTGAGGATTGGATAACTCTTATCCGGTGGGCTTCTACACCCCTCCCTCTACATCATTCGTGCTAGACGTCACTACAAGTACGACGTCTCATTGGTTCTACTAGCTATAGGACCCTAGATTACTTGATCCATTGTGATGGGGTCAGTTACACACCTAGGCATACATCTCCACTTTAATTAGCAGCTTGCAGAATGGTTACCCAGATGCAGCATGGCCCAAGATTCACCTTGCCTCCATTCTATCAATCAGTAATTTAGGGCTATGTGTCAATTAGTTGGCTGAGGATGGCCTTCGAAACTGTAGCTTCTTATCAGGGAAAGTCATGGCATCCTCTGGTTTTGGGTGACATCAGACATTGGTACCTCTTCGCGCTTGGCTGGTCATGTGTCAGTACTCCGTGAAGCTGCTTCATTTTCCATCTATTTGCATATTGGATTCTCTCTAAGGCCTCGCCACCTGCCTGGGCCTCATTATCTTGACCTTCATGGCAGGCTGCTATGCTCTTAAGTTTCGATTCTTCGGAGTTTCCACGCTCCTCCCTTCCTTGGGTTGACCTCAAATTCCTAGGCATGACCTACTTTTTGATAAGTTTCGATTCCGCTCTTTCATCTGGCTTTGTGCTGGTATATGAATCCTGGCATGTTTGGCCCCTACCATCCTGGGCTTAATTCTGCATTCATGTAAAGTGGACTGCACTTATATGATGTGCTTCATTGAGGTAGATATATATAGTTGGCACTTGCCGCTCTATTCTTCTACTAAGCATAGCAAGCCGCACTGTTTCTTAGCTTCTTGCGTTAAAAGCCTATTTACAGGCGTTAGCTGGTTTCATATTTACATCCTGCTTTATGGTTGTATTTCTTTATATTTTGTCATCAACTTAACGTCTATGTCTGTGATGTCTTTATTCATGTTGTTTCGTCTTAGTGTTATCTTTTGGGTGTTGTTTGTTCATCTGTACGTCTGCCCGGGCCCTCGTGACGTCACCATTCGCCTTCGATTAAGGCCCTTTGGGTCTCTTCTGGGACTGTCTGAAAGTAGTCTTCATGTCGTGTCAGCTGTTGGTATGGTTGTCTCAATGGGTACCATGCTACCCATGTTTGTCTGGTTATTGGCACTTCACAGGTATTTCTCTTCTGATGGGAACTGGGTAGAGCCCCATTGTGGCTCTATGTTGATTTATTTTCTCCTCATACATCTCATATCTCAGCAAGTATGTTCCTGGTATTTCAAAATGGGTGGCTGGAGTGCTGCCCATATCCGGGACCTCCTCTACACTCCCCCCTCTGGTCGGTTCATCGACCCTTCTGCTTCCTCCTTTGTATTCACCTTACTTTGTTCTTCTGTATTAATTTCTTCTTCATCTTCTGGGTTTGTACATGCAAAGGAGTGTCTCTTTGGAGTCCACATTTTTATCACTTCATTCAAACTTCCTGCTGTTTTTACATGTTCGTCTTTGTTCCAGGTCATTAGCTGGCATTGTCCATTTGGGCTACAATAAATCTATTTTCCTTCATTCTTTCTTTGTTTCCTGGGATACACAAATTGTGTTCCTTCTGGCGCAAATTCGCTGGCCTTCACGAAGTTTCTTATTTCTTCATCAGTCAGGTCTCTGGACTTCAAACCTGGCATGACATCGATCATGACCTTCATCCCAATGGCTTTCTTAGTAGTTTTCTGGCATTGTGAGATAATTATCTTGATAACACAGAATCCTAATAGTATCATCAGTAGCAGGTCTCCCAGGAACTTGAATATGTCTGCCATCCATTGTGGGACCCATGAGAAAAGTGTTCTAAACCAGCTGTCATCATCAACTTCGTCAGTTTCATCGATCATCTGGTTCTGTAGCTTCGTTAGCATCTCTATGGCTTCTGTCAAGGTTCCATTTTCTTCGTCATTAGAAGGTATAAATGTGCAACATGGTTCTCTGATTTTTACACAAACTTCTGCATCCATCGCTGTGATCATGTCAAGCACATATCTGTTCTGTAGAGTCATCAGTCGGATTGCTCTTAACTCTTCCTTGATTGCGTTGAATCCTTTTATTGTAGAGTTGATGGTTTGCAGTAATTCCCATCTGGTGATTTGCAACCACTTAGTATTTGCTCCAACCTGGAATCCTGGCATGATGATCGTTGAGAACACAGATGAGGTGAGGCTGAAGAGCCTGTGCTCATACGGGATTGCATGGAATGCTTCTTCTGATTTGTAAGAAAAGTGATTTTCTCTTTTCTTTCGGGATACCAGCTCCACAGATCTCCTTTTCCTCAGGTGAGCATCTGCTTTTGGGAAATTGTCAATATTCAGGTAACTTTTCGGGATCACTAGTGCAGGAACGTGGACGCTCACTATTGTGCATATGCCTCCCCAGTTTTTCGTCAGTTTTATGTATGCTTTGGATCCACACGCCGAGTAATGATCCATAATTACTGCGGTTCCATGCGTCATTCCTGGAGCCTCAAAAATTTGTCCAGAGTTCTGATTCTCTCCCATCTTCCTCGTGCCATTGTTCCTGAAGCACAATTTTGGGCTTTCCAGCGGCACTATCTGCAGGGGTCCTCCTTTGTCTTCAACCCATGTCAGTAATCTTGTGAGTTTGGGCCATAAAGGTTTGCAAACTCTGTTAGGTCTCTATTGCTTCCTTATAGGCTCCAAAGACCAGCCATGCTCGGCAGATCACCACTCCTTCTTCCCATCCGTTTGGTGAAAGCACTGTTCCCCAAATCTGCATTTGGCCTCTGTTCTTCCAATTTCTTTACCTCTTCTTGAGTTTTTCCTTGGACATTCAGCTTTGGGTTCACTTCCCATCTGATTTCTGTTCCTTTTACTCCAGGCTTCTCGTAACTGATCACATAATTCCTTGTATGGGCTCTGTTTCTCGTCTTAATGTCCTGTATATAATCCTCATCATCGGGGTAATTTGTCTCGGTTTCCCATATCAATGAAGCATCCCTTCCCATGAACTGTCCTCTGGTGTTGCACATTGCTACATGTGAAAGACAGTGTGCTGTCGGGACATCAATTCTACAGCCACGAAGATCTTGGATTTCCCCATGCTGTACAGTAGAAGTGCACAAACGAAGCATTCTCCTTCTGATTCCCTTCATCCAACTTCTTTCATGTGCTGGTACCAAATGTTGTTTCCTAGATGTGCTGTGCTGTCCAGGTAGTCGTTCAGTTTACTGTTATCTTCATGCAGGCTCCTCTTGATCCTTAGTGTCTTCCTGTAGTTCGCTATAACTACATCTCTAAACGCGTCTGTGTGGCTTTTCCCTGCTGGGGCACTCTCAGGGATTCTGGTCGATGGAGCAGGTTGCTTTATCTGCATCGATGTGGTAGGTGGAGGTTTTGCATTTCTCTCCTTCTCTTCTTGCATTCTTTTCCTGCCCTCTATAAGTGCCTTTGTTAGCCACCAGCCTGTCACCGGCCCAGTGTATGGCTGCATCGTGGGCCTGGTGCTTGTTCCTTGTGTGATTGTAAGTACAGTCTCTGCGGTTTTATTTTTCAGTTCCTCTTGCCATTTCTTTTCTCTAGCTATAAACGGGAATAAATGATCTATTAACATTTGTGTCTTTGCAGTGAATTCTCCTACATTTACTTCTGTCTTTTTAAAGGCTTGTGTTGAGTCTTCTTTCGTTGGCTTTTCTCTTGATTCTTCTCGGTTTCTCTCATCTTCTGGGGCTAATTGTTCGGTAGGCAGTCTCATGCTCTCGATTGCCTTCGCTTGAGGTCCTGTGGCCATTGACACATGCCCTGGTTCGTGTGCATTCAGTGTGTGGGTGCGTGTAGTTGTCAGTGCTAAGTTTTTATTCATTCCGTGCTGACTCTGTCTCCTGCTCTTCTCTTCATTCGTTACCTCAAGTGTGTATGTGTCACTGTTAATTACATTCATTTTCAGTTCATTTACTTTACCATCAGATTTTCTCGGGGCTGGAATAACTATATAGGGTCTGGGTTCTCTTGTGGGACTTGTGCGTACATCATCAGGTGGGTGCACTGAAATTTGAACGCTTCGTGCAACAAGAAAAAATGCAGCTCTGATCGTTAATGACAGCAAAATAATGATAAACACAATGCATACATACATGATGGTACGGTACGTGAGGCGGCAGCATTTCCTTTGGGAGAAGCAAGGGCACCCCTCTGCTTGTGGGAGGACCAGGTTACTGTTCTGGGCCCCCATCCCGCTCATAACAAAATGTCAATGTTTATTCTTTTCCCCCAATTCACTTGTTCTCGAACAGTTTGTGTCATAAAGTGTCTGGTGCTTCACTAGTGTCCCCCCTCTTGCGGGTGACGATTGTCTCTTGATACAGGATGCAGTATCCTTGCTCTAGTATGGAAAAATAGATTTGACTAACAGTTGGATAAGTCACTTTTACTGTGTATATTAAAAGTAGGGGAGTTCCCAGTCCACCCCCCGAATCTGCTTCAGTCTTGAGGACATGCTGGACACTGTTCAATGTGAAGAAATGGGAAAATGGCCATCAAAACAAATAAAGGTGAAATTCTTGTCTCTGCTCCCTCGATCTGTCCCTCGGCAGAAAGATGAAGTGCTTACCTCGGCTTCCTCGATCTGTCCCTCGGCGGAAGTTTTCACTGGAATCTCCTCATGTAATCTCTCTGAAAGTTGGACAACTCCACTTGAAGCATGACGCCGTGGAGTAGCGTTCCCATCTGTGCGACGTTAGCTGGATCTCTGATGAAGGTGAGGACGTCAACTTCGGCAGGTCTCCCCACCATTTCTGGAAAGTCAGTTACTAGGCGGAAGAGCACGTTGTGAGCCAGTCGGCTGTCCTCAGGTGACATGGACATTTGTCCTGCCTTGCTGGGTTCAGGATCATAGGCTCTTCCCTTGACGTGAACAATGCTTGCACTTTCCTGACACGTGGATTACGGCCAGATAAATTAGCCTGGTCCACAGCTGGCTCAGGAGTTCAGAGTTTGCTGGATCTCTAATAAAAGTAAGAGTGTCAGTGGTTCTCCCAACAATTGCTGGGCACTCCTCTATGATACGAAAGAAAAGCGTATTGGTGAGTTAATCTACTATTGCCTGTCGTGAAAGCATTTGTGTCCTTATCACTGCTATTCAGGCAGTTCAATGAAGGCTTCCGCGATGATGGTATGTAGTTGCCAAATTATCTTCTTGTTGGCAGGGTCTTGGATGAAGCCTGAGACACTGGTGGCCCTCCCTACTAGTGATGGATAGGATTCCAATATTAACTGAAAGTAGGTTAGCACATCCCTTGTGATATTTCTGCTGGGAGACACCATAAGTGCTGCACCACAAAGTCTTGGTATTGGATGATTCAGGATACTGTAATTTGCTCTTAAGGTAAAAGTCCTTGATCGCTGTCTGTCAGAGTCTTGTTTCTCAACAATGCTTAAGTGTGGCTTGGTTTACAGGTTTGTATCAACAAAACGTGTTGTGGCTTATGCACGCAATTTCTTTTTCACCCTGCAACTAGGATGCACAGAGTGTCCGTTTTATGTCCTTATCCCCCTTTTTGCTTAGAGGAAATGTCCCATTTAAGCCACAATTTGCTCAAGAGTTCTTTGTCTTGGCTTTGCTGCTCATACGTCCTTCTTCCTCGTCATGGATCTCGTCTGCACGTGCTGAGGTTCTTCCCCATTGTATGTAATTTCTTTGCGGTGGGGTGCAGCTAGAGGACTTTCTCCGATATAGGGCTTAATGCCATTGAGGAAAAATTCATGCTCTCCTGCCTTGCAGTTTTACAACTGAAGGAGTGCAGTCCTCTACGATGAAAGGGCCATTGAATCTGGGCTCGTCCCACCTCTTCCTCGTGTCGTTTTTTACTACCACCACATCTCCAGGAAAGATTAGTGGAACATGTAGACCTTGATCTGCATCTGTTTCAGTGTCCCCTGCTGTGTCTTGTGCTGCACTGCACCCTTTTCGGCGTTGCTGCAGTTGGTCTGAAATTATAGTAAGACTGGATGTCATGCAGTTCAGATATTCTTGTAATTCGGATCCCAGGACCTCGTTGGTTGGCTGGGCATCACATCTAGCTCTGTCTCGGGGGGCTAGAGGAGTATTTATTCTCCTTCCTGTGACTATCTCGTGCGGCGTAAAATGATGGTCGGAGCCTGGTTGATTCTGAAGAACATACAATGCCAGTGGAAGGCAGTGCAACCATCCCCTCTTTAGAGTAAGCTTCATCTTGGCTATCCTTTCTTTTAACAAGCCGTTGAGCCTCTCACAGATACCATTACCTTCTGGATGATACGCCGACGAGAACTTGTGCTTTATACCAAGCAACAAGCTGATCTGTTCAAAAACTGCATTTACAAAATGAGCCCATTGTCTGATCTCATCACCTCACACACCCACCATCTAGGGAACACTTCCCTCACCAGAAATGTGGCTGCACAGGTAGAGTCTGGGTGTGTACATGCACCTGCTTCTATCCATCTAGAGAATGGACACACCACTACAATTAAGTACCTGTACCCGTTACACACGTGAATCATGTTGACATAGTCGATATGTAAGTGCTGCAAAGGCCCATTTGGCCGGAGGATGACTCCTCTCACTACTTTTAATGTGTGCCCAGTGGTGAATTGCTGGCAGATTATGCAGTTCACCAAAAAGAATGCAACATGCTCTGCTAAATTCGGTATAAACCAGTCTTCTGCGAGCGTTGCTGCTAAATTTTCCTTTGACATGTGTATGGGGTAATGCAATTGCTCCAATGCTATTTTTAGTAGGGCTACAGGCATTACTGGTTTACCAGTGCTGTCTTGCCACCAAAATCCATCAGAGGGGTTTAAAGAACACCGTCTACATTTCTACAAGTTCTTTTCGTCCTGCGATGCCTTCCCTTGAAGCTCATTAGTTGTTTCTGCCCCATATTACTATAGGCTTCGGGTGTGGTTTGTGCCACCATTATTCTCTGATGGGTACATGTCACTTCCACTTGCATGATCGTCTCACTTTTGGATGCTATATGCTTGGCTTCCGTGTCTGCTGCATTGTTTCCGCGTGACACAAAATCTGTCCCTTTGGTGTGGGCGGCGCATTTCATGACTGCTATGTCCACTGAGAGCTGTAGTGCCTTGATCAGCCTGTCCAATAAGGCTGCATGTTGCACTGGCGTGCCGTATGCTCGGAGGTAGCCCCTCCTTTTCCAGCACGCTAGTCCTGCGTGCACTGTGGACGTCACATACGCGGAGTCACTGTACACTGTAACTTCCTGGTCTGCGTGATTCTCAATGGCGAGTATCAACGCCAATAATTCTGCAGCCTGTGACGAATAATGCAATGGTATTCGTGCACTGACGAGCACTTGGAATTCGCCGGTTGCTGTGTGTTTTATAACGGCAACGCCTGTATATCTTTATCCGTCTTCTTGGTCGATTCTCGAAGAGCCGTCAATGAAAAAGATCTCTACTCCCACCAGGGCATTTTCTCTCACCCTGGGCATTTCATCATAGAATTCTTCATAGTTTGCACAGTCATGTATCGGCTCTCCTTCAGTGACTGGCTCAGCTATGAATGTAGCTGGGTTCACTTTTTTACATTGAACTATTTTGATAGATGGATTAGATATGATCACTTCATATGCAGAGGCTCTCTGAGACGTCAACGTGCCTTTAGGTTTCTCTAAAATAGCGAACAGTGAATGTTCGATGTATAAAGTCATGGAACATCACATCACAAAAGTGGTTGCCTTTTCTATGGCGAAGGCTGTGGCAGCTAAACTTTGTTCACATGGGAAGTGGCCTCTCATTACTGGGCCCAGGATCCCACTGTAGTATGCCAGGGGCTTCAATCCCAATGAAGTTTTTTGAGCGAGCACTGCCGTCATAACGTTGCCATCTGTGTGCAAAAACAGGTAGAATTCCTCTGCATAATTAGGAATTCCGAGAAATGGAGCTGTACAAATCACTCTCTTGAACTCAGCAAACCCTTTTTCCATTGCCTCAGACCATTCAATCTTTTCCTTTGTCACCTGGGCTTTCTTTAGAGCCTGAAGCAAAGGCCTGGTGAATGAGATGTAATCGAAGACCCATGCTCTAACATAGTTACATAGGCCTAGAAAGCTCTGCATTTGCTTTATCGTGTGTGGCTTAGCCGTGTTCAATATGGCTTCAGCCCTTTCTGGTATCATCTTCTTGCCTTCATGTGAGATCAACTGGCCTATGTATAGCACCTCTTGTTGACAATACTGCAACTTTTCCTTGTCAACCCTATAACCTTTCTCAGCCAGTATAGTCAATAGCCGAATAGAATCGCATCTGCATTGTTCTTCCGTGGAGCTGCAGATCCGGATGTCATCCACATATTGCAAGACAACACTTTCTAATGCAATGTTGCTTAGGTCCATCTGTAGGACTCTATTGAAAATGGACAGGGACTCACAGTACCCCTGTGGCAACCCTGTGCTTTTCAGACGCATTTGTCTGAAAGCGAATGACGTCAGATCTTGAGAGTCACGGTGCAACGGGATTGAGAAAAAGGCATTTTTCAAGTCAATCACCGTGAAATATTTTGCCTCGGTGGGTATATTACATAGGATTGTAGATGGATTGGGGACTAGAGGGAACTCGGCCTCAACAATATCATTTAATGCTCTTAAATCTTTAATTAAATGCCAAGACCCTCCCTTTGATTTCTTGACAGGATAAATCACTGTATTACATGGTGACTCTGACGTCACCAAGATGCCCTGGTCCATCATGGTGGAAATTGTCTTCGCAATCCCCTCATCTGGACATGGGATACTGTCACGCTCTCTGTAAAATTGCTCCTTGTTTCAGTTTAATTTTCACTTCCCCCACTCCCTTCAGGAGGCCTACGTCATATGGTCCTGTAGTCCATACTGAGACAGGCACCTGGGCCATGTCGTCATCAAAGTATTCTGGACGTATCAGTGCCAACATCATTTTCTGAGGCACTTCTCTTTTGATCATTTTTACCCAAAATATGAGACTCACTTCCACCCTTGTCTCTTGTGAATCTGGTTGTTCTTCAAACAGATCGTCATCGGTGACATCAGTCACTCGACACCCTTCTTCAATGGCGATAATTGCGCACCATTGTCTGCCTTCATCATCGCAGCCTTCAACCAATGCTATTTTCCTCTCGCACAGCTGCGGTATGTATCAATAAGGGAAATACTTGTCTCTCCTCTTCATGCATAGGTATTCTTGGGCTGAATAAAAATTCAGCGGGTGTTCTCATTTTCCTATCTGCAAGGCGAGGCAATCCTGCCATGAGCACACGCATTCCATATGCGAAAACTTCTGGCTCTAGTGGTATAGCTCTCATGGCTATATGCCCTGAGTATGCCCTGATCATTTCGCACATGTTTGAATAAGGCATTCCTGGAGTGGAGCATACTATGCCCTCCTCCATGAACGAGATCGTCATGTTCAACTTTGTCATTAAGTCTTGAACCAAAATGTTTACTGGGGTCTGACGTGAATATAATAAAGGTACATTCCTCTCGCACTCTCCTACGGAGACTGGGAGTGCGTCTGTAAAGGGAACTCGACTGTGAGCTCCTGTAAAACTCTGAGTATCTATGGCATCGCCGGACAAGGAAACCTTGCCTTCACGTAAACACGAGCGTGTTGCACCCGTGTCAACTAAGAAGGAATATTCTTTACCTCCTATGACTACATTCACCCTAGGTCCCCTATTAGGGTCTGGAGTCACTGATAGGATAGAGCACATCAGGGTTCTAAGTGAGCTGTCCTAGTTCATATATAAGGTCGGTCCACTGTACACTTGTGGATTCCCTCCACTGCCTGGGCTTCCTCCCCTTCCGGAGTTTGTGCCCCGAGACGATTGCAGTGGTGCCTGTTGAAATTGCCCTTGAGGCAAATTCCCCATGTTCGGGGTTTGAACCCCTTGTTGCACACCCTGCTGAACGCATGGTGCTTGCTGCTGCACTGTGTGGTTTTGCGCATTGCCCTGTTGTGAGATCGCAGGTGGATTGGCCGTGCCTGCTCCCATTCGTTGGCTATTGTGCCACACTCCTTGACTTCTGCACGTGCGCACCAAATGCCCCGTCATTCCACAAACCAACATACTGGCGGTGGTCAAATTATTTGTCCGTTTCACATATCTGGGTTGCCCATTGACACGTTTTGAAAGCCTCCTTGATTACTCTGGAAACCTCCTTGATTACTTTGCCATCCTCTTCCTCTAAATCCCCTTCCCCTCGGGTACAGTCCTACGTTACCCTGGTTGTACATGAGCTCTGTTCAGCTGGGCTAGTTAGCATGGCTCCTTCGAGAGCATACTTTGATAATTTCTTTTGCATCAGCTTCGCTTCCTCACCCTTTCATGTTTTTTTTTTCTCCTTTTTCCGATTCTTTTCTTGCTACAATCTACAGTAATGTGCGATAGTTAACTGTATTTCAGCCCAAGGTTTAGCCTCAACCCCTACCAATTTCATGAGCTGTTTCTGCACTGGTTCTGGCAACCCTTGGCACAATATGTGGTAAAACACTGGTATAGATTACGTCCAAGATTCATGCGTTTCGAGCACCCATGCTTCTTGGAAATTCTGGATATAAATCAACGGATCTTCTGACTGCTTCATTTTAGGAGTCATCATAGCTCCCATATCGGAAGAGTCTGGGTACAGCAGTCGTAGCGCTTTCCATACTGCTGCTCTGCAATTATTAAATGGTGCTCTGTAGTGAGCAGTGTTAATTATGGTTACCCCAGGGTACCCTGCCCGCGTCCACACATCGTCTGCTCTCTCACCAGGTATGGTGATCAGGAGACCTTTAATGTCCCCTAATTGCAAGCGTGACACCCCCTGTAATTTTTTCTAACTCGTGTATCCACTTCCCGGCTCCCGATGTCAGCATTGGAAGCTTATTTTTTAGGTTTTCGTGATCCATGTGTTGCCATGGAATATATTGTGATCTTGCTCCCCCCTTTTCTAGCAGCAGAAATTGGAATGTGCAGCCTTCTTTCTCCTTCCCCATAGCTCTTCTGTTTATCGCTGGGGTAATATTCCTGCATCGCCGTCTGCCTGGCAAAGTCCTCAACCTGTCTAAATAGGCGGGTGCTGACACCCCCCCCTCTGACGTGCTGACACCCCCCTCTGACCATGGGGTGTTCCGTCATGTCGGTCCGACTGTGTGGCAGACTCCGATGTCCTCGGTGCGGACTCACTAGCAAACGACCATCGTACCCCCTTGTCTTTTGGGAGCCGCTTTTTGTGCTGTCTCCCTTCTTCATTTGTCTCGCGCTCAGTTTCCTCTCCTGAGTCGGACATTGATTGTTCCTAATTCACGCAACTCCTTGTGTCATCAAAATTTTTACTGATTTCCAGTCTGTCCAGGGACAGTCTCCTGCTCCCACTACTTCGGGTGATATCCTCATTGTCATACAGCTGAGTGCTCTCCAGGCGCTCGTCTTCCCTTTCCCCTTGGGATATTTGTTCTAACCCCATTTCATCATATATCTTATTGATCATTTACTGGATGCTTCTGGTGTCGAAGTCATCTTCAATATTTGCCCCGGTCGTGCCTGGTACTGAGTCATACGCACGGAAGAATTCTTCAATGTCTTCCCATTCTACAACAGGATTGGGTTTTTTAACTTCCCTCTCCAGTTATTTGAGATCGCGTGCCCTCTGTCTACGCTTACGTTCTATGACATCATCACATGCTTTGCGCTTCCTCGCCTCTTCTCTGACTTTATCTTCTTCCCTTCTTCTTTCATTTCTACATTCATTTTCCCCTTCAAACTTCCTCATCCCTTCGTCTCCTTATCTTGTCACGTACTCTTCACTCTTCTGCTAAACCTTGCTGTTTCTGTCTGTCCAAGGCATAGACTGCTCTTGGTTTGTGATCGAGCTGTTTCTCTTGCTCTTTACGATATAGCTGTTCACGCCTCAGTCTATCCTTCCATCTTATCCTCTCATCCCTTGACTCCTTGTCTTTCTCCTTTCTCTGTGCCTCATCTAACCTCTCTATAGGTCTCACATCATCACTTCCTTTTCTATACTATATCTGTCCTCCCATCCATTCGTCTTTTGCGAATGCTACCTCATCATTTCTGCTTTCACCTTCTTTCCATTTCTTTCCCTCTCTCTCCTTCTCGAGGTATTCACTAATTTGTGCCTGATCCTTCCTCTCATCATCGCTTCTCTCCTTGTCTCTCAGGACTGCCGTGGTAAGAATCTGGTCCTGATCCTTCCCTCGGTTTTCGTCACTACTGTAAGTAGGTGACTCATATGCGGGGTTGCTGTACCCTGTGACTGCATTAAGCTCCCTTAATGGGTAGAGTCCCTCAGGCTTACTTCCCTCGGTTTCTGTTTCAGGCGGGGCACGTGGCGCGGTAGGCATCTTACCCCCCTCCGTGCATACGTTTAATATCCAGTCTGCAGGTGGTGCTTCCTCCTTCGCCTGATCGAACATTTTCCAAAGTTCTAGAACAGCGAGGCGTTTCTCTAGTTTTTTTCCCTGTATATGTGGCATGCAAGTAAGTCGTCATGTGTTGCAAGACAGCTTTAGATAAAGACCCATTTTGTGGCCACAGCATAAACATCTTGTGGGCAATGCCCTTAACCCACTCTGTGCTATATTTCTTAAGCTTGGGTGCATGTTTTGGCAGTTGCTTACATAAGTGTGCTAATGGTGTTATTTCTTCCATGCTTAAATCTGTTCTACTTTCCTCTTAGACAACACTTTTCAATGCTTCCGTGCAATTTTAACACTTGTCAATAATATGAGCGAGCACCAAAAACCGCAAGCTCCAATCCAATTTTTTTTTTTACCTAACCTTTTTTATCACCAATTTACTCAAGAACATCAATCCATGTGCGATTCCCCCTCAACTATAGAATCGCGTAAAAACCCTATTTGATTTCAACCAATATAAGACAAAATTTCTTACATGTGACATACAACAGAACAGGTACAACAGACATTTGACGGACTAGACAGACACCATCTGGACACAAATATCTCTGCCTTCTAATTAATACCCCGATATGGCGTTTAAACAAACTCCTTTTATGACGTCTTTAAACGTGGTTGTAGCCCAGTCGTCCCCTATTATGTGGGCTCTGAGTTCACATTTCTTCTGACCGCTATATTAAAGCACAGGAACAAGGCAAATCCTCTCTCTCCTCAGGTGTCTGCCCTGGAATCCTCTCTCTTCTCGGGTGTCTACCCTGGTATTCTTTAATATCTCAGGTGTCCACCATGGTATTCTTTACTATCTCAGGTGTCCACCCTGGTATTCTTTACTATGTCAATTATTCTCGAGTCATTATATATACAGTCTTCTCTACTTCTGACTATTTTGTTTATTCCACCTACCTCCGTTACCTTTTCCCTTACTTGTTCTAATGCCTATGACATTTGCCAAAGCATTTACTTTTTTTGTTTCACTCACCTCTCGCATGGTTACTGTCTGGATCCTCGGGATCACCACCTCTGTTGTTACCGCCTTCTTTAGCCTTTCGTCTGTTCCACTGCCGTAGGAATGGAAGGTGTTCTGTTTATAAAACGGGTTCCTTCAGACCCACTGCAGATTTTAGATATATTTATGCCATCATTGTCCACGGGAAGCTTCACAGTCTTCTCGGCCAAATGGCAAAGGACTTGTGATATTGCCGAAGACCTAGAGTTACTTCGTGTGGACGGTCATTAGGTGTCTTATTTTAACCAATAATCACTAATCAATAATCGATGGTCATAAGCCATCCTCTGCTACCAAGTGTACAAGAGGGCAGAGCGACCTATGATGGGCCCATGGAATCAGAGCTCACTCTCAAGTACTTTAAGACGAGATAGCTGCATCTTGAGGAGGATGGGGTGCAGGATTCTCTTACTCCAACACCAATCAATAAGGACAACTCAATGGTTTGGCAAATGAAAAGTCAGTTTAATGACAAGTACAAAAAACGGGGAAACATTAGGAAATCATCAGTGATCCGCCTCGCTTCAATTTACACAATCTTCATTCAAACAGCAATTTTTCTAGGCAATATTCGTCATCATTGACGTGTAACACTCTAAAGTTTGTCATGCAAGTCTATTGGTTGGAAAAGGTAACTTAAGTATAGGTACTATAACTGTATATGGTAACAAAGTGTGAGGATTGGATAACTCTTATCGGGTGGGCGTCTATGCCCCTCCTTCTACATCATTCATGCTAGACGTCACTACAAGTACAACGTCTCATTGGTTCTACTAGCTATATGACCCTAGATTACTTGGTCCATTGTGATTGGGTCCGTTACACTCCTAGGCATAAATCTCCACTTTAATTAGCAGCTTGCAGAATGGTTACCCAGATGCGGCATGGCCCAAGATTCACCCTGCCTTCCTTCCATCAATCTTTAGGGCTATGTGTCAATTAGTTGGCTGAGGATGGCCTCGAAACTGTAGCTTCTTATCAGGGAAATTTATGGCATCCTCTGGTTTTGGGTGACATCAGACATTGGTACCGCTTCGCCCTTGGCTGGTCACGTGTCAGTACACCGTGAAGCTGCTTCATTTTCCATCTATTTGCGTATTTGATTCTCTCTTCGGCCTCACCACCTGCCTGGGCCTCCTTATCTCGACCTTCAAGGCAGGCTGCTATGCCCTTAAGTTTCGATTCTTCTGAGTTTCCGCTCTCCTCCCTTCCTTGGGTTGACCTCGAATTCCTAGGCATGAGCTACTTCTTGCTAAGTTTCGATTCCGATCTTTTATCTGGCTTTGTGCTGGTACATGAATCCTGGCCTGTTTGGCCCCTACCATCCTAGGCTTAATTCTGCATTCATGTAAAGTGGACTGCACTTATATAATGTGCTTCATTGAGGTAGATATATATATATATATATATAGTTGGCGCTTGCCGCTCTATTCTTCTACTAAGCATAGCAAGCCATACTGTTTTCTTAGCTTCTTGCATTACAAGCCTATGTACAGGCGTTAGCTGGTTGCATATTTACATCCTGCTTTATGGTTGCATTTCTTTATATTTTGACATCATCTTAACTTCTATGTCTGTGATGTCTTTATTCATAGTGTTTCGTCTTAGTGTGTTATCTTTTGGTTGTTGTTTGTTCATCTGTACGTCTGCCCGGGCCCTCGTGACGTCACCATTCGCCTTCGATTAAGGCCCTTTGGGTCTCTTCTGGGACTGTCTGAAAGTAGTCTTCATGTCGTGTCAGCTGTTGGTACGGTTGTCTCAATGGGTACCGTGCTACCCATGGTTGTCTGGTTATTGGCACTTCAACGGGTATTTCTCTTCTGATGGGCACCGGGCAGAGCCCCAGTGTGGCTCTCTGTTGATTTATTTGCTCCTCATACATCACATATCTCGGAAAGTATGTTCCTGGTATTTCAAAATGGGTGGCTGGAGTGCCGGCCATATCTGGGACCTCCTCTAAACCTGTCATGTCAAAGTTCACTGGGAAGGGACCATTAGCATTCCAAATCCCCTCAATCTGTCCCTTCTCCAAAGTGAATACCTGCATCTCAGAAACCTATCTTTTTTGCTTGAACAATGCTGCCTAGTCTGTGATGTGTCTGATTTGTTGGCATGGAGATAATGGGGCAGATTTCCATAAATCGATGCAAATGAAACAAGTGCAAAGGATGCACTTTTTCATTTGAATTCATTGCAGAAATGTGCAGATCACCTTATTCACAAAGGTGACCTGTGCGCTTCTTGAGGTCTGTGTGGAAGCACGAAAGATGCGCTGGCCAGCCTCCTGCACGCCTTAATATCATGCGCATGCATGAAAGGCTTTGTGCTAGGAGCACCTTTCACAGTGACGGGCCTTTGCCATTTCTATACCTGCTGGAGGAGGGCGAGGAGGGGCACACGTAGAAAAGGAGGAGATGATGTGATTGGAGCAGGAAAGCCGGGGTCAAATATTCGGGGCTTAAATCGAGTGTACACGCGGGGGTGGGGGGCGAGTCCACTCACTTTATTGTCCCCCCAGCTAAAATGAGAAACATTAAATGCCCTCTTTGAAATAAAGCCGACCTCAGTAATCAAAACACAGTGGTCAGGTTTGTAGGCCGGACACTTCACCACTGCACTTTTTAACCTGATGAAAAATAACAAACTAAAGGTGAATTGTCCCATTTCAGTCCTGCAAATTCCAGGGAAGATATTTGTATTGTTTCTTGTAGTTTAAAACATTCACACCTTTTAACGTTTTTTTCAAAAACACTATTAGAAGAAAATATCCGCTCTTGGTTTTGTGTGTGTGTGGATTTTATGAAAGGCAAATGCCATTCTCCTGTGCAATTTGGGTGGTTATACAAAGGCAATTTAATGAAATGTGCATATTGCACCTTGATATGCTCATTTCTGACGACGTCACATCCCATTGCGTTTGTTGATGAGTTTCCCCCGACTTTTATTTGCAATGCAAGAAATAAGATATTCACTGCTGGGGGGTGGTGGTGGGTTGCGGGTATTTCACAGACAAAATCTTGAGAGTCACGAGCAAGAGGATGGGAGAAACCGCTCAGGCACATTCCACTTGGGCTCAGCCTTACACCAAACCTATCCAGAGCCCAAACCAGCCACTTTCATTAATGAACCCTTGCCTGCTGGTTTAATGGGGCACTCAAACCAAGGACCCCATCTGTCACTAATTTGCTACAGAATATGTTCTAGTCTTGTATGTTTAGAGATTTATTCATTTTTTCGATGCTTCATTGTTTCATCCAAATAAGTTTCCATGAGGTGACTTAGTTCGATTAAAAAAGTGTATACGGTTATTTCACAGCGCCATCCTGCACGCGGCTTCAGGGCACTAAGTTTGATATAGTGGAAGAAGGTTGGAAGAGGGAAGGAAAGGTAGGGGACAATTCCATATCTGAGCACTTTAATGGTGATATAGAAATAAACATGACACCTAATAACATATAAACAATCAAGTTTTATTGCATTTGTGGGTGCAGTAGTTTGGGGCTTCTTACAATGTTGGTGCAAGCTTTGCAGATAGGTGCGATTTTCCGGTCCTTAAGAGTCTGGGTGGTCCCGTGGAACCCGCAACTCTAGATTCGGTTAAATGCCTTCACCTGGGAGGGTTCTCCCTCTGTAGTGGCCTTTGACTATGTTAAATGCAGGTAGATACGTCTCTGTCGTCACACTGTGTTCTATTCCCGCTGAGCCAGCCTGGTCATTGGGCCGGATTTTCCCTGATCCGAGATCCAGCAGAATATGTCTCACTGGATCTTGGAAAACTATTTACACACATAACCCCGGACTAGGATTCAAAGTCGGATGAGCAGGATCAAAGTCGAGTCACTAACCTCTAGAACACAGGAAGACTTTTGAAATATTCCTTTCAGGACTGTACACTGCAGAAAATATTCAACAACAGCTTTGAACGTGTAAAAGAGGTGCACCTTTTCTAATTTGCTTGCAACATTGTAGGAAGCTCATCCCTTCTTTTATAATCTATTAATGAATCTCCTGAAATACAAATGCTTATTTATGGGGGGGCTGAGAAAAATCACAACCCTCACGCTTGCTACCATCCGCCACGCCCCTTCCCCCAACTCCACCCGTGGGTGCTGGGATCCCACCGTTAATAATTTCCATTTCCAGCAATACTGGTTTTAGCCCATTTTTCCCCGTTCCTCGTGTTCTGTCTGGCTGTTGCCTCTGCACAAAACACAGGACTGGATGGCTTTCTCGTGCAGGGAGTCGGGTAACTTGAGAGCTCGAGCTGATTGTTGTGTCTGCACCCTGGAGGGAGCAGGGTTCAGAGGAAAAACACGGGACTGGACGGCTTTCTCGTGCAGGGAGTCGGGTAACTTGAGAGCTCGAGCTGACTGTTGTGTCTGCACCCTGGAGGGAGCAGGGTTCAGAGGAAAAACACGGGACTGGATGGCCTTCTCGTGCAGGGAGTCGGGTAACTTGAGAGCTCGAGCTGACTGTTGTGTCTGCACCCTGGAGGGAGCAGGGTTCAGAGGAAAAACACGGGACTGGATGGCTTTCTCACGCAGGGAGTCGGGTAACTTGGGAGCTCGAGCTGACTGTTGTGTCTGCACCCTGGAGGGAGCAGGGTTCAGAGGAAAAACACGGGACTGGATGGCTTTCTCAGGCAGGGAGTTGGGTAACTTGGGAGCTCGAGCTGATTGTTGTGTCTGCACCCTGGAGGGAGCAGGGTTCAGAGGAAAAACACAGGACTGGATGGCTTTCTCGTGCAGGGAGTCGGGTAACTTGAGAGCTCGAGCTGACTGTTGCCTCCACCCTGGAGGGAGCAGGGTTCAGAGGAAAAACACGGGACTGGATGGCTTTCTCACGCAGGGAGTCGGGTAACTTGGGAGCTCGAGCTGACTGTTGTGTCTGCACCCTGGAGGGAGCAGGGTTCAGAGGAAAAACACGGGACTGGATGGCTTTCTCACGCAGGGAGTTGGGTAACTTGGGAGCTCGAGCTGACTGTTGCCTCCACCCTGGAGGGAGCAGGGTTCCGAGGAAAAACACTGGACTGGGGGGCTTTCGCACGAAGGGAGTTGGGTAACTTGAGAGATCGAGCTGACTGTTGCCTCTGCACGCTGGAGTGAGCGGGTTTCAAAGAAAAGCCGGTATGTGCTATGCGTTGGGACTTGCCCGCTGCACATGACTTCATTTCGCCCAGTCCGTTCTTCGCCCCGCATGACATGTATTTTCCGTTATTCTGACAGAGACCGGCCGCCTTGGAGTGTGCATATCTGCAGCATGTTACTTCTCCGCTGGAGGGCTCAGTTACTGCTTAAGTGTCGCGCTGAAACACTCCGCTTTCATATAGCGCTGACGGCATGAGTCAAACTCGGAACCTGTTGTTAGGGAGAATTCTCTGTTAAGGCTAATTTCCCAAACCCAGTGAGTCCCCCAGCAGCTTTGCTGGATTTTTGGGGTTTATTTTTTTCTCCTGCTAAGAGTGAGACTCTTTTTCTCCCACTCTTAGGCATGATTTGAGAATGTCCTTTGACTGTGAATGTGTTTTATGGGCCATGGGGTCTTTTACTCCATAGGGCTTCATGTGTTTTTGGTATGTGTGTTACACAACACCCTCAGTGCAGTAACAAAAGGGTGTCATAGTGACCCCCAAACATAGACTCCATACCCTGGGACTGACTACTGTCTCCCAGGGCATGTAAAGTCACCATTGGCTTACTAGTCTCAAATTGTGAACAGAACCAGTACAAACCATTATATTGTGGAAGTACTGGTAGGGGTAATTCGATTGCCCCTGGGTCTGTTTTCCAAGGGGGCACTGTCCAGTCCTCCCTTGTCAAGTTTCTGGCTGGTGGCAGTGGATACCACGCGAAATATTCCACCGGAATATTTCCTATGGGATTTTCCCATTCATTTTAAACGCACCACTTTTTGGTGCAATGTTAAAGATACCGCTGGGTTATTTATTTAATATTTTCTGCAAAGACTTTGAGTGCATTTCCACTGTGTGATCTTGGGCACATTCCGCCTTGCTCTCTCCAAGAGTGGGCCTGGCCCATGAACTTTCTGCTCTACAGTAGACCCTGCTTTTCTTGACTTGCTGTGGTTTCTTAAAAGTGTTGGTACTGTCTTATTTTCCTACTCTGCCTTTTCTCTCCCTTTTTAAACAAATTATTGGAGTGCCATCTACGGTTACACACTCACCTCTGTTTTGCTAAATAAGTGGTGTATTAACCTAGACTTGTCGAATAATTAACTAGGGAGGTGTATATACTTATAGTGACTGTGTTTGAACTTGCTTGATATATTAGTGCCAGTGTATTTTCATAAGTGTGTTTTTAAATAAATAATTATATACTTTTATACCAAAGCTCTGGTCAGTGTTTGCTTGTTCTACTGTATTTTTAGCCCTATTGTGTATACTCTATGTACTGCCTAACTCTTCTTGAGAGAAGTCTGACTGCTCAGCCACAGCTACCCGGTAAATCTGGGTGGTGCAGACTGCTACCAATTGGGTTTATTGCTTACTCCTGTAGTCTTAAACCTTTTGCAGTGGTCCCTAAGGGAACTGCATAGGTTTCTGCCTAACACTCATATAGCGCTGACGTCATGAGTCAAACTCGGAACCTGTATTCAGAGACAAGATTGGCCCTTCACAGGGTGCTTCTGATTTCTGGGTATCAATCGGTCACCCCTAATCAATGACATTGCCCTCTCTGCACATTAGAACGATATTGATATGCATGAAAGGAGAACATAGTTCCTTCTGGGGGAGCAGGCCTACTGGCATTTCTAGTCACGGCCTATGAAAAGCTTTGGCAACGCCACCGTTGTTGTTTCCACAAACACTGAGTTCAAATGACATAGTCACCGAACAGAAAGTCCACCACCTACAAAGCATAACTCGCAGAACAATAACATTTGCACAAGTATTAACGGAAGCCGTCTGAAATGTAGTGTGAGTTTTGTGAAGTGGCGTGTAGTGTGAGCTAAGGATACATATTTAGTCAGATGCGCTTTGTTCCCATTAGGACAATACTTTATTTGGACCGAACGTGTGCACTGATATTAATGCTGGTATCCGCATTGTTTCCACACTTTAAATATTATGGGTAGTTTTCTGCAAGTGTGTAATGATTCTGTGATGTCGTGGGAAATATATATTTCCAGAGTAAGATGTGAAATGTCCCTTCCCAGATGACTGTTCCATTTCACGATGTGTGCGTGTTTTCGAGGTACTGTGCGCATGCACAAATTGCGAGATGTCTATATTAGACTTGCGGGCCTAGTCTAGGGTCAGACTGGCGCGTAACATTATCTCGGGCATCAATGAAAAAGTGGCCCACCGTTGCAAATGCCAATTCATTCCTTTCGTGACAGTTTGTGTAGTACCCAATGGGGAGGTTTTTGATAAAATGTGATGCAAATTGTGCATTTTCAAGAATAGGTATTCAGTAGCACTGGTCAAAACTACTAGCCGCATGGTGAAGTAACTCATCAAACTAGCCCACATTGGGGCAGAAAATCCCACAATAGCATTTTGTGTTTTTGGTTGGGGCATTGCCCTGTTGCGCTGTAGGCCATTCCTATAACCCGTGCATCTGTCCATTTTGTACCCATTACTTAGCAATAACTCATACCTCCTTTTCCCCCCAGAAAAGCGTAACATGAGCCTTGCTTAGTTTGTTTGGCATAAAAGGCCGCAGATTTATTCTCCACAGATCATAAAACACATTGCGCACATTGGTGGAAATACTTTGGAAGATGCGGCGACTGCTCCGTGTCCGAAACCTGCTTCCCCCTTGCTTTCCAAAAGTCCATCATAGGCCCAACTCTCCCAACCCTTTGTGCCTGAGCCTCGCCTGCCCCTGCAGGTAACCGTGGGCGGGGAGAGTGCCGTTTCCTTGGGGGAAGCTGAGCCCTTGTTGTTCCCCCCAGACGCCCCTGCCGTGTTAGGCTCCCAAGGGGCTCTGGGTCTGGAAAGGGCGAAGACCCTTCCCGCTTTCTCCTGGCTCATCCGGAGTCTGTCTCTTGTGTTTGGTTGCCCAAACACTGCCACACCGCCTGTCGTCCTGCGACGTCGACGACCAGGCCTCCTGCTTGTCCTTGTTTGTAGGGTGGGTGGGTGGAAAACGAATTCCTCGGTGGCAGGCGGGTGTCCCACTGCCAGGGGTGAATGATTTCTGCAGTGGTGACCCACCTGCTTTAAAGGGGGTAACTCCTCCCCTTTCCATTGTCCCACTTTCGCGGGCTTTCTCCCCCTTTTGCCGCGCTCTTCTCTTCGCGGGCTTTTCCCTTCGCGGGTTTTTCCCGACTTTGCCGCGCTCTGCCTCCCCTCCTCTGAGGAGGGGGGAGGGCGCTTTCGGAGGAGGACACCGCCCGGGTTATCGGGGTGCCTCCTCCATTTTGGGTTTCTTTGTCGACACCTGGCAGACTGGTCTAGTCGTCGTTATGTTCAAAGTACGTTCTTTATAGTTTCCACTTCGTTTCTGTATGGATGTGTGATTTCCGTTTGTTTGGCGCCTGCTTGAATTTCGAGATATCCATAATGGTCTCCACTTCTGACTCTCTACGTGTGAGTAGTTTTCATTGGGGCTTATTTACAGTCTGTTGCATGCTGGAATCCCCCGGCGGAAGGAAGTCTATTTAAAGATAGCCCTCTGCCAGCTTGACGCTGCGCGCATGCACAACACACGCACGCACACTGCCCCCGCCCCCCGCAGTTCGGCGACTGCTTTCACTTAATGGAACACCATGACCACACCTGTCTGCGGCACTATGCTCATACGACACCAACAACAAATGCCCTGTTGTTTCGAACGTGTCATCCCTATAGAACACTCATAATCCTTTGCCTACATGTGGATTTCGTCTAGGGCCAATCACCTCTAGCGTCGGTTCAAAATTAAAATGGAATCTAATGTCTAGGAATCTAAACAGACTCAAAATGAATCTTTCGATTAACCTGGGAACCGAGTCGTGCCTCTGGTGTCATTCAGCCTATTCCTAGTACCAAGTGTGGGGATGACAAACTCTGGATCAGTTGGGCGCTGGTAGGGTATGATAGTCCAATGGTCGCTGTTGAGCGGTTTGATCCGGGTCAGTCAAGTCCTAGTCATTAATTTGTTTATTTTTGGTTAATTAGCACCAAAGAAAACATCATTGTAGAAATGAATGACAAGTTTTTGACATGGTAAATCGCTACACAGCCGACGCGCGTTTCAACCTAAGTCTTTTTCAAGGCTGTGATTAGTGAGTTGGTTTGGTGATGGTGTGGTGCACACAGTGAAGTGACATAGTGATACCCATTGTTATTTATGATATATATATTCCATCCAATATGCATGTATTTAATAGAGGAATGGAAGCACATTGTGGCAACAGATTGGTGATTGGCAAGCCCGTGATCGTGAGTGGTGGTGACGGGGTGGATAACAGGGCAGAACATATAACAATTGATAGTTACATTTAGGCATAACGAGATGCATAGTTACAGTTAAAGTAAAATGAGACAAAGTAACAGACAATGTACCAAGGGAGACAAAGGAAAAAAGGCGAGTCAATTAGTTGAGTCAAAGGGCCAAGAGAATTTGGTATGACAGCCTTGTTGAAGGAATTTAGAAGAAAAGGAGTCTTACCCAATTGAGTTAAGGGGCGGATTGGTTGGTTCATCGAGCGGTGTGATTGGTCTAAGAAGACCGTCCCGTGGGTTGGGAAGCTGTCAAGGTTTGCGTCACGGGGGTGAAAATTGTAATTATCAATAAGGAATTGCCCAGACCAAGCCTGGTCCATCAGATGGATTAGTCTGATAGGGTGCTGTGGAGGGATAGCCCTAATGGTATGTTTGAACTTGTTTATTTTTGGTTAGTTAGCACCAAAGAAAACATCATTGTAGAAATTAATGTCAATTATTGACATAGTAAATCACTGCAGAGCCCAGTCATGATATGCAAGTGGCCGCGTAGTGAGTTGTGACGTTGCTATGGGGTAGATCCATTGGCATATCCTATCAATAGATGAAGATATCAGGGCATGGATCCCAGACAAGCCAATCCTAACCTATACCAAGGCCAGAACACTCAAAAACATCCTCAGTCCATCATTCATGGCGCCTATTCCAAAAACCGATGGCAACTGGCTCACCAGCAACAAACCAGTGGGCTTCTACAAGTGGGGAAACTGCTCCATGTGCAAACATACCATCAGGGCTATATAAAACTTAAAAATGTACACCTCTACAGCGAGGCCTTTTTTTCAGCTACCAAATGTCCCTTTTTTTTACAGGCAGTACATGTAAGCAATAACCTCTACAAGGTAGCATGTTTGTTTTTCTTTTCAACTACAAAATAGACTGTTGAAAAAAATGCTTATATTAAACATTTTCAAGGGCTTCAGTTAGTTAAAAAAATGTATGAATGTGTTTTAGATGTAGAACTATGACATCATTCACACAGGAAAATTGCATCTTGCAAAATGGAAAGAATGTCCAAACCATAGAAAAAAAACTTAACATGGAGAAATCATCACAGAGAACTTAATCCGCAGGACCCTTCAAATAATAATGATAAGACAACATTTTACAACAAATAAAAATAAACAGGAATGTTATGCTTTGTTACCAACTAATTTCATTGAGGTGCACTAGCAATCAAAACCACGTCATTGGTAAATAAGGTCATAGGCATTGCTATACCACGATTTGCATCATGTACGTTTTGAATTTAGAGTTTTTAAATCAATCATAAAATGCTTGCATTTCTACACACTCACTATTTGACTGTTAAAGGGTTCTTTAAAATGTTTTATGGGCTACACCAATATAGTCTGTCAAATGAAAAATATTTTTCTTGATGCATGATCTTTTTAATGAACACAATTGTTTTAAAAATATTCAAGTGCAGTGTACAGTGTCAATATGTGAAAATAGTAATTACTTAATAAAACACTTTTTGACACACATCCAATTTCATATGAGTAGTTTGTGCAATAATGGAAAGTTGAAAGTACACCATACCATAAAAAATAAATAATCAAAAAGGCCAACATGAAATAAACATCGGAACTTTAAACGTGTTACTAACTCAATCAATTTATATAAAAAAGCAAAATAGAGAAACATTAAACCATAAAACATATTATGTTATAGCGACATAATATGCTTGGATACGGGCATTAATATAAACAGGAAGTTAAATCTAAGGTACATCTGAGTGCTATAAGACTGTGCAAGGTTTTTAAAAAAAGTGTAAATAAGGTAAAGGTTAAAAAGAGAAGATTTGTTGAGAAACCAGATACAAGAAATGTATTATAGAATATTATGAGTATCCTGTCATAAGTTTTAATTGATCCAGTTATTTTGTTGAAGCCAAGTTAAGATGCAATGGCAAAATATCACAATTAGGACTATAACATAATATATATGGGATCCAGAGAAGGATCTGGGTAGTTTGATTAGCCACCAGTGGAATGAGACTAACAGAATGTTTGCTTGCTTTCGTGATGCCCAATAACAACTTGCACCTGTTGACTTTGAGTGAGATTTTCTTTTATCAGAAACAAGGATTTAAATTTACAAAGTATTAGCTATAGAACCAACTTTGCTGCACTCCTTGCAAAGCAAGGTAACGATTATCATATGATAAAAGAATCTTCAGACCTATATTTCCAGCTGCCGCCAATTGTCTTGAGAGCAGGTCTGTAATTAAGTCTAATCTTGTTGCTGTATGCTGTGTATGCCAGTGTATATTTCACTATGTGCTTATTTGTAGAAATTAAATTCCAGGGCCCTATCAGGATGCTATCTGATATCGCACGACTGTACCCACCAACACTGGTCCAGAATTCTAGGTGCCGATACTCTACATATATTGGTGGCTGAAATCATGGGACTAGGCCATAGTATGTAGCAAACAGCGTCCCACAATCAGCCTAATACCTTTCTACTGCTCATGGGCCTCACTGCTGCATCTTCCGTGTAATAATGATGCACCTGTACACTCTTGTAGCTCATTACATTTACTTTATTGCTAGTTACATTGAGCTACATATAAGGATAACCACTGGGCCCCATCACCCAGGCTCAACTGACATAGCATAGAACCTTATGAGAAAAAGTTGGATGAACACATCCAGCTAAGTCCGGCGCTTTCCGTTGGAGCTCTTCTGGAGCTCACTGTTCAGATTGTGTTTGTTTTAATGTTTAATAAGCTTAGAGTTCATCGCTCATGGATATCTAAAATCGTATTTAGAGCCACTTTAGAACAATTTCAAGAGTATAATCCTGAATCTGAGGAGCATCAACAGCTGGGTGTTTTGCTAAATAAGAAGCAGACTTGTTTCATTTTGTGTACGGTTGTTTTAATGCCAATGCATTTCGGAGCGTATCTCCTTCTTCAGGGAGTTAACCATACCACTTATTGTAAATTAATTGTAAGAGAGGGTCTTCCGGATTTCACGTTGTGAGAAGGATGAAAATGTCACCATTGAATTCTACATCTGTGTGACCATTCAGATGTATTGCATGATTCCCAACCGTAGTATTGCTCGTAATTCTGATCAGTATGCAAATCCGTCTAGCTAATTCAAGGAGTAGTAAAAGGTCTAGCCCAATTCCTCACGTCAATGCCAGGAAAGCATAGAACCTTCCCACAACATTCATCATCAGACATTCCACATGACATCACACGCTCTCACATACAGAGACAAGCACTTCACAACACGTCTCCTTCCTTTCCAATAATACACAGATACTCACAACGCCAATCGCTTCACAACACATCTCCTTCCTTTCCAATCACACACATACATAGAGAATGCATCACAACACTCCCAACCAACCTTGACCTGTAACTCTGGCTCCTCCTCTTTCCTTCACTTTGCCTCCCTCTCAAAGCATCAAACGGGAGTTTCTCTCTTATCTCATTAATTATCTTTATCCTACTCAGCCCATGCTTAGTTCTTAAATCTGTTGATCCCCATACACTCAACTATGTGAAAATCAAATGAAGCCTTTTTAAGATTGGTGCCATCAGGAAAATACCCTAATTTTCCATAAGCGCTTAATACTTGAGTTCGGTTTCTAAGCACAGATCCGGGATTCACACCTCTGTTGCTCTGCATGGTCTTGCTTCCAACACTAGCACGTTGCCCCTGTGCTATCCTCCGTTCTCTCTCTGTAAGCTCTTGAGGGTTTTCAGTCACATCACCTGGGTGTCTTCAAGTCATGTTCAAGCTGATGAACGCATATCTTGGAGAATTATGGATGACATATACCTGGAACCAGATATCTAGGCATGGATTGCAGCATTCCATATTGTACATGTGCGCATAGGATTATAACAAAGGAAGGGTTCATGAGTAGAAGTATCCAAAGTTTGGGTATTGTACCAACAAGCTGTAATAAAATATATGATGAATACAACACAACATTTACTGTATGTAGCACACAACACTTAACTAGATTGTGTTATCATTACCCAACTCAAATTGAACATATTTATCAACTATGGAGTGTCGATATGCTGAGACAAAGACAAACCTGCTGGTTGCATTGCGATCTCTCCAGCACGTACATTAACACACAGAGTTGCCTTACAAACGTACAAAAGTAAAATAGGTTTAAAATGGGATTTGGAGCATGGTGTCAGATTGTCACAAAAAGGAAGCACTGGAGCATGCTGACAGGCTAGTATCTTGGGCTTGAAACAACTGAAATTAGACATCTTGTGCTTTGTTTTCAAAAGTGATGCACACACAAAACCACAAACGCATACATTATGTAGTATGCTCCACTAGCCAGGACCATCGTCTAGATTCTGCTTGTTGTAAACAAAGGCTCGCCTTCTCTCTTGTTTTATGGAATGATGGGTCACAGGCACTGTCCTCCGAGGAGATGAGTGAAAACTTTAGCAGAACAAGCACATTCTTTCTACTTCTTTGACAAGTCTTGTTGGATCAGGTATGCCTTGCCCATGGAACATATACCTTAGTGCTGGAGCTTTGAAATATGTTCAAATCCTAGGCCCAGTCTCAGACAACACCCGCACAAATTAAGAACTGAACCCATAATAGCATATATTAGAGATAGTCTTATGTCAAGATTACAAATCGATTTGACCTTGGGCCGAAGGCAGTCTGCACTTTATAAACTTGTCAGTTTCCAAAGATAGCGAGTTTAAGTTTGTGCCCTCTTTCTTGCAATGCCAGCACTAAGGGTGCAGAAATTAGTTGGGATCCAAAAGCTTGATATAATATGAATAGTTTAGACTGAGGCTGTGCTTTGGCCTCCTTTTTGTTCAATTTATATATATCTGACTAGAGTGTCCCTCAGACTGTGGTGAGAGCCTTCCCACCCAAGGTTAATGGTGTTCAAATTCCTTGGATCATCTACGTCTACGCGGACGACATCATATTTCCTGACTACACCCAGGTAGGCCTCCAGAGAGGTATCTCTTGCTTTATTGAATATTTAAAGCAAAATGATATTAAGATGAACGTCTCGAAAATCAAAAATCTTGAATATGACGTCTACCGGAAAGAAACTAACAAAAAATCATGCCTGGTGGGATCAGAGGAGAGAAAATAGAAGTTGTACAGTCCCTATTGTACTTGGGAATCACAATCAACCGAAACATTGACGATCATGCTAATTATCTCTCGCTGCAAATAAAAACCACGCACCTAGCGGCCCAAGACATAAAAATCATGCAAAGTCACTGTACATTTTCTCTTGCACCTTTTTGTTGTTGGCCTTTTATCGCCAAAAGGTAGTGCCAATCTTGACATATGGCTCAGAAGGTCTGCTGAGCTTATCCTGGAACACATGGGTGCTGTTAGAAGGTTTATTTTGGCGTAAAGTGCTCAAACTACCTAATTCTCTAGCTATAGCCACCGTTCACCATGAACTCAGACTTCAATCTCTTGAATCAATCGCCCTATGGAAGTCCATCTCATTATATAGAAAATATAGGATGGCTGAGAAAGGCACTCCTTTTGAACTACTCATTTTTTAATTATAAATATTCCACTAAATCATTCAAACTTTGGTTGGCAAAAATTGAATAGATTCTTGATGGAACCATGCTGGATAAAGAGGAGCTGATTTCTAATCCAACAAAGTGGCAAACTAAATTTCAAGAATTGTACTGGATTGAAACCATCCGAAGAAGATCTTGTTTGGAATTGGAGCGAAAGGTTTAAATAAACCACCTCTTTACCTATTGAAGTTCCCTTCCTATCATTATAGGAATTTACTGCTGAGAGTCCGATTAAACGTACTTGCCACTGGTGAAGTGAAATTGTCCCAGAATCAAATTAAACTAGACCAGGCCTATTGTTGTTTTTTGTGGCACATCAGAACCAATAGAATCTCTTTGCCGTCTGGTAAGAGCTTGCACAGCACTCCACCAGTCACGTTCTAAGCATCAACAAGCTCACTGCACCCATTATACAACCCTTCTAGATTCAGAGTGGTGGCAGTGGGTTCTGTTGGGAGAGCGCGTGATTCTTTGTCTAGCTGTTCTCAAATTTATTGAGGACTCATTGTTACGCCATGAAGCAATCACATGAGCAAATGAGTTGGGTGGTGAATCAATCTTGGACTCTTAGCAATCTAGTTGGAGCAATTCGCAATTAAAAAAATGTTTTTAATTCGTAGATATAGGTGTGGGACCAGTACTAGTGCTTAGACTTTGCCAATGGCTGAGGGTGTTGCATTTAATTTCTCAGATCTCATCAGGTTGTTCCTTGTGTCTTTTTTCTGTTGGCTTGAAAATTGATGTGGATTTGTAGGTTATTCAAATGTAAGTGGTTAATTTGCTTAATTGTTTTTTTGTTTTAAGTGCAACCAATAAACACCAAGAAAACAAAATAATTACCTGGATTAGTTCAAATCTTTTCCCATGGGTCCTCACTAAGGGAATGTGATGAAACAACTTCCAGGGCACCAGTGGTCCAGGGATAAATATCGGTTTCTAAACCATCAATCAACCCCACACCTCTAGTACACCAGAAGGGATCCGAACAGATTGGAATACAAGTAAATTATAAAACCTCCTTGTCCAATTTTGGTAACGTGGACGGAACGGCAGGCTTATCTCTGCAAGGTTGTGGGTTGCTGGTTAGTTGCAACACAGCGAAAATACAATTATTACCCAATGATAAAAGGGATAGTTCAGTCAAGGTTGTATGAAAAGATCTACTTTATTATTAATACAGCAGACAGTTCTAGGGCACTACAATTACAACCCACACTGTAAAGGAACACAGAGGACAGATTAAGACTATTTCACAAAGGAACGGGATGCACTCTGGATACTGACAGGAGGGTAGTTGGTAAAGTAATCAGTCTTATAACTCAAGACTATTTGATTCCAGCACCAAAAGGGCAAAGGGTCATAACTGTCTCGAGGGGCCTTTGAAGAAGGAGCAGGGGGGCAGAACCACAATATACCTGGTGCTGAAGAAGTTCTTGGTGCTTGACAGCTTCGATGCAGTTACAGGGCCCTTCGCAGCCCGTGAGACAGAGTTAGTGGCAGGAGACAGATGCGGGTACCAGCCTCCAGCATTTTGGCAAGTGGGGTTGGACGGATGTCTGAAGGCTGTCCAGCGCGGTGGCTCAGGACAAGATTCATTGTCTCTGTGCTGGTTGGCGGATCTGGAATGCTGGCCGAGGTGTCTCGGATGGCTCTGGCGACTGCAGCGTGACAACAGTCAGAGGTGCAGCAGGATGCGGTTCAAGGACTGGACTGTCTCGAAATTGTCCTTAAAAATATGGACGCTGGATGATGCTTGTATGCTCTCTGCTTAGCTTCTTCGCAGGGCTCGTGTGCTTTCAAGGCAGACGTCCCAAAGCTCAGGAGGGTGTTAGCAGGCAACGGCCTTGTCCTTTGTCCAGAGACGCTCCTGCAATTCACAAATAGGAAGCTTGCTGTTAGAACCTAGCAAGGCATGCTGTGTGCTGGCTGGGTACCGGTTCTGGAGCTGCTGGATGGGCCCTCTGAGTCTGGTATCTCCCTCTGTTCCCTGGGAGATGTTTAGGGGAGGGATCATGCTTCCCCTTGGAACTCCTGGCCTTCCTTCACTGGCGGAAGATGTAAGGTAGACTGTACCTTGAGCTCGGGTCCAAATGAGTCCATCTTCTTACACCTTGCAACGTCTTCAGATGATCTGATCATTGAGGTGCTCAGCCCACATTTAAAGCTAAACAGCCGCAGTTATTGGTGCAGGCTAAGCCACCTTAATGAACCCATCCTCGGTCCCCACCAACAGTCTTCATTGATGCTTCAGGTCAGAATCAGAGCACATGACAGCAGACAGGGGAATGATGACAACATATACTTCTAAGTACCACCCATCTTCCTGTCTGCTGTACATCAAAGTGTCACCCTAATTAACTGAGCCCTATGCAGCACTTGGTCACAACATGGACTTCCTTTGAAGTAGGGGGTTGCAGGCAGACCTTTGTCTCCTACAATTCATGTACTTCCCTGCTCTGAAAGGAGTGGTTCCAAACAGAACAGTCACTGCCCTTTTATAACAAGGAGGGGTGTTAGCACCAAGTTGACACATTGCATTACAAAGAGGTGTTGGTCTCTGGTCTCCATTGTCACTTCCCGAACAAAGGCCTCCCTGAGGTCTGCTAATAAACATTCATCTGTATTCACTGCCACCAGCAAGGTGTAACAATGGAGATGTAAATCCATGGGTCCTTGAAATGTTAATCAGGCTGCCTACGGCCAGAGGTTTTTGATGTACCCACAGCTGTCAGGTGTCAGCTACACATGACAGGGGAGGACGGTGAGGGTAAGCTGTGTCCTCCCAGAGTACATGACTATTTTTCTGCTGTGCGGTGGGTGTGGAAAATATGTGTGGGAATGGCCCCACATATTTTCCAGAGGTTCATCTACCATCATTTATTCTTTTTAAATAAACAGAAATCAAAAAGCGCAGGTGAGCGCAGGTGAGCACACTCTCCCTGTGCTGATGTTCGAATTCCTCACAGGGAGACCTTCAGAAAAGGTTCCAAGTTCATTCAATATCTTTGTAGCAGCTGCTAAATTTATCATTTTATTTCTCATGCATGTGTTAATCCCAGTGCCCTAGGGAATCTGAAAGCAATTTTATTAGTGATGGTACAAGGAATTTAAATGTTGGTATGTTAAGTGCCACCTTTAGGAGAAAAAAGTCAAGCAATTTTATCTTTTGGGGTCCATAATGTTTTTGGGTAATGGCAAGAATAACTGATGAATGCACATCTTCTCCAGTCAGGATTAAAGAATTAATAATGGTATTCAAATATTTTAGTTATGCTAGCAGTGTACACTGAGGAACACAGAGCAAAGCAGCATGCAGATATCAAATGCCAAGAGACATTCATTCATTAACTGGCACAGAGAGGAACTTTCCAAAAAGTAACAAGCCCCAACCTTTTACTACCTTTAAAGGTCAGCATACCCATGTTTGGGTGGTCATATGCCGCAGTCCGTTTTCTACCTCTTCCGAACTGTGACTCCCATTTGGTTCAATTGTTCTGCCATCGACTGAGTTATTGGAAACGAAGAAGGATTCCTCAGCGTGGAGACATTCGCTAATAGGGGCACAGTTCCGTTTGAAATGTATATTGATTGCAGCAATTTGCAGATTTTGTAACAGATTCATTGTTGCTTTAGTCATCGACCCGTGTGGGATTACACTTTTCCCCCATAAGGCTACAATAATGCACATTCCTCGGGCCAGCTGTGTTAAAGCTGATACCCTGAGTTAAACCATAGGAATGCTCTGTCTCTACGATCTGGGACCCCGACTAAGGTCTTGTCCTGGCACACGGATTTCTGGTTAAGATGGAGGGCATTTTGAATTCTGATCAGAAGATTGTTCCTGGTCCATCCAAGGGCGAGCTTATTAGGAAAAATGGCTTGCTGTTCGGTTGGTCCTGCTACAACTTTCAATCACCCATTTGAAATCTCCAAAGTTGGAAATGTCGTGTGACACCATCTTTAATCCACTGGGCCTAGCAGCAAGCCACAGTCTTCACTATCCTCCTGTGAACCTCTACTTAACAATCTTTACTTTCATATCAATATTACTCTAAACTAAATTACTCTGATTAGGGAAGTCAAAGACCTTCTGAGAAATAATTCAAATTCTTTGTTCACAGAACTCCTTAAAGCCATTACATTTGAGAAACGTCAATCAAAATTCAGATGGTGCTCTTATCATAATCCTGTTGCTGGGGTGGCATAGCAACTCTGCTGCTGGATCTATAAACCCTCTTCAGATGCAGCTAAAAAGGTGCTACGGCAGCTACAAAAGCAAAGCGTTTGGCCCACAAAAGTATTACTTCACATCTTTAAAGACCCTTGCTTACCTTTAATTATCATGAATGAGCAGTCACATAGTCAACATCAATGTAATCAAATTGGCCATGTCTGTTCTACTATAGAGGCATCTTTTATTAAAAAATAGTTTTACATAATTTCCCGGCTGCCTATCATAAAGTGAGATGATCCTGAGAAATGTGCCAATTCTTTCTAGCCTGTGCCACCAGGCCCACTTCCAGACTATCATACTTTCCTCCTCTCACTCAGATAGTTTGTACAGGGCACTGTTTTTGCTTGATGCCCCGATAGATTCTATTATTAATGACGCCTAATCTTGGGATTAGAGCCTGGAACGCAACCTGCCTTCTCCTGACAAACTATGCAAGAAGACAGTCTTCAGCGAACTCTACACCTGACCTACATGGAAGGCAATGAGATACTAAACATCTACAAAGCAGGCTTCACACCAGAGAGGCCGCAGAATTCATTTTGATCATGGATGTCGATGACTTGAGGTGACTTGTGAAAAAGTATGATGATTACATTACAGTTTTGCAAGCGCTATGAGCGCCACTTGACACTATCAACCAGATTATCCTGGCAGATAGTCTGTGTAAAATAGGAGTCAGTGACACTGCTTTGATATGGCTGGTTTCATTTAAACCCAACACACACTGCTGTGTCTCCTACTGTTGCTTTTGCTCCCAGCTGCTTTTTTTGCCTTTTGGTTTTTTCTCCCCAGTGCTTTTCCTTCCCCTCTTCTATTTAACATTTACCTCTGTCCACATTCTAGGCTGATCAATTTTTTGAGGGTTTTCGTTTTTATAAAGTTTCTAACAATGCACATATCAGTCTTCAGCTAAAGTCCCCATCTTCATCAATATCATTTTTACAGCTTAGCTCCTTTGCACACTGCATGATAGCTCTTAATGAATATTAATGTATTTCCCTTATCTGGATCAAGTGAATAAGACCCAATAAATTCTAGCATGTGTTCAATTGATACCCTGCGATACCAGTGCCAAGTACCTTGGCATGCTGTATTATCTGTCCACCCAACTGCAGTTTCTCCTGTTTGTGCATATTGTAATACATTGATGGGCTCAGCAGAACTACACACCAATCAGTGGCCAGCATGTCAGATTTAACATTTCTTTAGTGCTCACAGAAGAACAATAATCATTGCTTTTAATCTCAGCACACACTCTTCCAAGAAAACAGGGCATTTTGCGAGATAAAATGATGTTCATTCTCTGCAATGCATACAATAAAAAAAACATTACTTAACGTTACAAATATTGTAGAGTATCTCCTTTTAAAACTTTACAATATTAATTTCTAATTATACATCCTGTTTTTTATTGACTTTGTAAGAAGAATGTTCCTTACTGATAAAAGCATGTTATCAATCCTTAGAATAACCATGTAAATGATATTCTTTTAAGAGTTAAACTTCTTTCATAAACTCCCATAAGAAAGGGAGGGGGTGCAAATAACACTAAAATGGGTAGCTGGTTGCTTTTCATACAACCAAAGAATATGTTGGAAACATACACATGACTCATATTTTTATATTTGACTAATATGTCTGTGATAAAAGGGGTGTCTGAATGAATCCTATATCATTTTTCACAACACCCAGCGTAACATTAAAATATGTGTAACCATGAATCATATGTAATCATTGGGACAGCCTTACATTTTGGATGTGAGGATTTGAGTGTTTTTTGTTTGTTTTGGAGACAATATTTGTACTCCCCTAAAGCAAGCGATTCACTGAGTTTTAGAAGAGGAGGTGAAGAAGCGTCTCCGGGTGAGGACCTCTGCGCATATGGTGCTGTGCGCATGCCCAGTCCTCGATGCACAGACATCCTTAGATATTTATACATAGAGCTCGGTACATAGAGATGATTGGTTTCAATGTTGTACTCTTCCGTGCAGTCGGCACCAAGGAAGATGACAGCCAAGCTTAGGGGGGATATGGTCGGTGAGTGCAGGTGTAACTTGAGGGGCGAAGAGGTGATGTTTGGGCTAGGATTTGAATGCTAGAATGGTGCTGATGTACTTCAGAATGGGAAGGATGGACTTCCAATGGTACGGACTAAGAAGGGAGAAAAAGTAGAAGTGAGGGGCAGCACATGGTGAGCGGGGGTCAGAGAACTGTTTCAGGGTAGAGCTAGGGTGAGGGTGGGAAGGAGATGAAAATCTGAGTGAGGTCTGCCAAAAAGGTTGTAGGAGAAGCCAAAGAAGGAGAAGACCAGACCAAGAGAGGAGGTTTAGAGGTAAAGGGGCAGTGGTCCTATGCTAGCCTGCTGCCTTCTGGCTACTTCTGAGCACGCTGAGACACTGCAAGCATGATGCAATACCAAACTAAAGGCATATTTCACACAGCTGCAGTAATGAGAGACAGAGACAGAGAGAGAGAGGGAGAGAGAGAGAGAGAGAGAGAGAGAGCGGGAGAGAGAGAGAGGGAGAGAGAGAGAGGGAGAGAGAGAGGGAGGGAGAGAGAGAGAGAGATAGAGAGAGAGGAGAGAGAGAGGAAGAGAGATAGATAGAAAGAGAGAGAAAGAGAGAGAGAGAGATTGCAAATAAGCAAAATTAGGTTTCATAAAGTATGTAGTACAGTGATGGGCACAACAATGAAATGGGTATGAGTTTAACTGAACTAACGTTGTCAGGATGTCCATCAAGATGTGATCAATGCTTTAGGACCCCTTAAAAAAGTGCCAGTGGTGAGTTGCTAAAGTGTTAAAAAAAATCTACATTTATAGTGAATCTCTGGGTAGCACAAAAAGTGTCCAAAGTAAAGTTGTCCAGTTATACTCTCTCTCAGGTTCTCCACCTTTATTCTCAGTTCTTGGGTTTGGAGGGGTCCTGTCCCTTCTTCCCTCTTGTATCAATGTTGCTTCTGGCTGTCCCACACCCTTCTTCTGGCAGGACCCCACAGCTGCCAGATGGCAAGTCTACATGTACACCAGTCTCTATAAATGTTTTCTCCCTTCCTGTAATACCATAAATATGAGCCAAAAAAATGTCAACTAAACTAAAGTCTGCAACAGACAGAGTTCGACAGTGGGGGTTAAATTACAATAGACTGGTGGGGATAGGGTCACAGGAATAGGCCCTCTCAGTCTTACTGCAGTTCAGTGGAAGAGAGATTAGACAGGCAGCTCCTGTCATCTAAGAGCGCGCCCCAGGCATCCTGCCTGTCTTGGCACCACAGGAGGGGGCCTAGATGTTCGTCGGCATTTGAGGGGAAGTGTCCTGATGTGAAAAGTGTTTATCTAGCAGATATGACCAAATCACGCTCGCATATGACATTCATGAAGTAAAAAGTGCTTATTTAACAAACGTAACCAAGGTACGCTCACAGGTGTTGCTCCTGACTTAAACAAGTGTCTATCTAGCAAATGTGACCATATCACGCTCACAAATGCCATTAATGATATAACAAGTGTTTATCAAATGCGACCAAGGCACGCCCTCACGTGCCGAACATGATATAAAAAGTGTTTATCTAGCAAATGTGACCAAATCACGCTCTCATATGCCACTTATGAAATAACAAGTGTTTATTTAACAACTGCAACCAAGGCACGCTCACAGGTGGGCCCAATGTGTGCCAAAGCACCCCATGAAGTGAAAGAGGGCTAAATGGTGTATTGTGTAATACCAGGCTCACCCATGTTCCCCAAGAAGTGAAGAAGGTTTATTTATTTAAGTGGCAAGTCTATCCAGCAAGTACTACACAAGTAGTTAAAAGGGGTAGGGCAGGTACTGTACTAGAGTGATCCCTGTTATCATTTCAACAAAGATGTGAATGAGTGTTGAGGTTATTAGTATTGACATATTATGCTCTCGCCAAACAGGCTGTCAGTAATGTAAAGTATTACACGTGTACGATTAAGTGCTAGCCCAAGTTATTATTGGTTGCAAAGCAGATGGTCACTAACCAAATGTGCTACAGTATGTGCTGGGTTCTCCCGTCTGAAGGGAGGGCATTATGAGTTTAATACAAATGAAACTGTAGTTAAATCATTAGTTATCCTATTGTGAAGGGTATTGCATCCTCCATTGTCATACTGGTATACATGTGAAGTACATCCATAGAAGACCAAATTAAGAATGTAAATAAAACATTATAAGACTATTCCTCCATTTTAATACTGTGTAAAGTATCCACTATATAACCTGTGAATCCTGAATTATGTTTATTGTTCTTTGAGATGGTTATATAAAGAAGGAGTTGAACTCCATCCAAATTTTACCAGGCTGTGACTGTTTATTTGACCTGATGCAAAACATAGGTCAGCTGCCCAGTGGGCATATAGACAGCCCTTAAAGCAAGTATTAGACCATCCCCCCGGGTACGCATCCGCACATGTGTGCGGTAAGGTGTAGTATCCCTCTCTCCGGACTCCTACACATAGCTACTCTCGCCATTTCCCTTTTTCCCTTGGGTGAACCACCTTACATGTACAAACAAATATTCTCCAGTTATAATCTCTCTCAGGTTTTCCGCCTGTATTCTCAGTTCTTGGGTTTGGGGAAGAGGGTGGATTTCACTCCTTCACCCTTGTCCCTTCTTGTCTAAGTCTTACTTAAGAGTTCCTGAACCTCTCTTGTGGCTTTCATGGCGTTCACTTGTGTATAGGCGCGTTACAAATGCCATATCATATGGTAATGATCCTCTTCTCAAGTCTGAACTCTGGAATGAAGCCTTTGGGTTGGCTCTCTTGGTGATGTCATATTGGCATGGGTCTTCAAACACGTATCGGAGCCACTGGAAGACACAAGTTCTCACTCAGCTTCTCACTACCTCCTTCTCTTTCAAGTTCCTCCTTCACAGTCATCTATGACAGTCACCTCTTTTACCCTTTTCCTCTTGCCATGGGTCCTATCTGGAAGGGTCCTTGCCATAGGCTATCTGCTTTCTTCCTTTTCTTAGGTGGATGCACGCCTCTCTTAGGACCCACCACATAATCACTCCTAATCTCCCAACTCTCCTTTAGTGTACAATCTTCTATCTCTACATCCACTTTCACTGTGTATTTTTCTTGACAGGTTGTCAAAACCCCTCATCCCATCGGCACTTGCACCTCGTCAGTCCAGATGTTAACTCTCTCCTGACCTCCTCCACTCTATTTCAGGTGTTCCTGATAATCCACCACCTCTCTCTACGCTTCCTCTACTGGGCTGTTTTCTGCCTTTTCTGGTTTCTTTCTCTTTGTCAACCACCTTTCATCAAGTAAGCTATTACTCTTATTCACCCCTTTCAGTATCTCCATCTTCTTCACCCCTTTGGGCATCTCACACTTTCCCAATGTCACCTTCTTTACCCTTTGGCTATCTTCCTCTTCTAAACCCTTTGTGTATCTGCCACCTTGGTCTCTGATGTTTGCTGTATTGCAACGTTAATAGCAGCGTCTGCCGTCTTACTGTTACTATGCAGTCCTTTACTCTTGGATGTTTTAAAAGGGCTTTATGTTGTCAAGGCTTTGTCCCTGGGGATGGCTCACAGCCATGATGTGTGCCTTGGGGTTGCCTTTTCCCACCCCTTGGGTAGTCCTCCCTATGCATGCCACACTTCTTCCCTTTCCGCAGAGTGCAATCCCTCGGCCTAATCAGACTTAGATGAATGAGTGTAGGGTCTGTGGGAGGTAATGATGGATTGCTTATCGCTATTTCCCATTGCTTGCAGGGCCTGATACCCACTGGTTGTATAACTGTTTTGGTACCCATGTGAGGGAAGGTGAGTGGACTGGCATGTCCAGTTCTGTGGGATCACTAAGCTCTTGCCTTCTGTTGGTGGCATGGTGGGGTAGCAAGGGAATCCATAATCTGCTAGCCTTGCGGCTGATACCACATCGCTTATAGAGATACCTGGACCACCCTGGAGACCCCGCCATCTGTCAATAGGTTTAGACAGGGAGCTTTGTCAGAAGCTAAATATGATAATGCCATGATCAGCTTTCTTTAGGGGATCCTTCTTCTCGGCAGTTTTTTAACATTTTGTGAAGGTCAGCGAGCCAATTTTGCCAACGTATTCCTGTCTACATAGGCTGCAGATTTGTGTATGGATACAAAGTAGTGTGACTTGCTGTTTCCTTCCTGTAGAGTATTCATCCAAGCAGGTATGCACCTGACCCTTAGAGGACAGTCATGCGCACTATAGATGAATGCATCTGTCTCTTCTATCATAGCAAGGCACTGCTTGCTGCAGCCAGTAGATTACCATTGCTAGGCAACCAAGATTCCATTCCCAGCCCTACCACCATGCATCTGGTTAGATCGGCTGGCCTCTCCAGCTCCACTCCTGCTACTCCTGCTGCTCATGGACCCACCCAGCCCCATGTTGACCATGCCCCTCCCTAAACTCCTGTCCCTCGTTTTGGCTTTTTTTCATATTCCCAGTGCCACTCCCCTAGCTTTAAAGGGCACATCTATTATGCGCTCTAATAGGGACCCTGCTTTTGCCTGTTGTGTGCTACTGGAGGTGTCCTTTAATGACAGGCACCCAATTTACTCCCTCCTCTTTTTTATATATGAATTTACCCACAGAAGACACCCCTACACCCTCTTCCCTCCCCCCATGTCAGTTTATTCCCATGGTTGCTTTAGCTATTTCCCTTTTTCGGCACATTCCTGTCTGCTGTCACAAGAACCTGCCACTCCTTCACTGAAAACCCTTGATGCAAAAAGCTGGTCTGTAGTATCCTGCCAGCAAATGACCGGGTCCTGAGCTCCCATTCCCCACCAGATCAAGAGAAGGTAAGTTTAAACGTGGTTGAATGTGTGCTTGTGCACTTGTTTCAGATATTATATGAATAGTGTGCTTGTGTGTTTGACTGCATCCAAGCAAGAGTTCGAATGAGTGTGCGTGCACATCTATAAGTGTTTGTATGCATGCTTGTATGCATGTCTATGTATCTTTGAGCATATGCAAGAGTTTGAAAGTGTGTGTGTATGTGCACATGGGTGAATGAGTGTATGTTTCTGTGTGTAGGTGTCACAGAGTCTGAGTGCAAAGTTGCATGTGTGATAGGTTGATGGGTGAATATGTTTGGGATGGAAGGGGTGGGTCACACCAGCATCATGTAAGTGATATGCAATGGCAATGCTGGCATATATTGTGGGCACATTATCATGAAAGAAATTGACAGTGAGAATGCTGCTCTATATTTTGGGTGCAACATCATCGAAGTGATGTGCAGTGGCAATGATCCACATATTCTGTGTGCAGAGTTATGAAAGTGATTTATAGTATGAATGCTGGAATATATTGTGGGGAAAGCATCATGAAAGAGATTTTGAAGTTTTACTTTTGCATATATTGCTGAAACAACATTGTCAAAGTGATTCATAGTGGGGATGCTGTCATATATTTTGGAGCAATATCCTGAAAGTGATTTACAATGGCAATGCCTGCATGCGTTGAGGGTGAGAGCGTAGCTTTAGGAAAAAGATTTTCAGTGGGAATGCTAAAATATAACGTTGTAGCATCATGGAAGTGATTTGCAGTAGCAATGCATATATTGACACAGCTTGATGAAAGTGATTTACTGTGGCAAGGCAATGTCAACATGTATGTGTGCACAGTTTCATGAACGATTTACTATTAGTCAATATTGGCATATATTCTGCATGCAGTTTCATGAAAGTGGTCTACAGTGGGAATGCTGGCATTTATTGTGGGCATGACATCATGAAAGGGATGTACAGTATGAATTTGGGTTTGTGTGTGCAGCATCATGAAAGTGATTTAAGCGGTAACATTAGGATGTATTGTAGGTGCAACATTATGAAACGGAATTACAGTGGGAATACTGCAATATATTGTCAGCACATCATCAAAGTGATTTACAGTGGCAATGCAGCCATAAATTGTGGACACGGAAATCAGGAACATGTTGGTAAATGCTCATGTGTACTGTCAGTGCTCTGGAATCTATAGGATGTTTTCATGTACTGAGACTAGTTATATATTATATTTATTTTTATTCTATTGTTCTCTAATTTTGCCTTAAAACGCACCATCACAACCCATTATTTTAAACACTTCCTCAGGAAGACTCAGCATGAACCCCCTACATAATTCAGGAGTACCTCACTTTTCGCCTTTGTTGGAGCTTTTTAATGTCCCTCCACAGAAAATGTTCACATGCCACCACTGCCCTTGAAGCACTTAGATTGCCATTTGTCCTCAGGAGGCACTGGTTCACTCTGGCAAGGAAATCCGTCTCTGTCAATGTAGCAGTGTCGGGTTGCTGAGAGACGGGATGTCGGGCTGATGAAAGACCTTCACAAGTCGTATCCTGCTCTGGGCATTCATTTTGATATTGATATTTTATTTGTATCGCGCTCGTACGCAAGTGTTTCAGAGCGCGAGACATATTGCTAGCTAGTGCATTCACCATTACTCTCATGCCTTTTCACGAAGTGTCGCACACATTCACATGCCACATTTCCGTGCTGCTGCACTGCAAACCGTGGGATCACATGATGCTGTTTTGCTGTGTGCTTTCCACTGCTGTGAAAATTCAACATTGGGGTCTGCACTCAAGAAATTAAGAACAAATCAGAATCTAGATCGTTGACAACTTAAACATATGGTATACTGCTAGTATATATAGGGACTCCAGCAAACCTCCCCTCAACACAAAATTGATAGGTTCCTTACCCAAACAAGATACTCAGGAGTACTGCAATCATAATATGAAAATGAATATTGCTTCTGTTTAACTTAGATACATGGTCAAAAAATACTTTTGATTATTTAGGAAAAAAGTTATATTTCAGAGTACAGATTATAACACAAATCATTTTTATATTTCAATTATTAATCTCATTAAGTGAAAGGCAACTTAATGAAGTGCCATCACCAGCACCGGAGTGGGCAGGAGCCCTTCTCCTATCGTGCAGGAGCAGCCACTACAATCTCTGTAAGGAGCCTGAAATAGGATCGTATGTTCACGACGGAGCCGGACCTGCATCTAACCCCAGCATCCAATACCATCCACACAGGGTGAGACCTGCTGTGCATTTATTTCATGCCTTCGACGTTGCAATATCTTCTTTTTACTCATTGCACCCCTTGCCACTTTGCCGCCGAGCCATAGCCTGATTCCAATATGGCCGTGGCAACGTGGCATGAAACCGAGGCTGTTTGCCTTGGTTGCTAAGTGACCAGCTGTACTTTAGCCTATCAGATTAACAGTAAGGAGGAAGCCGGCCCAGCGAAGGCCGAAGAAAAGGCCCTGTGTTAGGGAGAATTCTCTGGAAAGGCTAATTTCCCAAACCTAGTGAGTCCCCCAGCAGCTTTGCTGGATTTTTTGGGGTTTATTTTTTCTCCTGCTAGGGGTGAGACTCTTTTTCTCCCACTCTTAGACATGATTTGAGGTGTTCCTTTGACTTTGTATGTGTTCTATGGGCTATGGGGTCCTTTACCCCATAGGGCTTCATGTGTTTTGATATATGGGTTACACAGCACCCTCCGTGCAGTAACCCAGGGGTGTCGTCGCGACCCCCAAACATAGACTCCATACCCTGGGACTGACTACTGCCTCCCAGGGCATGTAAAGTCACCATTGGCTTTACTAGTCTCAAATTGTGAACATAACCAGTACAAACCATCATATTGTGGACGTACTGGTCGGGTCAATTTGATTGCCCCTGGGTCTGTTGTTCGAGGGGGCACTGTCCAGTTCCCCCCGACTGAGTTTTGGCTGGTGGCAGTGGATACTACTTTTTATATTCGACCGCAAATATATTCCTATAGGATTTTCCCATTGTTCAAGGCTACCACTTTTTAAAATAGCCTCGAACATAACGCCGGTTTATTAAATTTATATAAATTCACCGGTTGGTATTTTTTGCCGAAACTTGATTCCAAAATGGCGTTTGTGTTCGCTTCTGTGACTCTAACCCAAGTCGAGCCCTTTGTTCCACTTTTTGGCGGGCTTCTCCACAGAAGCCTCCAAAAGTGGTGCCACTCTGTCTGGGTACCACAGAGGGTGTGGGAGGGGGTTTAGGCACCCTGGACTGAGTTGCCTCGGCAACTCAAGTCGCACACTTGTGTGAATGGCCCAAGTGGTGAGCCGCCCGGCTCACCACTTAGCATGTTGAGTGACAGCTAGGCTGAATGAATGGGGGTTTTCTGCATAAAAGCAGGGCTTTGGGGACTGGAACTTCAGAAGTCGCCACAGGACCTAAAGAATCTGAGGAGGGAGAAGCCGAGCCGACCTGCAACGACGACACCACCGGTGGAGCCCTGCTGAGCCGTCTCACCACTTTTCCCGACGACAGAGGAGATCTCCAGCCCGGAGAGTTTTCTTCCTTTGACTGGTGGGGATAACCAGTTTGCCAATCTTTTCACCTTCCTGGACCATCTCGTGGCCGCCTTGCCCGTGCCAAGCAGCCCGGCAACCGGAATACCACGCTTTACCACTACCGCGAAGACAAGGGTGGTACCTTGTAACCGGGAAACTCTGCGGCTGGTTTCTTCCCTGGCAGTGCAACGACCTTCAGCTTTCCTCCACGTCGAGACCTCCTCTTCCTCTGGACGAACCACCGACTTGCACCCGCTGCCAGGAACAACTGCCCCTGCTTGAGCGTTCTTCCCATTTTCAGGTACTGTGTCCCGCCTGGCTTCCCTGCGACAGATCGTTCGGGGTGACAGTAAATCCTCGACTTTCTAACCTGGGTTAGCCTGGGGCCTGTTAACTAACTTTTCCTGACTTGATCTCAATCTTTTGTGAACGATTTACAAAGACTCTTTGGGCATAACCCCACTGTGTGATCCTGGACACATTTCGCTTGCTCTCTCTAAGAGTGGGCCTGGCATTTGAACTTACTTGTTCCCCAGTAGACTTTGCCTAAACTGCCTCACTGTGGTTCTTTGAAAAGTATTAAGATTTGTGTGCTTTCATAACTCTGCCTTTTTCCCTCCCTTTTAAAAGAACTTATTAGAGTGCCATCTTATGTTAAGCGCTCACCTCTGTCTGAAAATAAGTGGTGTTTCTCATTAAGACTTGTCTAATAAGTACTCAGGGTTGTATATGTATAATAGTGACTGTGTGTTGAATTTACTTACCTCTTTTTGTGCTAGTGTAATTTTACAAGTGTGTTTTTAAATAAATAATTATATACTTTTACACCAAAGCTCTGGTCAGTGTTTGCTTGTGCTACTGTATCTCTGTACCTATTGTGTATACTCTATATACTGCCTAACTCATCTTGAGAGAAGTCTGACTGCTCAGCCACAGCTACCAGGTAAATCTGGGTGGTACAGACTGCTAATAATTGGGTTTACTGCCAACCACCTGTAGTCCTAAATCTTTTGCAGTGGTCCCTAAGGGAACTGCACAGGTTTCTGCCTAACACCCTGTTTGCTGCCTGTTCGCCAGTCTGAGCGCCATTAGCCATGATGTCTTGTCCTAAAGGTGAGCAACATTCCTGACACCCACACAGTCTAGTGTATGTACCTGCCGGCACCCCGACCCACAGTGTCTGCTTGCGCTCTATCTTCTGCTCCGGAGGAGTAGACATAATACATACCGCGAGTACCACGTGCCATTCTACTGGGGCATAAGAATCACTCACCTATTGTACCAGCATTCCGCGTGAATCACTGAATCTCAAAGCGCCCGTTCTCCCTCACAGTGCCTTTAGCTACTACATTGTTTATGTATACCCCAATGCAGAGTGTAGGACCACACAGTCTGTGACACCGGTATACACCGGTATACTCACTACCATTGCTTTTTCGATTTGTATGTTCCTCCATACATTTCGTAAATGTACCTTATTGAACCTAAACTTATTGCCGCATACCGGGTCCAGGTTCTCAGTATGGGGACTTACCCGGTCATTCCAACCTTGGAGGACCCGGTAAGTCCCCATTCTCAAAACCATTCCCCATTCCCATTCGAGCCCCCTTAGGGCTCAATGGGAATGGGGAAGGAGCTAATAACGGACCCGCAAATATCGGGCCCGTTATTAGCTCCCTGGTCCCTTAGCGGCTCCCGCTAAGGGCGGCTGGTAAAACCAGCCAGCCTTAGTGGGACCCACTAAGGGACCTCGGAATGCGGCGGGAAGGGGTTCACGGCACCGGCATCCTTACCAGTGCTGTTAACCACTTACCGCTGCACTCGTAATGAGGCCAAATTACTGTTTGCAGTATTACTAGCCCAAGAAGTGTACCGATCGTGTGTTACATCATTCAGCTGTTAGTTAGCCTCGTACCCTCGTAGCCTCTACCAGCCCCTCAATCCCGCACACTTCGAAGTAGTTTGTATTACGTCTGCATTCCTAGTGACATGCAAGTCATGTTATTAATACTGCAACCTTTATTCATCATGCAAACTTGGTTTACTGCAATCATGTTTCCCTTCTGTATTATTGAAAACAGAGTACCTTGCCTTGGGAATCATTTTGTAGCTTATAAGAATGGTCTGTCTAAACTGGCCTGTCTCCCGCACTTTCCAATCACATGTCCAACGCCATTCTTACCCACCACGCCACCATTTCCAGCAGTCACCACACACTATTGTACCATTAGCCTAAATGACTTTACATACTCTAGCACAACTTACATTAAGCCACTCACAACAGAGCACACTCAAATCCACCCTTATACTGGAAACTACCCTTCCCACCCTATCCTGGGTGAGACCAGATTCCACCTTCTAAGATCCCGCACTCTATGGCGTGGCCATGGAACCACAGCCCACCCCAATTCACATAGACTGACCCAAATCTCAGCTCCCTCTGCCCCCACCTGCCTAAAATCACTCCCAGACAAACTCACCCCACTACGCGCCCTAAGCCATCCACTGAAATAACCATCCCTAAACAGAATTCCATTACCAACCTCCAAGGGGCACTCATTAATGCCCGAGCCCTAGGAGCCCACGCTACTGAAATTCACGATCTTATACTAGATTCTCATCTAGATCTCCTTGTCATTACCGAATCTTGGCTCCACCAAGCTTCAGGCCCTCTTCTGTCACTCGCAATCCCAGCTAAATACACCATTTTCAGAGCGGATAGGACTTAATCTCAGGGAGGCAGAGTTGCTATCATAGCTAAAACTAATCTCCAACTGAGATTATGCCCCATTGAAAGCGTTGCTGGCTATGAACTCCTTCTAACTAAACTAGCTATCAATGACAAAACCACCATCAACTTTGTTGTCATCTACAGAGCGCCCAACTTAAATAGCCATCTTGAAATAGACATCCCTCTCCTGCTTGCCCCACTCATCAAACCCAATACTAAATGCGTCATCCTCGGAGACATACATTTATGATTCAATGATAGTCTTGACATCAAAGCAGAAGCCCTTCACTCAGCTCTTAAGGACATGAGCTTTACACAACTTGTGAACACCCCCACCCATATCAAAGGCAGAACCCTAGATTGAATCGTTACGCATAACTCCACCATTGTTATTGATTCTCTATCTCCACTCAGCTGGACAGATCACTTTAACATCCAGTTCACTATTGTTATTGATGAACCCCTCCCCACTGAACAAAAATCAACTCACACTTATGAAGCTAGAAATCTTCGAAAGCTCACACCAGATAACCTTAGTCCCATACTGAGCAAAGCCATAGACACCCCGTCAACCACTAGCGACAACCCATGTCTTCTAGCTGACATTTACAAAAACTGTCTTGCTTCTACTATCAACGTGGTAGCACCCCTAACCACCAAAACGAAATGCACCAATAAACGGTCATGCATCTGGTTCCATGATGACTTGGCTCCTCTTAGAAGAAATAAACGCACCCTGGAACATGCCTACTGGAAAGACCCCACACCAGAATCAGAAAATGCCTTCCTAATATCTAATAAAAGTTATGTCAGCCATAATCTCAACTAAAGCGAATGCCTATTACAAGCGGATCAATATGCTGCCTCTGATTCCAAAGAACTATTCTCCATCTTGAGAGAACTGGAAAACCCAATCCCGATCATTAAACCCATCAAGCCGAGCATAGAATGGTGCACCACCATACAAGATGCTCTAGAAACCAAAATCAAATTGTTACAAACCAAAAGTACAACCAAAAAGGAATTGCTAGCAAGCAAACCCACCAGTGACAAACACCCTCTTAATCCCATTGCTAATACCAGCCCACTATTCGCCTTCACCCCAGTCTCCCAAGAATTAGTCTGTGACACCATCTCCAAACTTAAAGCATCAAACTGCAAAGGAGACTCCGTCCCAGCTCAAATAGTTAAATCTTGCGCCCACACTCTCACACCTATCATTACCAATGTCGTGAATGCCTCCTTCAAAGCCAACTTGGTCCCAGCTAGTATCAAAGAAGCCTGGGTCACCCCACTGCTAAAGAAACCCTCTCTAGACCCGACTGTACCCACTAATTACCGTCCAATAACAACAGTTTCCTTCCTACTTAAAATCATTGATAAAATAGCCTATAATGAAGTCCAATCCCATTTAGAAAACAATCAACTTCTTGGCTCAAGACAATATGGGTTCAGGCCAAACCACAGCACAGAAAAGGCACTACTGGACCTCAAAATCCAGATGGACACCATTAGAGACTCAGGCAACCTATGTATCCTCCTGCTATTAGACCTTTCTGCTGCGTTTGACTTAGTGGATCATGATAAACCATGTGCCACACTAGCAAAAGACTTTAACTTCTCCACGGATGCAACTATGTGGATTAAGTCCTTCCTAGCTGACCGAACCTCTAGAGTCACTATAGGCAAGGAAGCAGCTGACCCCATCCCTGTCTCCATTGGAGTGTCCCAAGGCTCTTGTCTCTCACCCACACTCTACAAGGCATACCCAAAGCACCTCTTCTCAGCCTTAGACGATATGGGTGTCATCTACACCAACTTTGCGGATGACACCCAGATCCTCATCCCTCTCTCAGGTAACTACACCCAAGACACCTTACTCATTAACAAAATGTATGCTAGTATCCAATAGTGGATGGCCCTAAATAGTCTTTGTCTCAACGATGAGAAGACTGAAATTCTCATTGTGGGCTTCCAACCTAAAATTAGTGCCCTCCATCCTAACTATGCTTCCATCAACATCGATGGTACCATAATACCAGTCCTGAAACAAGTAGAAACTCTAGGAGTTTACCTGGATGCTAATCTCTCCATGACTAAGCACATCAGTAGACTCTCGTCCACCACATCATACACAGCAAAATTAATTGTGCTAAGCAGACAATTCCTCACCCCTGCTAACTGCGTTACTCTGGCCAGAGCTTTGATTCTCTCTCAACTTGACTATTGTAATGTATTACTATTAGGTACCTCGAAATCAAATTTAAAAAAGCTACAACTTATACAAAATAAAGCCCTAAGAGCGGCCCTAGGCATCAGGAAATCAGATCATATATCTAAGATCAGGAAAGATCCCCACTGGCTACCTGTTGTAGAAAGAATCATCTTTAAAACTGTGTATAACCTATAAATGCCAACAGGACAAAGCTCCTAAGTATTTAAATAAAGCTCTTAAAAAAAAGTATTCATAAGAACACTAAGGTCCAAAAACCACCGACTTCTAGAGATACCCCGTTACAAGAATACTAAAGCAGGGGATAGTAGCTTCCAATACTTAGCCCCCAAACATTGGAACTCCGTTCCCAATAGTATCAAAGAAGAGGGCTCCTTCTCAGGATTCAAAAAATCACTCAAAACATGGCCTTTTAACTAATAGAATGTAATTATGTTTCTTGAATGTCTGCATTGTGCAATATATGAATAATCTTGTGTAATATGTGAATTATCATTCTGCAACCTCGCCGTGATACCTAAGGGTTTGGGCGTGTAACAAATATAATAAATAAATAATAAACAAATAAAGTTTTAAAAAAAATAGAAATGAACATATCACATGATAGGTTCCAATGAGATTGTACACATGTTGTGTCCTCTAACAACCAATTCAATTACAACCATGCACATTAAATTGCATCAGTACAAGTGAATACACAAATCAGATTGTTCTTATGATCTTCAATAGCCTGTATCAGGTCTACATTTGAGCCATTCATTAGGAGAACACTGACCCCCTTATAAAATAAAGGATTCTTTAAGAATATCTTTACAGTTATTTGAATAAACAAACATTTCTGCCTTAGACTTTCATATTTTTCAACAAAAAAATATGGACCTCATTAAGGAGAATAATGCTATCAACTCATAAGTGAAATCTTCAATTTACTTGAGGAAAGTGGCCGATGGCTGCTTGTACAGAATCTACCCAATGGCCTTATATGGTCAGAGATCTTAATAGATGGTACGGCAATCAGGCAGACAAAGACGCCATCAACCTAGAAAGCTCACTACAAAACATAGATTACAACATCACTAACAGAGAACCGACAATGAAAAATGGACATCAACTGGATTGGATAATTACCAACAACCTTGAGACACACGACTACCAAACCGAACCCTGTATCTGCTCAGACCATTACAGTGTCACTTTTCAGGTCTCTCTCCCCTTGCCTAAGGAGAAAAACCCCAACCCTCCTATAAAAATCACGCAAAGGAACTTCAAAAACATTAAGAAAGAACAACTTGAATCCTGTATAGAAGACTTTACCACCAGTATTGAAGAAGAGGACTCTTGTTTGTTTGTTTGTTTGTTTGTTTAGTATTTATTATGCGCACCGGACCCTGGGGTATAAGGGCGCAGAAAGTAAGAAGATGTACAGCTTAGAGCATAAATTACAGTTACAGTTACATGTTACAGATAATTACCAGTTACAGATGCAAGTTTACAAATACAAGTTTACAATCATATGGTACAGATGCTGTGTAGCAAACAGGCGTGAGCATTTTCATATATTCATTTAGCAGTAGCTGTCGTCAGCCAGTTAATTACAATTTGCCTGAATTTGGAAAAAGAATGTTCTAGCCTCGCGGTAGTAGGTAATTCGTTCCACAATTGAGCAGCTTTGACTGGGAAGCTAGCTCCGCCTATGGTGGTCAGTTTAAAACGAGGTACTTGGAGGCGATTGGTGTAAGCAAGTCTGGTTTGTCTTGTGGAGTGTGATCTGGTGAATCTGTCCTTAAGGTATTGTGGGGCTTTGTTGTGTAGAGATTTGTAAGTGAGAGATGCAGTTTTAAGTCTGATTTTCTCATGGGTGGAAAGCCATTTGTGTTTCCTTCTTGTTTCTGTAATGTGTTCACTCCTGGGGATGTTCAATGCTGCTCGGAGGGCCTTGTTTTGCTGTATCTGGATTTTGTTGATGATGGAATTAGTGGCTCCTATGTACAGTGCGTTACAATAATCTAGTTTAGAGATGATAAGGGCTCTGGCTAGTGTTAGACAACTGTGCTGGGATAGGAATTGTTTTCCTGCTCTAATGAGCTTACATGTGTAGGCTGTTGAGGAAGCTAGGGAATTTACCTGTTTGGAGAATGATAAGGTAGAATCAAGGTAGATCCCTAATGTTTTAACTTCTTTAGCAACTTGTATGCAGTTCCCGTCTATGATAAAGGAGGAGTAATTTGTGCTTAGTTTATTGATGAGGGGTGCGGTGCCTAGGATAAGAAGCTCAGTTTTATCATCGTTCAGGCATAGGCCATGGGTTGCCATCCATGCCTGAACGATGCTGTATATTTTGTTCACCAGTGCTAGATCTTTTTCGTAAACCCCCGTGAGTGGGAGGAGGATCTGGGTATCGTCAGCGTAGTTAGTATGCGTGATACCCAGATGGTCCAAATCATCAAACAGGGGCTTAGTGAATATGTTATATAGCGTTGGTGAAACGCACGATCCCTGTGGCACACCGCAGGTAATAGGGATGGGGTCTGCAGCTGCAGTAGGTGAGAAAACCCTCATGGTGCGGTCACTAAGGAAAGATTGTATCCATGCTATGGCCTCAGTGGAGAAGTGTGCTGCAGAATCTAGGTGGTTACATAGGACTTTATGGTCCACTAAATCAAAAGCGGCCGGTAGGTCTAGTAGCAGGAGGAGTGCTGGTTTTCCAGAATCTCGTACTTTGTCTATTTGAGCTTTAAGGTCAATCAATGCAGTTTCTGTGCCGTGAAGAGGGCGGAAGCCAGATTGTCGGGAGCCTAATAGTTGGTTTTGTTCCAGGAAATTCTGGATTTGGATATATGCCACCTTGTCCAGGATCTTCAAAAGGAACGGTACCGTAGTAATAGGTCTATAATTGGTGGGTATAGTGGGGTCTAAAGTAGCCTTTTTTAAGAGTGGGAGCATCCAAGACTCTTTTAGGTTACTGGGGATAATGCCTGTGGTAAAGGAGGCATTAATTAACTTAGTGATAAATGGTGCTAGATCTCGTGCGGCATCTTTGATGAGTTGTGCTGGACATAGGTCTCCTTTGCAGTTGGAGGATTTTAGACCGAGTATTACTTTCTCTACTTCTAGTATGGAGACTTTGGAGAAGTAGAATTGCGTAGTGGGTTTGAAGTTAGAGAGTGTCTTAGTAGGCAGTAATATATTGGACGCTAAGGTCTCACGTTTTAGTTCTATTTTCTTTTGAAGGTTTCGGACTTTGTTAGAGAGAGCGTGCTGGATTTCAGAGCACCACTTTTTATCTTTAAGACAGTTATCTTGAGGTGTTATTGGGTTTTCCAGTTCTCTCAGTATGGCGAACAGTTCTTTTGTGCTTGAATTAGCTTGTGTAATTCTGTTATTGTAGGTCTCTTGTTTAGCTAAATGATTTCTTTTTTATAATGAGAAGAGATGTTAACTAGTTTCAGTTTATTTTCTGGAGTGGGGTTAGTTTTCCACGTATTTTCCCATTTCCTTTTTTCTAATCTCAGATTTTTTAGGAGAGGGGTGAACCAGTTGTTCAGGTGGCTCTGTGGTTTGCTGTTTCTGAGCTTGAGTGGTGCGATGTCGTCAAGGGTTTTGTTCATGATGTTGTTAAATTCTTCCACTAGGCTGTTAGGGTTAAGGTTGTCAGGTAAAGCGTCCAAAGTGGCCATGATGCCGGGAAGTAGTTTGTCTAGTGTCAAGTTATTTTTGTTTCTGGTAAGTGCAGGTGGTGCACACGGTTGTTGCAGTTTAGGGGTGGCAGTGTCCAAGGAGAATGAGATTAGATGGTGATCTGACCAGATTTGGGGTGAGATGGTGAGAGTGGATATATTGCAGTTGTGGTCAGCAATCCAAATCAAGGGTTCTCCCTTTGATATGGGTGGGCTCAAACACTCTTTGGGTGTATCCCAGTTCTGTTAGGGTGTTGGATGCTGCTGTGGCTTGTGAGTCGTTGATATCATTGAAGTCAATATTGAGGTCACCTAGTAGTATTGATTGAGTAGTATCTTTGAGGTTTTCTGATAGGATGGTAGTTAAGTCTTCTATGAAATTCTTGATAGGACCTGGAGGTCTGTATATCAAGTAAAGGTTAAGAGTTTGAGAGTTAGCTGTTGAGGTCTTGGTAGACATTATCTCACAGGATTCAATGGTTGGTGAAGGGGTGAGTCTCATCCCAAGTTTAGTTTTGACGATGATGGCTAGTCCGCCACCTCGAGCTCCGCACCTATCCGTTCTGAGGATAGTATAATTGTTGGGCACAGCTAGGGATAGTGCTGGGCCTGATGCCTCATGCAGCCAAATTTCTGTAATGGCTAGGAAGTCGTAGTCTTCAGTCGAGATGACTTCAGATATTTCTATGGCATGGGCGACTAAGGATCTAGCGTTTATTAAGGCTCCTTTGAGTTTAGGTGTGCGGTTTGGGTGTGTAGCAGTATTTATTGCTGCATTAGGAGTGGCACTTGTTTCTTTGTTTGTTTGGTAATTGTTGTGCTTAATGTAGTTATGGGTGAAAGGTTTGGGAGTAGGTTCCTTTTTGGCTCGAATGGTGTTAGTTTCGTATTTGATGAGAGGATCAAAGATTCTGGGTAGTCTTGCTCGTAGTCTTAGGTTTCTGTCGGCTATGTTACATTGTGTAGTGGATTGTTGTATTGTGGTTGCTATAAGAGGCGACATGGTGAGTCGTTCCAGTAGGGCGAGTGAGGTGGCCAGGTATACTAGATGGGATAGTATAAGGAACATTATATAATGTGTGGGAGTCCTGTATCTGGATGAATGGCTAGAGTTCAAGTTTCTGGGTAGTGCGCAGGCAGAGTAGCTGCTAAGTCTGCTGTGTTATTATCTAGTGAGTGAGGTCAAGCACACAGTGTTGAGCTGCAGTGACCATAGGGCGCAAACAAATGGCAGTATGGTGTATATATGGCCATGGGCGCAACACAATTACTGTGGTCTATGAGCGACCATAGGGCACAACACAATTACTGTAGTCTATAAGCGACCATAGGGCACAACACAATTACTGTAGTCTATAAGCGACCATATGGCACAACACAATTACTGTAGTCTATAAGCGACCATAGGGCACAACACAATTACTGTAGTCTATAAACGACTATAGGGCACAACACAATTACTGTAGTCTATAAGCGACCATAGGGCACAACACAATTACTGTAGTCTATAAGCGACCATAGGGCACAACACAATTACTGTAGTCTATAAACGACTATAGGGCACAACACAATTACTGTAGTCTATAAGCGACCATAGGGCACAACACAATTACTGTAGTCTATAAGCGACCATAGGGCACAACACAATTACTGTAGTCTATAAGCGACCATAGGGCACAATACAATTACTGTAGTCTATAAGCGACCATAGGGCACAACACAATTACTGTAGTCTATAAACGACTATAGGGCACAACACAATTACTGTAGTCTATAAGCGACCATAGGGCACAACACAATTACTGTAGTCTATAAGCGACCACAGGGCACAACACAGTTGTTCTCTGAAAGATAGGGTCTAATGGCTTTAAGGGGTCACAGATAGTAATTGCATGTTTTTTTTTATGAACAACTCTTGTGACACCATGATGAGTACCCTCCTTGACCATCTAAAAAAGCTAGTAGATCAAAATGCTCCCTTACAGACCAAAACCTTTAGAACCAAAAGCAAATTGCAAGAATGGTTCTCCAAAGAACTATCCCAGTTAAAAGGAGCCAAAAGAAAACTGGAAAACGCATGGAAAAAAAAACTCACAGCAGAAAATAGAGAAAAATGGAAAACCACAGAAACGTGCTACAAGAAAGAAATAATAGAGGCCAAAAAGCAGTTCTTCAATAAACAAATCTTGGCAGCAGACAATGACCCTCATTACAACCCTGGCGGAGGTCCATGGTGCAATTTGCACTATGGACCATGGCGCAGAGCTGCCAACACCGCCATGGGGGTTGGCGGACTTACCGCCCCATTCCGAGGTTGGCGGGGCGGTAAGTCCCCAATCCCCATTTACCCTTCCCCATTCCCATTTTTGCCCCATAGGGTATAATGGGAGTGGGGAAGGCGTTAATTACGCCACCGTAAATTACGGTGGCGTAATTAACAACAAGTCCCGTAGCGCCATGGATTTTTCCGCATGCAAAAAGCAGGCGTAGAAATCTCCATGGCGCTACGGAATGTCGTAGTCTGGCGGAGAGGTACGCCATGCATTACGCTGGCGTAAACCCCTCTCCGCCAGGGTCCTAATGAGGGCCAATGTGTCAAGTAAACTATTAACATCTTGAAGTCCTTAGACAAACCCCTTGCCATCTCACCACCTTTCTCACCCTCGCAACAGGAATGCGATAACACACAGAAAGTATTTTTTGAGAAACTAGAAAAGGCTAGAGACAAAATAACAAAAGCCCAACTAAGCAAACCTAGAACCATAAAATGCCGGCAGAAAAGCCTCTTGAAAATGTACATAAAATGTGTAAATGTACATAAAAAGGTGTAAATATGCTCTTTTCAACATGTACCAGTCATCTGTGTGTAATAGAATGTAATTATGTTTCTTGAATGTCTTCATTGTGCAATATGTGAATAATCTTGTGTAATATGTGAATTATCCTTCTGCAACCTCACCGTGATACCTAAGGGTTTAGGCGTGTAACACATATAATAAATACATAATAAACAAATAAAGTTTCAAAAAAATTAAAAATGAACATATCACATGATAGGTTCCAATGAGATTGTACACATGTTGTGTCCTCTAACAACCAATTCAATTACAACCATGCACATTAAATTGCATCAGTACAAGTGAATACACAAATCAGATTGTTCTTATGATCTTCAATAGCCTGTTTCAGGTCTACATTTGAGCCATTCATTAGGAGAACACTGACCCCCTTATAAAATAAAGGATTCTTTAAGAATATCTTTACAGTTATTTGAATAAACAAACATTTCTGCCTTGGACTTTCATATTTTTCAACAAAAAAATATGGACCTCATTAAGGAGAATAATGCTATCAACTCATAAGTGAAATCTTCAATTTACTTGAGGAAAGTGGCCGATGGCTGCTTGTACAGAATCTACCCAATGGCCTTATATGGTCAGAGATCTTAATAGATGGTATGGCAATCAGGCAGACAAAGATGCCATCACCCTAGAAAGCTCACTACAAAACATAGATTACAACATCACTAACAGAGAACCGACAATGAAAAATGGACATCAACTGGATTGGATAATTACCAACAACCTTGAGACACACGACTACCAAACCGAACCCTGTATCTGGTCAGACCATTACAGTGTCACTTTTCAGGTCTCTCTCCCCTTGCCTAAGGAGAAAAACCCCAACCCTCCTATAAAAATCACGCAAAGGAACTTCAAAAACATTAAGAAAGAACAACTTGAATCCTGTATAGAAGACTTTACCACCAGTATTGAAGAAGAGGACTCTTGTTTGTTTGTTTGTTTGTTTGTTTAGTATTTATTATGCGCACCGGACCCTGGGGTATAAGGGCGCAGAAAGTAAGAAGATGTACAGCTTAGAGCATAAATTACAGTTACAGTTACATGTTACAGATAATTACCAGTTACAGATGCAAGTTTACAAATACAAGTTTACAATCATATGGTACAGATGCTGTGTAGCAAACAGGCGTGAGCATTTTCATATATTCATTTAGCAGTAGCTGTCGTCAGCCAGTTAATTACAATTTGCCTGAATTTGGAAAAAGAATGTTCTAGCCTCGCGGTAGTAGGTAATTCGTTCCACAATTGAGCAGCTTTGACTGGGAAGCTAGCTCCGCCTATGGTGGTCAGTTTAAAACGAGGTACTTGGAGGCGATTGGTGTAAGCAAGTCTGGTTTATCTTGTGGAGTGTGATCTGGTGAATCTGTCCTTAAGGTATTGTGGGGCTTTGTTGTGTAGAGATTTGTAAGTGAGAGATGCAGTTTTAAGTCTGATTTTCTCATGGGTGGAAAGCCATTTGTGTTTCCTTCTTGTTTCTGTAATGTGTTCTCTCCTGGGGATGTTCAATGCTGCTCGGAGGGCCTTGTTTTGCTGTATCTGGATTTTGTTGATGATGGATTTAGTGGCTCCTTTGTACAGTGCGTTACAATAATCTAGTTTAGAGATGATAAGGGCTCTGGCTAGTGTTAGACAACTGTGCTGGGATAGGAATTGTTTTCCTGCTCTAATGAGCTTACATGTGTAGGCTGTTGAGGAAGCTAGGGAATTTACCTGTTTGGAGAATGATAAGGCAGAATCAAGGTAGATCCCTAATGTTTTAACTTCTTTAGCAACTTGTATGCAGTTCCCGTCTATGATAAAGGAGGAGTAATTTGTGCTTAGTTTATTGATGAGGGGTGCGGTGCCTAGGATAAGAAGCTCAGTTTTATCATCGTTCAGGCATAGGCCATGGGTTGCCATCCATGCCTGAACGATGCTGTATATTTTGTTCACCAGTGCTAGATCTTTTTCGTAAACCCCCGTGAGTGGGAGGAGGATCTGGGTATCGTCAGCGTAGTTAGTATGCGTGATACCCAGATGGTCCAAATCATCAAACAGGGGCTTAGTGAATATGTTATATAGCGTTGGTGAAACGCACGATCCCTGTGGCACACCGCAGGTAATAGGGATGGGGTCTGCAGCTGCTGTAGGTGAGAAAACCCTCATGGTGCGGTCACTAAGGAAAGATTGTATCCATGCTATGGCCTCAGTGGAGAAGTGTGCTGCAGAATCTAGGTGGTTACATAGGACTTTATGGTCCACTAAATCAAAAGCGGCCGGTAGGTCTAGTAGCAGGAGGAGTGCTGGTTTTCCAGAATCTCGTACTTTGTCTATTTGAGCTTTAAGGTCAATCAATGCAGTTTCTGTGCCGTGAAGAGGGCGGAAGCCAGATTGTCGGGAGCCTAATAGTTGGTTTTGTTCCAGGAAATTCTGGATTTGGATATATGCCACCTTGTCCAGGATCTTCAAAAGGAACGGTACCGTAGTAATAGGTCTATAATTGGTGGGTATAGTGGGGTCTAAAGTAGCCTTTTTTAAGAGTGGGAGCACCCAAGACTCTTTTAGGTTACTGGGGATAATGCCTGTGGTAAAGGAGGCATTAATTAACTTAGTGATAAATGGTGCTAGATCTCGTGCGGCATCTTTGATGAGTTGTGCTGGACATAGGTCTCCTTTGCAGTTGGAGGGTTTTAGACCGAGTATTACTTTCTCTACTTCTAGTATGGAGACTTTGGAGAAGTGGAATTGCGTAGTGGGTTTGAAGTTAGAGAGTGTCTTAGTAGGCAGTAATATATTGGACGCTAAGGTCTCACGTTTTAGTTCTATTTTCTTTTGAAGGTTTCGGACTTTGTTAGAGAGAGCGTGCTGGATTTCAGAGCACCACTTTTTATCTTTAAGACAGTTATCTTGAAGTGTTATTGGGTTTTCCAGTTCTCTCAGTATGGCGAACAGTTCTTTTGTGCTTGAATTAGCTTGTGTAATTCTGTTATTGTAGGTCTCTTGTTTATCTAAATGATTTCTTTTTTATAATGAGAAGAGATGTTAACTAGTTTCAGTTTATTTTCTGGAGTGGGGTTAGTTTTCCACGTATTTTCCCATTTCCTTTTTTCTAATCTCAGATTTTTTAGGAGAGGGGTGAACCAGTTGTTCAGGTGGCTCTGTGGTTTGCTGTTTCTGAGCTTGAGTGGTGCGATGTCGTCAAGGGTTTTGTTCATGATGTTGTTAAATTCTTCCACTAGGCTGTTAGGGTTAAGGTTGTCAGGTAAAGCGTCCAAAGTGGGCATGATGCCGGGAAGTAGTTTGTCTAGTGTCAAGTTCTTTTTGTTTCTGGTAAGTGCAGGTGGTGCACACGGTTGTTGCAGTTTAGGGGTGGCAGTGTCCAAGGAGAATGAGATTAGATGGTGATCTGACCAGATTTGGGGTGAGATGGTGAGAGTGGATATATTGCAGTTGTGGTCAGCAATCCAATCAAGGGTTCTCCCTTTGATATGGGTGGGCTCAAACACTCTTTGGGTGTATCCCAGTTCTGTTAGGGTGTTGGATGCTGCTGTGGCTTGTGAGTCGTTGATATCATTGAAGCCAATATTGAGGTCACCTAGTAGTATTGATTGAGTAGTATCTTTGAGGTTTTCTGATAGGATGGTAGTTAAGTCTTCTATGAAATTCTTGATAGGACCTGGAGGTCTGTATATCAAGTAAAGGTTAAGAGTTTGAGAGTTAGCTGTTGAGGTCTTGGTAGACATTATCTCACAGGATTCAATGGTTGGTGAAGGGGTGAGTCTCATCCCAAGTTTAGTTTTGACGATGATGGCTAGTCCGCCACCTCGAGCTCCGCACCTATCCGTTCTGAGGATAGTATAATTGTTGGGCACAGCTAGGGATAGTGCTGGGCCTGATGCCTCATGCAGCCAAATTTCTGTAATGGCTAGGAAGTCGTAGTCTTCAGTCGAGATGACTTCAGATATTTCTATGGCATGGGCGACTAAGGATCTAGCGTTTATTAAGGCTCCTTTGAGTTTAGGTGTGCGGTTTGGGTGTGTAGCAGTATTTATTGCTGCATTAGGAGTGGCACTTGTTTCTTTGTTTGTTTGGTAATTGTTGTGCTTAATGTAGTTATGGGTGAAAGGTTTGGGAGTAGGTTCCTTTTTGGCTCGAATGGTGTTAGTTTCGTATTTGATGAGAGGATCAAAGATTCTGGGTAGTCTTGCTCGTAGTCTTAGGTTTCTGTCGGCTATGTTACATTGTGTAGTGGATTGTTGTATTGTGGTTGCTATAAGAGGCGACATGGTGAGTCGTTCCAGTAGGGCGAGTGAGGTGGCCAGGTATACTAGATGGGATAGTATAAGGAACATTATATAATGTGTGGGAGTCCTGTATCTGGATGAATGGCTAGAGTTCAAGTTTCTGGGTAGTGCGCAGGCAGAGTAGCTGCTAAGTCTGCTGTGTTATTATCTAGTGAGTGAGGTCAAGCACACAGTGTTGAGCTGCAGTGACCATAGGGCGCAAACAAATGGCAGTATGGTGTATATATGGCCATGGGCGCAACACAATTACTGTGGTCTATGAGCGACCATAGGGCACAACACAATTACTGTAGTCTATAAGCGACCATAGGGCACAACACAATTACTGTAGTCTATAAGCGACCATATGGCACAACACAATTACTGTAGTCTATAAGCGACCATAGGGCACAACACAATTACTGTAGTCTATAAACGACTATAGGGCACAACACAATTACTGTAGTCTATAAGCGACCATAGGGCACAACACAATTACTGTAGTCTATAAGCGACCATAGGGCACAACACAATTACTGTAGTCTATAAACGACTATAGGGCACAACACAATTACTGTAGTCTATAAGCGACCATAGGGCACAACACAATTACTGTAGTCTATAAGCGACCATAGGGCACAACACAATTACTGTAGTCTATAAGCGACCATAGGGCACAACACAATTACTGTAGTCTATAAGCGACCATAGGGCACAACACAATTACTGTAGTCTATAAACGACTATAGGGCACAACACAATTACTGTAGTCTATAAGCGACCATAGGGCACAACACAATTACTGTAGTCTATAAGCGACCACAGGGCACAACACAGTTGTTCTCTGAAAGATAGGGTCTAATGGCTTTAAGGGGTCACAGATAGTAATTGCATGTTTTTTTTTATGAACAACTCTTGTGACACCATGATGAGTACCCTCCTTGACCATCTAAAAAAGCTAGTAGATCAAAATGCTCCCTTACAGACCAAAACCTTTAGAACCAAAAGCAAATTGCAAGAATGGTTCTCCAAAGAACTATCCCAGTTAAAAGGAGCCAAAAGAAAACTGGAAAACGCATGGAAAAAAAAACTCACAGCAGAAAATAGGGAAAAATGGAAAACCACAGAAACGTGCTACAAGAAAGAAATAATAGAGGCCAAAAAGCAGTTCTTCAATAAACAAATCTTGGCAGCAGACAATGTGTCAAGTAAACTATTCAACATCTTGAAGTCCTTAGACAAACCCCTTGCCATCTCACCACCTTTCTCACCCTCGCAACAGGAATGCGATAACACACAGAAAGTATTTTTTGAGAAACTAGAAAAGGCTAGAGACAAAATAACAAAAGCCCAACTAAGCAAACCTAGAACCATAAAATGCCGGCAGAAAAGCCTCTTGAAAATGTACAAACTTTCAACTTCTCGTATATGAGCGCAGAAGAGATGAAAAAAAAAACGTGCTTCTATGAAACCAACATCCTGCGCGGAAAACATCTTACAAGCCAAAATAATTCTTGAACACCCAAATATTTTTGCCCCTACACTGGCTAAAATTGTTAATACCTCTTTCAGGGACCAGTTAGTCCCCCAGTCCATAAAAAAGGTCACTGTAACTCCCTTGATAAAAAAAACAGGCATGGATCCGAGAGATCCAGGCAACCTAAGACCAATCACAAATTGTAATTTCTTGCTCAAAATCATGGACAAGGTAGCTACCTCTCAATTACAGGCACACACTGAGGCCTCAGACTCACTTCACCCACAACAGTCAGGGTTTAGACCAGCACAGAGTACAGAATCAGCTATGCTGGACTTACAAAGATGCTCAGCATCGTGAACAGGGGAAAAACGGGACTTCTTATCCTTTGGATCTCAGAGCTGCATTCGACCTACTAGACGACAATCTGCTTGAAGTAGCAGTAGGTAAAACGGAAAATTGCTCACCGGCGGCAAAGACATGGATAATGTCTTTCCTAAAGAACAGGACCTCTCGAGTCCATTGGGGAGATAAATTCTCCATGGAAAGGGATATTCTCTGCGGGGTCCCACAGGGAGCCAGCATATAACCACTACTTTTCTACCTCTACATCAGATTTCTATGCTATGCAATAGATCATGCAGATGTGCGGACGATATGCAGTTGGTGTTGGAACTTAGTGGGGACCATGAAACGGACAACGATAATCTTCTCAGAATATACAACATCATCGAGCAATGGATGGACTCCAATTGGATGTGCGTGAACGGCAACAAAACCAAGCTGATGGTCTTTGGATCCACCCAAGCCAGAAACTCCCTAACCCCAGACTATGCAAACTTTAAGATTGAAGACAAAAACATCAAAGTACTTGAGAAGGTGAAAACCCTAGGTATGATGATGGAAGCATCCCTAGGAGCTGAAGCTCAGGCTCAGTACATACAAAAAAAACATGCAATTACTATCTGTGACCCCTTAAAGCCATTAGACCCTATCTTTCAGAGAACAACTGTGCCACAGTGGCCAGAGCAGCCATCCTATCCCGATTAGACTACGGGAACACATTAATGGTAAGAGCTAACAAAAAAAGCCTACATGCGTATCAGATCATCCAAAACAATGCGGTTAGGATAATCAAAGGCAAATCAAAATCTGACCACATCAGCAACTCTAGGAAGGAGCTACACTGGCTTAAAGGGGAAAGCAGAACCCACTTCAAGGCTCTTACAATAGCTCATAGATGCATCCATGGGAAAGCCCCTGGCTACCTGAAATCCAAAATAGGGTCTTATGCTGCAAGCCACACCCTAAGATTTATGGATCAAAATAGGATCACTGTAGCGCCACACGAACGCAAGCTGGGCCTGGGTAAATCCTTTCCTGTTGTCACAGCAGGTATGTGGAATAATATGCCAGTCAACATAAGGAAAGAACCCAACTACTTGCGCTTTCGTAAGCTAGTGAAAAGCTACCTCTTCGACTGATAACGCCACCTATGACTCACTGATCCTGAGATATCTCTAGTTGAATTGTCCTGTCACATATACGTTCTGTCTTTCATGCCCCTTTTTTCTGCGCCCTGATACTCGCGAGTTACTGGCGCATTACAAATAAATAAATAAAAATAAATAAAATGTAAAAGAAATAATGATAGCTATGATGTAATAATCTGAAAAACATCATCCAATATGTTGTTCAAATTGAAATCAAACCTAAAATACCTTTAACTACCAAAGGAATGAGAAATAAAAGGTCTTAAACTATATCGGTGTAATTGAGGGGATAATGCTTATCTAAAATCGAAAAAGCAAACAAATGACTCTCTCTATAGTGTTTTCTAACTAAATATCACAATAATTAGTAGCTATGTAAACAAGCTCATTAAATGAGGTGTTATTTACCTGTACAGATTCAGCCACCTACCAATTGCTGATGGGCCTCTACGATAGATGGAAAAAGGTCTTTGCAGCGGTGTTATCCATTTAAGGAAATCCACTGAAGGGATTTTCATTTGTCAATTATGATTGCAGTGCAGTTCTGTACCCTGGTTGGGTAAAGATCCAATAATGTTTTGCACTTATGTTCTCACATTAACACATTCACCTAACTTCACATACACGTTAATCTGCTGATCCACGCACCTATCCATTTATCCATGCTTGCTTATTCAGTCATATGTTCATCCACACAACACTACTTATGCATTATCCATACACACATCATCATTACTCATTCATCCATCCTCATAATAATGATTGTACATATCTTACTGGAAGTCTGGGATGAAAACAATTTTATTTTAAACATGACAAAACAGACATAATTTGGTCCGTGAAGATGGTCTGGGGGCCGAAATGTATTGGACAAACCCCAAATTGCATGTGTCTTTAAAAATAAACAATTTCTTTGGAATTGTACAACTGATGTCAAGAGAAATTCATACAAGAAAAGACTATCACTATGAACCTGTGTATGATATTTGTATAATTACAAGCAACTTAGTGTGTTAAATTACAACAAGGGTCCTTCCAGCTTCCTAGGCTTTCATAGCTAGGATCCATTCTCCCACAAAGGGTAAAAGTATCACATGCAGACAACCACAGCTTACAACCATGTCACCTAACATTGTCTGAAATTACCCACCATTGGAAATAGAGAGTTCTTGGCCTCCTGATGTGTTTCTAGACCACTTCCGAAGATAACGGGCACAGCCTTTGTCTCCATTATGTGTTAACAGAAACTGTTTATCTGGAAAAGTGTTCATTGGCAGGACCTGTAAAATATCAATAAATCATAATAATTAATAACTCTATTTTATCGAGTCTAATAAATAATGAGGCACGCAAACAGAGTATATCTGCTCAACGAGCGAGGGTTTATTTTTTAACAGCTGCAGCTATTTAGTCAGTTTGGTGTAAAGACACCCCCTGAGCTGACCTTTCGTTCAGTATATCCATTCACAAAACATTTATATACAAGTCGGAACACAGATTACAATTCAACAGCTATTCACTTTGTCATAATTAATCTGCAGCCAGGGGCTCACATTCCCCCTACGGCTGCTCCTAGCTATTTTAACATAATCCTGTGCATGCTCCAAAACCCCCAAGCCCAACAGCTGCAACCTGGCAAGGACATTCTATGTGTTTGCAGGCTGAAGCTATTTAAAATATGTTCGCAGTTAACTGTTTCAAAAGAGAATGTATGTTAAACACTTTACAAAAACTACAAATATAATGCTTATTGCTAACAATTTACATTTCTTTTATATAATTCTCTATGTACTCATTTTAATCACTTAACTTAGTCTTCCACATCTATAACATCTCCCGAAACACATCTTTTGAGGTGGGTCTTTACGTTACGTGTGATCTGAAACATGAGACTAATGCATGGCATAAGGAAGGTACACAATGAATACATAAACATATAAAAATAAACATGGCTAATAGAACAATAATAACAGAAAATAGGATGTATTGCTTTAAGGATATCTACTATTACCTATGCTCCAGTATCATCCTGTAGTACATAAAGCTTTTGCTGTGGGGAAGAAGACCAATGGCTATCTTTCACTGTCATGGCAGGCAGCACAAACCCCATATGACATTGCCCTGCCCAGTTAGAAGGTAACCAAGAATACACATTCGTAGCGCAAATAAAATAAACTGATTCCCCTATGTATAGAGAGGGTTTTGTAACACTTTAGCTGGCAGGTGCAATGCATAGTTACAATTGAAGGAAAACCCCATTTCCCTTGTACCATCGCTGGAGATGCACACACTGCCTAAGACACTATTGTTTCTTATATGGAGAGTAGGTGCATGGGAAAGCAGTTGAGAGGCTTGATTGCTGTACGATGGTACATTTATAAGAAAATACCATTGCTGCCATTCCCTTGGATATAGGTCCATTAATGGGAAAAGTCCATTAGGCATAGTAACACCCTCACAACCCTCCCTTTTAAGAAGATTCTCATTAAGATACTGATATGGGATTTCTGGCATGTAATGCTTGCTGCCACATATTTTTGCATATCTGCTAGGTCCTCTCCTGGCCACAGCTTTATGCAGTGCATAACATGAGGTGGAGAATGGTAGTGGGAGCTGCTGTAATGGTAGGCCTTCACCGGCATAGGCTGGGTAATTCAGACAGATATAACAATTGCTTCTGTTGATGATTTCATATGTGTTAGGTGTATGGGAGGAAAGGTCGTTTAGGCCCCCCTCCCCTCCATTCACGTCCCTGCACGCACACTATGCTTGTTCCACGGCTGGCCATGTGCCTCGGGCCAAAGGTGCGGGACTGCCTCAGGACGACACATACAGGTGCAACAACGACAAGAGGGCTGATTAATGACTCCATTTTGTACAAACACTGACTCCCTTTTATATCAGCACTAGTAGGCTTCACAGAAATGCCAGCCTGCAGGCCCGCACTTCTCCCCTGGGTCCACGCACAGTTAGCCAACTACTCCTCCCTCCAACTCCCCTCTGGTGTCTCTGCAGCTGTCCTGTTCTCTTGGAAGACTGGGCGCAAAAAGCTACAAACTAAACACTGTATCTCTCACCTTCCTCCTTACATCACTGCCCTGTGAATGACTGGACCAGGGCCTGGTCTTGAAAAAACGCATCCATCTCCACAAACCTGCCTCTGTACTCGCAGACCCCACTTGGAAGACATACTACCCACACAACCCCTAACCTCACATTTTATTTGATGTAACAGATACATGCCCTACAACTGTGTGACACTCAGATTCACCCCTATTACTAATCTTGCGTGTGACTATATATCCTTCCTTTTACTAAATCATAATAAAGCAGCCTTCATGAGGTCTAAACGAATGCTTGATAAATATGTTAACTGGCTGATTGTAGTAGATAAGATATTTGGGCCCATGTGCCTCTGCCCCACGGTTCAGATCAACTGTTGTCAACATAGGGGGCGTGGCTACATGAGCCATGTGAGGAGTTGAGCTCGGGGAGAGCTCCCGAGATCCGGCAGTTGATCCTGAATATAAGTGCGCACATGCACGCACTGGTGGACTGAGAATTCGCATGTCCGTCTATGAAGGTAGCGTGCAGGTATCCTGCGAATCTGGAGCTGGTGTGAATGCAGAGGACGGCCCTGTGGGCATCACCGAGTCTGCGCACTCCGGGGCTGAGACCCCCAAAATGCCGGCCGCGAGGAGCTGACAAAGGAGTCAGCTAGAGGAACGGAGATGGCCTCGGCATAGAGGCGACTACAGCTAGAAGCAAGCTGCGGAGCATAGGAGCCCCCCAGCACCCGCTGGGACATTGATCTGTGGATCCCGAGGGCCGGAAGCGAAAGTGGCCGTGCGGGCTCCTGGCTCATAGCGCCCTCGTGGATAGCTGCAGGGAAGCGCGGTTGTGTCATGATGCCTACCCCCGGAGCACCAGGCCAGGCCCAGCACCCCCGGAAGCAGGCATCATGCCCTCATGTAAAAGCCCAGCGGCCCCTTATAGGGGCTCTTTGGACTCAGTCCTTGCGCCATAGGCGCCAGGCTCATAAAGGGAGGTGTTTTGTGCACTTACCTGATGCAGACCATGCTGCACGCTTCAGGCCTCCCTGAGACCTGAAAGGGACTATTTTTTCATAGGGACTATTTTTTCACTCGGGCGTGGCCAGGGAAGGATACATACCTAGTTGGGGAAGGATACATACCTGGGACTTCTTTGGAGGCTATTTAAGCCACACCCAGACAGCAGCTCATGCTTCGCGTTGTTCTGCTTCCTGCAGCTTAACGCTCACCGTGTCTGCTCCTGCTCCTGGACTCCAGCCACGCCCGCCTCGAATCTGGAAGACCTGCAAGGAAGGAAGAGAAGAGAAAGGTGAAAACCAAGGACTATTTCAAACTTCTTACCTGCATCCGGAATCTTTTTGCCAGCATCCTGAAGAAAGACTTCCATTTAAAAGCATCGTGTTGCTCGCTGCAGCGCCACGCTTCACTCACCTGTCCTCGAGACATCTCCCGGCTCCATCGCGGCTGTCAGCATCGGACGCCACATCTCTGCACCTAGGGGAGAGAGGAAGAAACAAAAGGTGAGCAGAAGGAACACAGAAGGAAAGCCTGATTAACAGCCATAATACTTACCGGCTTTTCTTCCACATTTCGGGTCGGCGCCGCCCCGTTGGCAGGTACCGTACCCCGGCCCCTATGGGGAAAGGACCAGAGACATTTCTGGGGAATGATAAGGACATTTAGAGATCGCCCTCATCATTACTCACCTCGGCAGTTTAACCCCTCGACGCATCGCCTTCATTCTGCACCTGAAATAAAGGACAGATCACAGGTTAGAAAGACAACATAAAGGGGGCCTCACTTGAACTTTGAACTTTCATACTTACGGCGCATCGCTCAGGAAAGTCAAGTGGATTTTGCCAGCGCCATTCTGAAAACCAGTGAAGTAACTGGACGAATGCGCGCCCCTGCACCAGAAGCAGGATGGAGAGTTCATCCTTCCAAACCATAAGGTGAGCTTAAACCGGGGTTTGGAGGAAGTTAGAGAGGAACCAAGGGGGAAAGGGGGGAGCTAGCACACTATTCTGCAGACTGTTAATCCCCTTTCTCATCTGCAGAAGGATATTCCTACGGGCCAGGCAAGCACGATTTGAAGGTCCTGTCCAATCGGTGTTCCAGGTCCTGCGCATCACGCTAGAAGAGGCCACAGCAATCCAGACTAGACCAGCGCCCCCGTGGGAACCAGGTGAGCGTTACAGAACGCGAAGCCTTCCTACAAATTCCCACCCAGGCGCTATGGAAACTTCCGAAACTGATCAGTTGGCCCAATTACTGGGGGAATTACGGGCCGAAGTACACGCCGCTCGTCAAAAGACTAGTGCCCTCAGGAGGGAAGTGATTGTAATAAAGGATAGAGCTGATGACCTGGCTAGACAGCTTTTGCAAGGTCAAGCTGGACAAACTCCTTTACCCGGTTCCGGGGGGAACCCCGCTCCTGTGGTTTCCAGTAACCCGGTGCAGATTAATCTACCTGGAAACATGCCGCTGGCCCCACCTGAACGCTTTGCTGGGGACCCCAAACGATTCGCCGTATTCATGAATCAGTGTCGTTTGCAGACCTGGGGCCTTCCCTAATGATCAGACCAAGGTAGCCTTTGTGATGTCATATCTCAGCGGCTGTGCTGCCGATTGGTCAGTCCCACTGGTAACTCAAGATGACCCGATTCTTCGTGATTTTCAAGGATTTCAAACAAGCATGGAAAGGTTATTTGCTCGACACTCCCAGGGACAGGCTCTGGATGACGAACTTCTATCTCTGCGACAGGGCAATCAAGACCTTCTATCCTACATTGCAACCTTCAATAGACTAATTGTGGAAACTGGTTGGCCAGAGGATAAAAGAATCACGTTATTCTATCGAGGTCTACGCGGAGAACTTAAAGATGTCCTGGCACAAGTTGTAAATTCGCCCCAAGAATGCACTGAATATATAGATTTAGGGCCTCATTAGGACCCAGGCGGTAAGGGGTTTACGGCGGCGTAAACAGCGCTGACCCTTACCGCCTGATTCCGAGGTCCCTTAGCGCCATGGCGGATTTAACACCTGCTTTTAGCAGGTGTTAAAATCCATGGCGCTAAGGGACCATGTTGTTAATTACGCCACCGTAATTTACGGTGGCGTAATTAACGCCTTCCCCACTCCCATTATGCCCTATGGGGAAAAAATGGGAATGGGGAAGGGTAAATGGGGATTGGGGACTTACCGCCCCGCCAACCTCGGAATGGGGCGGTAAGTCCGCCAACCACCATGGCGTAAACATAGTTTACGCCATGGTGGTAAAGGTACGACCCAGGCGGTAACTTACCGCCTGGGTCGTAATGAGGCCCTTAGTGGTCCAATTGGATCACAGGCTGCAAAACAGAAAAGCAGATCGGTCCAAGTTTGAAACCCCGGTGTTGGCCAAGACCCACGCTAACCCCAAGGGGGCTGATGGCTCGGAGCCTATGCAAATCGGAGGGGTTAAAGGACCCCTAACTCAAAAAGAACGGGAAAGAAGACAACAGATGCAATTATGCCTTTATTGTGGGTCCTCTGGACACTTTCTACGAGATTGCCCGGTTAAGCCGCCCAAGAAGGTGGTAGGAGCCGCTGATAAAATCCATGGAAACTCTGTATCGGGAAACGACCACGCCCGGCAAGTGTAGGGGTCCGCTTGCCGAGCTTGAAAACTAACTCTCAGACCTCGCATTTCATTGTGCCAATGGTCCTCGTAGATCCGGAACAGCCTAAACGGTTGCATGCTATAAAGGCATACATCGATAGCGGGGCTATAGGAAACTATGTGGATCGAGAATTGGTCTCTAGGATAAACCTCCCTCTGCGTCCTAAAACCAACAAAGATGTCATCACCACAGTAGATGGAACCGAAATTGCCTCTGGACCGGTAACGCATTCCACAGCTGAGGTGACACTTATAGGTCCGGATGGCCATCGGGAGGCAGTTGTGTTTGATGTAATCAAGGCTCCACAGTTTCAGCTTATTCTCGGAATCCCTTGGTTAGAGACACATAATCCTCAAATTGATTGGCGAGCGAAGAGAATAACCTTCCCGGATTGTGCACAAACCTGCTACCCAGAAAATCCAAAGATTAATCTAGCATCAGTAACCTCTGTCCCCGTGCAACTACCTCCAGAGTACCAAGACTTTCAGGACGTCTTCCAAAAGGAACAGGCCAACACGTTACCTCCCCACAGATCATACGATTGCCAAATCGATCTGGTGCCCGGTGCACAACCCCCTTGTAGCAGGATTTACACCCTTACTGAACCAGAGAATCTGCATTTGAGACAATATTTAGATCAATACCTCGCCAATGGTTTCATTCGCCCGTCAAAGTCCCCGGCATCCTCAGCTTTGTTCTTCGTGCCTAAAAAAGAAGGCGACCTTAGAACTTGTATCGATTACCGCGCATTGAACCAGATAACTGTTAAAAATCGTTACCCTCTGCCTCTGATCCCTGAACTCCTTGACCAGGTGAAGGACGCTTGCGTATACACCAAGTTAGATCTCCGGGGGGGCTTATCATCTGGTACGAGTAAAAGAAGGCGACGAATGGAAAACAGCCTTCCGTACAAAATATGGACTATTCGAATACCAGGTGATGCCTTTCGGGTTGTGCAACGCGCCTGCAGCCTTCCAATTCTTCATGAACGATGTCCTTCGAGAACTCATCGATGTCTGTGTTGTCGTGTATATCGATGACATTCTTGTGTACTCCTCTTCGGAATCTGATCACAGAAAGCATGTCAGGGCCGTCCTAGAGAAACTGCGCCAGCACAAACTGTTTGCCAAGCTGGAAAAATGTATTTTCCATACCACCGAGGTTGAGTTTCTCAGATTCATCCCGACACCTAAAGGAGTCCGAATGGATTCACGGAAAGTGGATGCCATCATCAAATGGCCATCACCTAGTTCGGTGAAAGGTGTCCAAAGCATGCTTGGTTTTGCCAACTTTTATCGCAGGTTTATCCCGGAGTTTTCACGTGTGGTGCAACCCATCACTGCACTCTTGCGAAAAAATAAACGTTTTGAATGGACCGAGGAAGCCGAACAGGCCTTTCAGGAGTTGAAAGCTAAGTTCACGTCCGCACCTATTTTGAAGCACCCGCGTCCCGATCTCCCATATATAGTCGAAACCGACGCGTCCAGCTTAGCCATGGGAGCTGTCCTGTCTCAGAGAGACCCTGAAACCAACCAACTGCACCCCATAGCATTTTGGTCCAGAAAGTTCTCGCCGCCGGAGATAAATTAAGGCGATCACCGATAAGGAACTATTAGCCATTAAGTCCGCCTTTAAGGCTTGGCGGCATTATCTCCTCGGCGCCCGGCATACCATCACCGTGATCACTGATCACTGAAATTTACAATATTTAAAAACTGCCAAGGCTCAATCGTCTCGACAGCTCCGATGGGCTTTGTTTTTTGCTGAGTTCGATTTTGTAATCACCTACCGCCCCGGCTATAAGAATGGTAAGGCGGACGCTCTATCCCGAATTGGAATGGAAGAAATAGACACAAACTCAGAACCTGTGCCGATAATTCCCGAACAAAGAATTTTGGGGATAACCACTTTACAAACCCTTGAAGACATTCAAGCACGAGTGAAACAATTCCTGGACTCTTCAGCCTTGCAAGATTGGATCAAAAGGGGGTCTAACTTTTCAGTCAAGGATGGCTTACCTTACTTCCAAGGACGCTTATTTTTGCCAGAAAAGGAATTGCAAGAACTGGTTATTTCCCGTCATCATGATACCCTGATGGAAGGTCATCCTGGCATTGCCAAAACAGACGAAAAGGTTAAACGACAATTCTGGTGGCCTTCCTGGCGAAAGGATATTAAATCTTTCGTGATGTCCTGTGAAGTTTGTACCCAAAACAAAGGTCAAAAGACAAGACCCGCCGGTCTTCTTCAGCCCTTAGACATTCCACCAGCACCTTGGCACACCCTGTCACTAGATTTTATCACGGACCTGCCCTCTTGTAATGGTTACAATACTATTCTGGTCGTGGTGGATTTATTTTCCAAAATGGCCCACTTTATTCCGTTGAAAGGATTACCTTCAGCCTTTGTTCTTGCCAAGGAATTCCTCGAAAATATCATCCGTTTGCATGGATTCCCGTCCATACTAGTCTCCGATCGGGGAAGCCAGTTTATTTCTCATTTTTGGAAAAAGTGTTGTCAACTCGCACAAATCGACGTAAAACTCTCGACCAGCCACCACCCACAGACCGATGGTCAGATGGAGAGAACGAACCAGACCCTTGAACAATATCTACGATGTATGTTGCACCAATCGGAGGGTAATTGGAAGGACATTTTATGGGTGGCTGAATATGCATACAATAACTCGATACACTCTGGAACTGGTCAGAGCCCCTTTTATACCCTATATGGACATCACCCTCGTACTTCAGACTTGGACTCACCTCTGAGCCTTGAAATGCCCGCAGTGGACCATTTGCATTCTACGATTACTCAAGCCTTCAAGGATGCAACTGCACATTTGCAACATGCGAAAGGGAAATACAAAAAGAATGCGGATCTGCATCGAAGAGAGGCGCCTCCATACCAAATAGGGGATCAAGTGTGGTTGGCTACCAAACACCTATCACTCAAGGGGCCTCGAACTTTTAATCCAAGGTATTTAGGTCCTTACTCGATCAAAGCTATAATCAACCCAGTGGCAGTCAAGCTCGATCTACCAGCTAACATGCGGATTCACCCCGTTTTTCATGTGTCACTTTTGAAACCAGTGCACCCAGGAACCAGATTAACAAAGCCACCAGAACCGATTCAGATAGATGGGGAGCCTGAATTCGAGGTGAAGAACATTTTGGATTCTAAGATCTCAAAATCAAAACTTTTCTATCTAATTGATTGGAAAGGGTACGGGCCTCAGGAAAGGTCTTGGGAACCCAGTGATCACGTACATGCACCTCGGCTGGTAAAAAGGTTCCATCGGAATTTCCCAAACAAACCGAAACCTCCAGAAGGAACGACCTTGGGAGGGGCCTTGGGGGGGAGTGCTGTCATGATGCCTACCCCCGGAGCACCAGGCCAGGCCCAGCACCCCCGGAAGCAGGCATCATGCCCTCGGGTAAAAGCCCAGCGCCCCCTTATAGGGGCTCTTTGGACTCAGTCCTGGCGCCTTTGGCGCCAGGCTCATGTTGGACATCAGTCCTTGCGCCATAGGCGCCAGGCTCATAAAGGGAGGTGTTTTGTGCACTTACCTGATGCAGACCATGCTGCACGCTTCAGGCCTCCCTGAGACCTGAAAGGGACTATTTTTTCATAGGGACTATTTTTTCACTCGGGCGTGGCCAGGGAAGGATACATACCTAGTTGGGGAAGAATACATACCTGGGACTTCTTTGGAGGCTATTTAAGCCACGCCCAGACAGCAGCTCATGCTTCGCGTTGTTCTGCTTCCTGCAGCTTAACGCTCACCGTGTCTGCTCCTGCTCCTGGACTCCAGCCACGCCCGCCTCAAACCTGGAAGACCTGCAAGGAAGGAAGAGAAGAGAAAGGTGAAAACCAAGGACTATTTCAAACTTCTTACCTGCATCCGGAATCTTCTCGCCAGCATCCCTGAAGAAAGACTTCCATTTAAAAGCATTGTGTTGCTCGCTGCAGCGCCACGCTTCACTCACCTGTCCTCGAGACATCTCCCGGCTCCATCGCGGCTGTCAGCATCGGACGCCACATCTCTGCACCTAGGGGAGAGAGGAAGAAACAAAAGGTGAGCAGAAGGAACACAGAAGGAAAGCCTGATTAACAGCCATAATACTTACCGGCTTTTCTTCCACATTTCGGGTCGGCGCCGCCCCGTTGGCAGGTACCGTACCCCGGCCCCTATGGGGGAAGGACAAGAGACATTTCTGGGGAATGATAAGGACATTTAGAGGGATCGCCCTCATCATTACTCACCTCGGCAGTTTAACCCCTCGACGCATCGCCTTCATTCTGCACCTGAAATAAAGGACAGATCACAGGTTAGAAAGACAACATAAAGGGGGCCTCACTTGAACTTTGAACTTTCATACTTACGGCGCATCGCTCAGGAAAGTCTAGTGGATTTTCACAGCGCCAGTCTGAAAACCAGTGAAGTAACTGGACGAACGCGCGCCCCTGCACCAGAAGCAGGATGGAGAGTTCATCCTTCCAAACCATAAGGTGAGCTTAAACCGGGGTTTGGAGGAAGTTAGAGAGGAACCAAGGAGGAAAGGGGGGAGCTAGCATACTATTCTGCAGACTGTTAATCCCCTTTCTCATCTGCAGAAGGATATTCCTACGGGCCAGGCAAGCACGATTTGGAGGTCCTGTCCAATCGGTGTTCCAGGTCCTGCGCATTACGCTAGAAGAGGCCACAGCAATCCAGACTAGACCAGCGCCCCCGTGGGAACCAGGTGAGCATTACAGGTTGCCCCCAGCACTGAGGTGGAAGCGGGTCTTGCCACGCAAAGCAAAAGAGACCCATCGCGGGCCCGTGCCCGAGTGGACGCATCCATGGCAGGGCACACGGGCGAAAATGTAGGCGAAGTGCCCGGGACTCCTGGGAGCCCCGCGCAACCAGAAAACAGCCCGCTCTGGTGTGCGACGGAACAGAGACGGCGGGAGCACCCCATGACGAGCAGAGAAAGCGGCCTGCGGAGGACACAGACGCACTGGGGTAAATGGGAGCCCTGCGCCCTGAACAACGGATCACCCATCAGAGCGAAGGAACAAAGACAGCCCGAGCACTCCCTCATCTGCAGGAGCTGCTGCGGGTGCAGCAGTGAAGGGGGCCCGCGGCGATGCAACCCGGCCAGGGGGCAGAATCGCAAAGCGGGACGCGGGACCTGCTCTCCCTAAATTGGCACACGCCCCATTCAGGGGCAACGAACAGCTCAGAGAGAACCGAGTTGACAATCAAGCCCCGAGCTGTGGCTGCTTATGGGGACACAAAAGCAGCGCTTGCAGGAGGTAGGTGGTTACAGAGGCCACCAAGGAATTACAAAGTGCCCCACATGACCTGGAGCCATGAACAGCTGTAACAGGGGCAGAGAGCGGAGGCACATCCCCTGGCCAATGGCTGAACCGAACGGAGGGGCACAGATTGAATAAACCCACATAATTACGTGGGAGGACACAGCCCACTCCAGGAGCAGAACAGACAGCTCAAGGACACCCCTGACACGGCCTGGCCGGGCCCTGACACAAATGGCAGTCTATCTTTACTAAGGCCGAGGGCCACTGGCGGTGGGGCTTGCCCATACGTCCTTGACACACCACGATGTCTAACAAACCCTTAAGAACAAAGGGCAAGCAACCCACACTCGACGAATACGCCAGGACATCGCCGGGTGCAGAAGGGGCCAGGAGCAAAGACAAGACCCCCGCTGGGGGCACAGATACTATGGGCAAAGACCAGGAGATCCTTGCTGCGATTGCTGATCTGAAAGTGGCTTGGGAGACTAAACTGGGACTGGCCATGAACGAACTGAAAGCGGAACTAGAGCTCAAAATCGGGGCAGTACAAGAGGAGGTGAATCTTCTCCGGCAAGATGTCAGGTCATTAGCAGAACGCACGGGTGACCTAGAAAAAGAGGTGGCCCCGAACACAGCGAACTGCGCAGCTCATAAATCGGAACTTCACACCCTAATACAATGCGTGGGCAATCTGGAAAGTAGGGCGGAGGAGGCGGAAGGACGCGCCCGAAGGAATAATATTTGCATCGTTGGATTGCCGGAAGGAACTGAGGGATCCAACCCCATGGAGTACATTGAATCTATGCTGCTGCAGGAGATAACTGGGGTAGTGTTGACCCAGGGGTTTGCTGTGGAAAGGGCGCACAGGGCCCTGATGAGGAGGCTACCGCCGGGAACCCCCCTTAAGCCGGTGATCGCCAAGATCCTGAACTACCAGGATCGGGAGAAAATTCTTGAACACTTTCGGAAGGGCGGAATACAGAGGGGGTCGGCAAACATAACTGCATACCCGGATTACACCCTGCAGGTGCATCGCAGACGCATGAACTTTGGGACTGTGAAAAGAAGATTGCGTGAAGCAGGCCACAAGTGTATGCTGATCTACCCGGCAAAACTGAAGGTGTTTCACAAGAGCAGAACCTTCTTTTTTGAAACCCCGGAGGACGCAATGGGATGGCTGGACACGCAGAGCTGCCCCTAAGAATCAGGTATCCAGACAGGAGAAGGCGGAGATAAGTAACATGTGTCTGGGGCACCTGTGGTGTCACAGCCTAAGACAATGGGACTTGAATATAGCACAGGACATAGCCTGTGGGAGGGAGCGACTAGGGCTATACATGTACGCATGATCTGTTAGCACGAAAAACCTTGATATTAGTGTGGGAGCCTTACAGAGCCAGCCCTCATATCCCCACAACGAGAAGTTTAGTTAGGTCACTGGTAGTCCGGTGATACCCTGCCGGGTTCCTGACCGCGGCATTCCGAGGCAGGACCAAACGCGGGGGGCCTGAGATCCAGGGATGGAGCTGGGCACTTGTTGCAGTTGGGTGGGGTGGGGGGAGGGAAGGGGTTGTGTGCAGTGGTTTGGAGTTGGGAAAAGGGGAGAGGGGGAGTTTGTTGGAAGCGGGAGGGGAATGAGCCAAATCTGGTGTCACATCAGGCGGGAGGGGAAACTGGGAGGGGAGGTGGGATATGCAATAGATGGCGTTGGGTAGCCTTAGAGTGGTGACCTGGAATGTGAGGGGCCTCAATAGCTATTTGAAGCGTAACAAGGTTATGATGTATCTAAGAAGGATGAGGATTGACATAGCATTATTACAGGAAACCCATATTACTAGGGAGAAATTGGAGGTAGTCAAGAGAAAGTGGAAAGGGAGCATCACAGGAGCTACATACTCAGCTTACGTGAGGGGAGTTATTACATGGGTGGCACTGCATGTACCATTTCAGATGATTCAGTCTACAATGGACCCGGAAGGCAGAATGATAGTAGTGCGGGGGATGCTGGAAAACCGGGAAGAGAGCATTATAAACTTATACGCCCCTAACCAAGGTACAGCGGCCTATTTTAGGACTTTATACAGCAAAATTAGCCCCCTATTGGGTGGCACGATACTATGGGGAGGGGACTTTAATTGAACATTAAATCCTAAAACTAGACAAACCCACCCCGGCCGCAAAGGGGTTACAGGCCCTGCTGAGAGATTTTGCACTTGAAGATGTTTGGAGGCAGCTACACCCAGCAGACAGGCAGTACTCACATTAGGCTGCCCCACATAACTTGCACACGAGGCTGGATTACAAGTTCGCTGCTGCTGAGTTAGTAGGAGAAATGACGGGGGCGGAGTATAAGGCCAGAGTACTTTCGGACCACTCCCCCTTGGTCCTGGAGTGGCGACACCAACCCTCTAGAGCGCGAATCCCAACGTGAAAGCTCAGAGCTGAGGCCCTGCAGGACTCTGGATTCCGGGAGGACCTGAGGGAGACGATCACTGAGTATTTCGACATTAACACTGGAAGCGTTCAATATGAGGGAACCCTATGGGAGGCATTTAATGTAGTAGTGCGGGGTGTAGCCATATCAAAATCCAGAGGGCTCCATGGGTGCATAAAACGGGAGTTGCAGGAAACAGAGAGGGAGTTGGAAGACATAATGCGTAAGGGGGGCACCTCTCGGGAGGATGAGGCAAGGATGAAGTTTCTAAAACAAGCCAGCAGTGAGCACTGGGATAGATTATGTAAGTTGAGCTGCAAGAAATATGTCAAAAAACAGCATGCGGGTGGAGACAAGCCGGGTAAATTGCTGGCCTGGTTGTATAAAAATGAAACATCACAACCAGTGATCAGGGAAATCAGAGGGGACGAGGGCCTGATCTGGGATACCCAGGAGCTAGTAAACGAAGAGTTCCTCAGATACTATAGATGTCTTTATGAGGACACAGGGGAAGAAATGGATCAAGAGATCCAGGAAACATTAGTAGACATAGGCTTGCCCACATTAGACGATCTGGAACGGGCAGACCTAGACGCCCCAATTGCCTCAGAAGAGCTAGAGACAGTGATTCAGCAGCTGCCCACATGCAAAGCTCCGGGGTCGGACAGGCTCCCTAGCGAATTCTATAAAACATACAAACAAGAGCTGCTCCCCCCGCTGCTGGCCATGCTTAATGAGGCGTTTGAGCGCGGTAGGCTGCCGGAGTCCCTACGGGAGGCGGTGACCATCCCGCTCTTAAAACCAGGTAAGCCAGGCACAGACTGTGGGTCATACAGACCCCTATCAATGCTTAACCAGGACAGCAAAATTCTCACAGCAGTGCTGGCAAACAGGCTTAAGCGAGTCATTAGCAGATTGATACACCCAGACCAAACAGGCTATGTTCCTGGCAGGAACATAACTGACAACCATAGGAGACTTCACAACATTATCGACCAAACAGAGAAGGACCACGGCGAACTAGTAATTGTCTCGCTTGATGCAATTAAGGCCTTCGACTCAGTGAGATGGCCTTGGTTGCTAGCGACTCTGAGAGAATACAGGATGGGGCCGGGGTATCTGAGGTGGGTCAAAATGTTATACAGTTCCCCAATTGCAAGGGTCAAAACGGGTGCCACAATCTCTGACAAATGGCAACTTAACAGGGGCACTAGACAGGGTTGCCCCTGGTCGTCTATGCTATATATCCTTGCGTTGGAGCCATGGCAGTCTGCCTCAGACAACAATATGGGGAGATAGGGATCCACACTGCGGGAGGGTCGCATCTCATATCATTGTATGCCGATGATATACTCTTATATCTGCGCTTCCCATAGGAAAACCTACAATATGTCCTGGAGGTGATGGAACGATACGCTACCCTTTCGGGCATAGCAGTAAATCCCAAGAATGTTCCCCCTGGGGAGGTATAGATGCGCCCTACTGAGGAGCCTACCGGTTTTGCCAATACCCTGGTGAACCGAGACATTTCGATACCTAGGTATTGACAAAAACCACACGACAGGAGAAGAACATAAACACAATACGGAAAAGGCAGTTGAAGGTATTAAGAATAGCATGGGATTTTGGTCCAGACTACCCCTAGCCATGATGGGAAGAGCGGCTCTGATTAAGATGGTAGTCCTGCCCAGACTGCTACACTTTTTTGTAAATATCCCATATGTGATCCCTAAGCGCTTTTTTGCCAAACTCCACAGCCTGTGCAGGGGTTTCATATGGCACAATTCCAGGAACAGCGTGGCCCTCTGGAAATTACAAAATTCGTGTGACAGGGGGGGTATAAACCTGCCAAATTTTGAGTTATATTACTTGGCGGGACAGTTGCAATATGTGGCCAGGTGGTTGTCGGAAGAAGAAACGGCTGAAGCCAGGCTGTTGTGTAAGGATCCTGCTCCCTACTTCCTTAGAGAGACAGTGTGGTTGCCTAAACCAAAGGTACTAGGAATGGCGAGACTGTTGGTGTAAGGCTGGGAAATGTGGCGTAGAGCATGGCAAACTGTGGGAAACCCAGCCTCATTCTCCCTGCAGGTGCCGTTAGTGGCGCTATGCGGGGAAGACTCCCAAATGATAATAGGGGTCCGTAGATACCGGGAACCGATGGGCCTGGCTACCCTTGGAGATATATAGCAGGAGGGGCAGGCACTGGACTTTCAGAGGCTACTAGAGGACACCGGGGTGCATAAAGGCCAACATATTACTTATTCCAGAATCATTAAACAGGTGCGAGAAAGTTGGCCTTAGGCAGTGCTTGCGGAACAACCTGATGCTACCATCGAGACGATGTATGATATCTCGGAGGGTGGGCATGAAATATCTCGCATATATGAGCTACTGGGGACTAGGGTGGGGAAGGAGCTGCTCCAACTGAGGCGAGATTGGGAAGAGGAGGTGTGAGAACCCATGTCAGATGGGCAATGGGATAGAGCCCATAGGTATCATAAGAAGGTGTCCCGAAATGCGAGGCTCCAGCAGATCCAATTATATGTCACTCATAGAGCATATTTGACCCCCAGCAGAATTGCCAAGTTTGGTGGCCCGGCGATACAGAAATGCCCTCGGTGCGGGGAGGAGGAAGCTGGGATGCTACACATGTTTTGGGCTTGCCCGGAGGTGGGAAGGTTTTGGACAGAGCTGAAGATACGCTTAGCAGGAAAAAGGATTATGCTGGATGTGGAGTCAGCTTGGGCAGTCATGCTTGGGGGTTTTACCAGACCGCGCAACCTGAGGCACATCAGTAAGATGAAGGACCTGGTCTACATCCTGGCCGAATGAGGAATAGCAATGTGCTGGAAAGCAGCCCATTGGCCCAGAATTGAGATGTGGTGGGCAGACCTCATGAAGTGGGCAGAGGCAGAGACAGCTGCCTGGTATGAAGCAGTTAGCAAGGGGGGAGGAGGAGGCGGGACCCCTAATAGCATGGAGACAATTGGTGGCCTCAATGGCGGGCCCCTCCCAGGCCAACCATGGCGATGATGATATGGAAAAGATAACCGTAATAGTTACGCCTGAAGAAAAGTAAGACGATTACATGGATAGAGGGGCTCGACTTCAAGAGGTCGAAGGGTGGAGGACCGAAAAGTGTAATTTGTAATGTAATTTTGTGAAGCTTAAACACGGAAGCCCTCAGTGTTTGTAATGTTTGTAGTGTTGTTTATAAAATAATAAAAATATTTTTTTTTGAAACTGTTGTCAACATAATATATGCATATGTACGATGTTAGAAGAACCATGTGACATAATGCAAATTACGTGGTTCTAAGAGCGGTAACAACTAAGACTGTGTCTTGATGTAAATTGGACATTGCCAGGGTCATAAAATGTATATAAATGTACAACTCCAGCTTGAACTAAATGCCCCGCATGTCCTATGTAGAAACGGCTCATATGAAACCCACTCAAGACCCATTTTGTGTAGTTCCAATTCCATTGTTTTAACCAGGCCATATTCTAGCAACCGCCAGGCCTCCCCTCCCCGCTGAAGCGCCGCGCAACATGAGCACTGTTGACCCCCACCTTTTTCCCCCTCCCGTGCCTGTGTTGCCCAAGCTCATGTCCTACAAATGTCTCCATGTTACAAATGTATCCTTTTCATCCTTCCACTGAGTCCGTGCTCCCATGCCCGCTGAAAGAAACGACCCCCACACCTTTCACCTGGTCAACGATTTTCAGTGAACTAATTAAAGTGGACACATGAAATATATGGTTTTCTCCCTAAATGCCAAAGATGTAGCTGGTGATCAATTATTACATACTTTGAAGTAATGTGTAGATTAGAGAGTTAGCACCAGCCGCCTCACCAAGAGCCAACATGACCTTCACCTCGCAACGACCAGCCCAGCTAATGCATGTGATGTCCGACTTCCCTCCAAGCCCCCATCCAATCGCATGAAGACAGCCCCTAAGGAACCATACTGGACCTGCTGCTCCACCAATCGAAATGTAACTTTTGTACTGTATGTAGTTTTTCATTGATGATGCTGTAACCCTTTAAAATGTAATGACAGTGTATTGTGTGGCAGAGCGCTCTCGGAGTATGTAGAGTCCTCTGCGTGCCCTATTTGATAAAATGTATCTCTTAACTTCACCCGCACTTGGTCATTGTCTCATTCCCTACCAGGTGTGTCCGTTATTGGCTCTCATTGGGGAGTTTGTATTGTATTTTGGGGATGCTCACTTTCATATGTAGCAGGAAATAAAAGTATTTTTCTCCATAAATTTCTCCCTGTGATATTTTTGCACAGTGGATAAAGTGGGTACAACAATAGTGGTATTGGAGACAGCTGGATAGACAATATATTCGACCAGTAACCCCCCCCCCCCCCCAATAACACATAGTGTGATAAAAATCAACATCATATAAATAAAGGTTTTGGTTGTACCATTTTTTAGTTTCGCCTTTGGATGAACTGGTATGGAGTGATAAAACACCATTCTCTTGTCGTGGCATATTGTCAACCGCATGATAGGTAAGGCAAAGGAACAGGCTGCAATAATACTGCAATTTTATGGAGTCTCTCTTTTTTCTTTTATATCGAACCCCTTAGATAGTCCAAAATATAGTGGACCGCCACCTGGCTGCTATTCTTCAGGAACAACATTTGTTTTTTCACAGTTTGTAGCTCCGCTTACTGCTTCCTGGGTCTCAGGTTATATCTTCGTTCTTCTGTTGGCCCACTAATGTTCTCAGACACACTATTTTAATAATAATGGTCACTAGTTTCACCACCGAGAGGGGGCTTTTGGGTTTCCTTACTGGGCAATGTAATCCAGAAGGGCAGGTATCAATGCACAGGGTGTATGCTTCACGTGACTGGTGTGGATCCAGCGTTTATGGCCACTGCACTTCACAGCAGTCTGAGTGGTCAGTAGCACCTGCGCCAGGTCCTTCCATCAGGGTTGCAGCCCAGAGGTTCACTCAAAATTATTCCCGAAAACCCAGCCACCTGGTTGGATATTGTGGCCTGGTCCCTCCTGTGGTTTTGGCAATTTTTCTGTGACCAGTTTGCGAAGAACAGATCATGTTTTAGTCAACTCCTGACAATAATATTTCAACAATGGGTAAAGTACAGTACTTAAATGCTTTGGATTTGGCACACCCCTCACATTAGCTCGCCGGCCCATGACTACTTCGTACAGAGTTAATCCAACTCCTGAATGCACAATATTTCCATTGAGAACAATGCTAGTGGAAGTGTATCTACCCATCCTACGGTGCTGGCACAGTTTTTTGCCTGATGCCTAAAGCCTTATATACCAAATCCATAGTGGTATTTAACAAAACGAACACACTCCAAACTGTGTGTGGCAACCCAAATCGGGGTTAATGTTCCTAAACTAACACCTTTGCAGTCCTCAAAGCAGTATCATATTTTAATGGTAATCTTTCTACCCGTTTGCTGACCATACATACTAATGCATATCTTCTTTCCTTAACATGGAGGCAATTCAATAAAGTCCATTTTCAGGGTTTTAAATGGGAACTCTGAAGGTCTAAAATGTTCCTTTGGTGTACCTTCCCCCTTATTAATACTGTGAACAGCACAAACATGACAGTTTCTACAATACACAATTGCTGCTTGCCTTAATTTAGTGTTACTCCATACTGTGGTCAGCAGACTAAACATATCATATGCCCCTACATGGGATGGACCATGGGCATGAGACAACATTAGGGGTACATATTTATTAATTAACTTCCAGCTATATTAATTCTGTGAATCCACCCAACACCCATCTATACATGCCCCATGCAGTTTCCAATCTTGTAACTCTTGCTCAGTGGCCTCAGCCTGAATGTTTCACACTGTCTCAAGTGTATTATCAAATACAATATTCTCCGTCTGCATCATGTGTGTAACATACACAGGTGATACAGGGGACTGTGCAGTTGCCTTTGCAATTTAGTCAACGAAAGCATTACCTATCCCTGTATCATTTTCAATGGCTTATGGGTGTTAAATTTAATGACAGCCAATTTCTTTGTCAGGGTCAGTGCATACAAAAAATTTGAAATTAATGAACCATGCTGTATCTCTGTCCCATTTGAAGTAAAACATCCTCTCTCTGCCCATAAGCAGCCAAAGATGTGAGCCACTCCAAATGCATACCAACTGTCAGTAAACATGTTAACTACAAGACCTGAGCTTAACTCGCAAGCCCTAGTAAGAGCAATAATTTCAGCTGCCTGGGCAGAATGCTGAGGTATTCTACAAGCCTCAACAATGGTTTTCAATGTTGTGTTCGCATATGCTGCTGTGGTAGTACCAATTGGTAATTTATAACACAACCCATCTACAAACAATGTACCATCAGTTTTATCAATTGGAGTATCCATCAAGTCTACACGTCCCTTTGTCTCCTCATCTGTTAAATAATATATAATCATGCATTACTTTTGATTCATCCGGTGGGAGGGGTAGCAATGTGGCAGGATTTAAAGTGTTAGATCGTTGTATGACAATATTTGGGGCCAATAAGGTCAGCTCATATCTAGTCAACCTGGCATTTGTCAGGTGCTGTGTTTTAGTTCTATTCAATAAAATATCAATTGCATGTGGCATAGACAATGTAACTTGGTGTCCCAATATTATGGCATCGGCTTGTTACATAGAAAGGGCTGCAGCCGCCAGACCCCTTTAACAATTTGGAAGTGCTTTTGCCACTGGGTCCGATGTGGAAAAAAATATGCACATGGTCTGTATTTTTCCCCTTGTTGTTGAGTTAGTACAGATAACGCACAGCCTTGCTTTTCATGCACAAACAACGTAAAGGTTTTGGCATAATTGGGAGTGCCCAATGAAGGTGAGTTACACAATGAAGATTTTAGTACATTAGAACTCTCTTGCTGAGCAGCAGTCCATGGCAAGGGAACCAGGGTGCTGCTCATTGTTAGTTCTAACAGTGGTTTGGCTAAAAGTGAAAAATTGGGAATCCATTGGCTACAAAATGAAATCATCTGCAAATATCCTCTGAGATCTTTCTGCGGGATAGTAACAGGTATTTTCATTATAGCCTCTATGCGATGTGGGTGTAATCTAGGCTCTACTTTTGACAACAAATGTTCTAAATAGGTGACCTTAGTTTTGTAAAAATGCAATTTCTTTGAAGACACTTTATGTCTCAGTGGCGCCAAAAACTAACTGTAACAACTGTACTGTGCAATCCATGCATTGCTCTAGGGTATCTGCAGCTATCAACAAATCATCAACATATTGAAGCAGCGTAGTATTTGTAGTTGGTGTGAACATGTCTAGCTGTGTTTTCAGTGCTTGGCTGTAAATACTTGGGGTTTCATTCTAACCTTAGGGGGAACCTACGGAAGGTGTAGGACCACCCCTCCACATTAAAGGCAAATAAATACTGACTGTCTTCATGGATCGGAATGCTAAAGCAAACATTTATAAGGTCTATTACCGTGAAATACTGAGCTGAAGGTGGTATCATGGTAAACGAGGAAGTCATGTCTGGTACCACTGGATACTGTGGTTCTACAATATTATTTATTGCTTGGAGATCAATTATTAGTCTCCATTGTGCTGGAACACAGGGTTTCTCATAAATTCATTTTTGTACAGGAAGAATTGGGATGTTACATGGACTACCCAAAATTTCTTTTTAAATCCCTTTAACTAGTAAATCCTGTATTACAGACTTAATTCCTTCCAGTCCCTCCCTGGGTATTTTATACTGCAGAATACACAGTGATATTTCCACTGGATCAACTACGATACATCCTACGTCATTAGATCCTGGAGCCCATGTCACAGGGTCAATAACCTTAAGTTCAGGTGGCAGTTAATTAGTAATGGTGACAACACATTTTGAAAAGTACTCAGCATTACATGTTAGGTATACTCCATTAGGCGAACAACAAATATTAGCATGCAAATGTTTTAACAAATCCATTCCCAACAGATTTAAAGCACATTTATCAATGACAACAAGCTGTGCCATGCAGGATATAGGACCTATGCTAAACTGTACAGAGTCAGATATTAGACTTTGGACCAGATTATTAGAGAATCCCACTGAAGTGTTTACTTTCCCAGAGAGGGGAATATGGGCCACTAATGTGTGGGAAATTGATGTATTAGACACACCTGTATCAAGGAGGAATGGTGCCTGTTTGCCTTGCACTGTGGCTTTTACAAATGGCTCTTTTGAATCTAAAGGAATACTTATGCTTCTTCTTCCCTCTCCAGGGCAGCTCCATGCTGTGTAATTCATGGTTCTGTATTCAACATAATAATAATCCCTAGCTGAATATTGCTGAACTTGCCTAGGGTCGAAATAATGATGCTGCTGCTCATTATTCTCTTCTAATGCCCCAGTCTTTGTTACTATGCTGTTCCCCGCCTCAGTTCTTAAAAAGGTTCCCCTCTTCATTCCTTGCCCATAAGAACATCTGCGCCCTATCTGGCGCAAAGGAAACTCCCTTATCCAGTGATCTTCTGCCTTACAAAAATGACACCCAGTGTCTGTCATACCTGCGCCCATATTTGGCATGGCAATACCACTTCTTCCTCCTCTATACATTAATTTTCCCCTTGGTATGTGCATTTTACCTCTGCCTCTTTCTGGAAAAGCCTGTTGCATTAGCGCCCTTGCTTTTAATTCCTTAATTTTCTTGTCTTGCGCTCCTTTATCTTTAGCATGACGATTTGGATAATATCTAGCAATAGTCAAAATCTGGGTGGCAGTTTGGGTTGGCCATGTAAACTCATAGGTTTGTTTATCATGTTTTAAATAAGGGAACAATCCCTCTACAAAATGAGAACAAAAGGCTTTCTATCCCTCTGGCATAGCCATGTCCATTCCGCTAAATGAAATAAAAGCTTAATTTATTGTGCAAAATATTTTTCTACTGACTCCCCTTCTTCCCGCCTGCAAGCAGTCAGTTTATCCCAATTCATTTCCTTGCAGGGAACCACTTGCTGGATAGTACTGGGAGCGCTACTATTTCTTTTGCCAATTCCCCAGTCTTCACTCTTTTTCCTACTGCCTCCATCAACTGTTCCCGCTTTATGACAGGATCTAACCTGTCCTGCATTCTACATTGGCGCCATATATCTGCTGGTAGAATGCATGAAAACAACTAATCTATATTTCACAATGTGAGCGTACCTGTTTTGAGCACACACTCTGTCTGGGTGTACCACTGTTCTGGATTGTGTCTAATATCTGGATAATCTTTAGTAAAGGACAGTCATTTCATAAGGTTCCAAGGGACATGAACCTGGTGTGTCGGATTATCAGTGTCAGATCCTTGCACTTCTCTCATTGGGAACACTTGAGTTACCATAAACTTTGATGGAGAATTTATGAACCACAATATCAGTTTTGACACTATTACAGGACAGAACTTTTCATCAAGTTTATACTCCTTGACTGCTTGGTCTATGTCCTCATAATCATCTGGCAGGGGATGTACTTTATCGGTTGTATACGAATCGATCGTTTTACAACTGCTCGAATGACAATTGACCTTTTCACAATTGACCAAATTGTGAAGGTCAATTGTACCATATATGTGGGGGGAAACCCCCACAACCCCCCACCCAACGCCAACCCCCCCAAAACCCATATATATATATATATATTCGGTCAATTGTGAAAAGGTCAATTGTGACCCTTTAAATTCGGTCAATTGTTCATTCGAACAATTGTAAACGACCAATTTGGGTAATACCACTTTATCCCTAGCATTTAACTTTTTATGAAATTCCCACATGTTTTTGCACAGCCTCTGTACTGTTGCAAATGCAAGTGTATCTTGTTCCTGGAGCACATATACTTTAGCTTGCTCCACTCCTTCTACCCTATTTTTAATCCATGCTCCTACTACCTTTTCCGCAGTTTCCATCTCGTGGGCTGTAATCCTGTGAGCACGTGGTGGGGAAGAGACCCCCTTGTCACTAGGTACTTGATATGGGGTTTGGGGGAGGTATTTTAACCTTTAAACATTCTAACAATGGATCCGTCCCATCCTCTAAAGTCATTTTTGATTTGGGTGCTGTGGCTGAGGGGTAAGCCTTGGCTACATACACACCCTTTATCCTCATTGTATCTTCACAATCTCCCTCATCCCAATCTTTTTTCATCTCTTTCTGATTATATGCACAAGCTTTCTCTTTTTCAGTTTGTGGCTTATGTTTCTTGATCTGTGCTTCTCTCATAGTTTTTTGTCTTGAAAAACGTTCCCATTGCTTGTATATTTCCCATTGCAGGGGTCTGATGACCTGATCACCCTTAGAGGTTGGGACTTCCCTTAAATATGCTATATTTTCTAGATCAAAACAACCATGTACTGGGAATTGCAGGACAAGGTTGTTGGCAGTGTATTCATGCGATTTTTTCAGAAACATCATTACGCCCAAGCCTTTTTTAATCATTAATTCCCAGCCTGGCATTCCTTCTAGTGGGTAGACACATGTTTTTCTACTTCCAGTGGGGTGGACACATGATTTCCTAGCTCCTGCTGCCTCTTACAACATTGTAATCCAATTGTATTCTACTTACTTTGTCTAGTTACTTTGTTTACTTACTTTGTGATCACAAAGTTGCATTGATAATTTCTGACTTAAATGCAGTGTGTCCACAATCAATGTAATCTAAAAGCTTACATCATTTTTCATCCATACCATGGTTTCCTATTTTATATACACTAATTGTATGTCAATTACTGATATGCTTCCTATAGAAACATTATATTACATATTCAACTGTGTTTCCCTATGGCTCATTAACAATATGCTCTCACAGGGAACACAACACTATATGTCCAAGTGTGCTTCCCTATGGTTCATTAACAGTATGCTCTCACAGGGAACACAAAACTATATGTCCAAGTGTGCTTCCCTATGGTTCATTAACAGTATGCTTTCACAGGGAACACAACACTACATATCTAAGTGTATTTCTCTATAGGTCATTTAACAGTGTGCTCCCTATAGGAAATATAGTTCATTCTTAAAATATCAGATCATACAATATTATTGTGGAACGGTCTCACCCTTTTTTCTGCAGTCTTCTGTTACAGTGCTTCACCAGGAATGTAAATCCACTTTTCACAGAGACAGGGGGTCCTCAAATGCAGAGATCACATGTCAAACAGGTCGACTGGTAAAAGAATGTGTGTCTGCTAGGAAAGCTTCTTGTCCTGATAACAGCAGTGTGCTCCACCCCTGACTCCTGCCATTGCCTGCAATATGACTGTGGTAGCTCTCTTCAACTGGATCTTTCTGCAATGAGGTCCCATCTGGTGGTGCCAATTGTAAAATATCAATAAATCATAATAATGAATAACTCTATTTTGTTGAGTCTAACACATAATGAAACACCCAAACAGAGTATTTATGCTCAGCGAGCAACAGTTTATTTTCTACCAGCTGCAGCTATTTAGTCAGTCCGGTGTAAAGACACCCTCTGAGCTGAACTCTCGTTCAGTCTGTCCATTCACAAAACACTTATATACAAGTTGGAACACAGATTACATTTCTACAGCTATTCACTTTGCTATAATCAAACTACAGCCTGGGTCTCACATTCCCCCTACAGCTGCTCCTAGCTATTTTAACATAATCCTATACGTGCTCTAAAACCCTCAAGCCAAACAGCTGCGACCTGGCAAGGACCTTCTCTGTGTTTGCAGGCTGAAGCTCTTTAAAACATGTTTGCATTTAACTGTTTCAAAAGAGAATTTATGTTAAACACTTTACTACAAAAACTACAAATATAATGCTTATTGCTAATAGACCCAAGTGGCTGCAATGACCACCTAGGAATATTTCATGTCTTCATGCTCATGTAATCCTGCGCAAGACTTCTTCTACTTCTGTGGATCTTATCACCTACCATGCTTGGCCTATGCTAGCTTTGCCCCATCTGTTTGTGGTTCATCCAATCACTAGAGGTGGGGAAGCCAGAGAATTCCTGAGTAGATCCGAGCCAAAGCCAAGTCAGGGGTCTAGCTTTGCTCTAAGAGCCAAATACAAGTGTGGCAAGAATAAACACACACCTACCATCTCGTCTCCCGACTCCACTATGCCCCACCTCACAAGACTCGTACCTGGTGTCCTGCCTCACCAGAACCAACATAAATCCCATACCTAGCGTCCTGCCTCCCCATGAACACAACATAAAACCTATAGCTGGCAGTCCCATTGTGTTAGATATGGCATAGGGAGATAAAATAATTTGCCAAGATCTCTAACCCTCTCCCCACACTCATACTTCAAAGTGAACCCATACCTACCACACCGCCACCCTGTGCTACAAAACACAAGACTAATTTGTAGCATCCTGCCACTCCACCCCCCACAACACTAATCTCATGCCTGGTGCATAGCTGACAAGTTACTCCATGTCATACATGACATATTGAGCCAGCCATGGCATTTCAATTTCCATTCTATGACTTGTGGGCTCAAACTTATAATGGCGCAAACGAAATTACATGTCCCCGAATGCAAAGGGAAACGCTAGGTCTGGCTCATGGTGTCAACCATGACATCGGGCCACTGGGCATCTACACTAGCCTCTTCTCTAAACAATGCAAAACCCATTACTGGCATTGCAATCATTGCAGTTTTGGAAGATATGACAAAGGGAGATTAAAGGATTCCCCATGATCACACACTTTAGAGGGAGAGCCAGGATTTGAACGCAGTCTGTACTTTAGGTGCTTGATCACATAGCTTCTCAAATCTAGCTGGTACAAATGTGTGTTCATGCTTAGCTATAAAGAGCTAAACAAATGCTCTGTTTTACAGCAGTGATTGAAAAGTGCAAAAATCACATTATAAACCAACCTTACAAATATATACATATGTATAGAATCATTAAAATTAATTTGATTGTAGCTTTGTTTTCTCCCTCCTGAATGGAAGATGACAAATAGCATAGTGCACACTTGAACAAGGTGACAGGAGCTCATAGAGTTAGAGACATGCACATATGGACACAGACAGGTACAATGAGGGGCACACAACGCAAATGAAGAGCACTCCTACGGTGTTCCGGCCTTGCTGAGGCCGTATTTTCCCTGCTAACTTCGCTGCAAGGGCTGACTGCTGAACAGAAGGGGTGGCATTGCTTTGGAGTAGTTTAGGGATTGAGTAGGAGTGCTGCCTGGGGAGTGGTCTAGAATGTTCTCATCCAGTTCTTATCATTTCAAATTCACACTAATTAGGTCAATTAATGCAGGCAAAGACCTGGTTCGTTCTCACCACTGCAGCTGAAACCCCTAAAGAGAGTCCGTTAAACCCTGCTTCAACCGTATTTGCAAGCCGCTGGAGCGAAGGGAATGACGGTGAGGCGAGAGATGGCTATACAGATTGGAGCAGTCGTGTTCGGGGTGAGACATCATGTCAGGCAGACGCCAACAGCCTTCGGCGATGCAAGAGTTTACATTTTCTGGGGCGAGCTGACGAGGCGAGGTTTGTGCTTTCAGTGGATAGTGGTTTGAAACTCGGGTCACACTTGGGCTAGACACATGGCCGGAACTGGCCCGAGTCTTGCCTGACTCCACCACGTCCACCAACCACTCTGTGTCCCACCCGCCCCCCACAGGGGCTGGAAATGGAGGTGGCCCCTGATTTCTAATCTTGCACAAGGGCTCCTAAATACAGTATGAAATCTGACCCTATGTTCAGTGTTTCCCCCCATCCATTGGTCTACTCATTGGTAAAAGTTAAGTCGAGGGCTTCATTATAAGTTTCGAATGCCCTGAAAAAAGCTCCAGCTCTTGTACAGAGGTTTTACTTCCATATTACCGAAAATATAAGAATTGCTGCAGGCCGTTCAACTTTCAACTGCTGTACATTTTCCAAATCTAACATATGGAGTTACAGTAACGATACACTAACAAGTTTAGCTGAATTTCCACCAGGAATGCTGCTAGGCTCGTAATGAGGCCCAGCTGATGCCCTAGGTATCCCTTTTTCCTCTCTCTTATGGAATTAAACACAGTGCAAGAAATGTCCCCATAAAGTCAAGAATATGTGAATGCTGCTAGAACAAACTGCAGTCTCATTTTTGCAAAAATGCAATTGTACTGCATTCATTTTTCTTTTTTCTTCTTTAAGTTTGTGAAGATTTATATTGTCAACCTTACTTCCCGAGATGTGGTTTGTGGCTTTTCAGAGACATCTGGGGAGGAAGATGTCCACGCATTTCCGTCGGCTTTCCGAGTAGCTAACATGAAATGTAAAAACCTCCCACGTCGACAACAATCTTTTTCGATTCACGTTTTGGAATCTACTGCCCTCTAGTGGCAGAACCTGATAAAAATCGATGCATTTCGCTACCAGCATGAGTGAACTCCACCGGCTTGTTCTTAATATCATGGTACCGCCAGTAACGTAGATTTCGTGCTGTGAGGAAGAATGTAGAAGCAATGGCCGCACACATGTGCTTTTCATTAACAGTGTTAAATGGGCTGATCCTACCAGGTCCTCAGTGCCTGCACTTCTTATTTTTGAGCATTTCAGTACCTGCACTTCTCAATACCTAAGAGTGTACCTGTACTAAACTATGTAAAGAGGTGAAAATGAAAGCTTTTCGTTTCACTTTATCGCAATTTACAGGAGTAAACTTCTGCAGCCTTTGCTGGGGAAAGCAGCGTCCTGGCCCATCTCCCCTCTCCACCACCCACAGTTCCCATAATGTCCCGTTCAGGACCCATCCTGCAGAGCAAGACAGGCATGTATCTACTGTGCTCCCTCTCGGCACACTAGGCACAGAACACTGTCTCGCTAGGTGGGCTTCACCTCTTACCATTGGTGTCCTTTGGAGCAGGGATTGATTTGGAAAGAATGAGGAGTTACTTTTTAAAGACGTTTCTTTGCTATTAGCAGTGCCTATTCTGATATGCACATGTGAAGGAAGGCCAGGATTTCCAAAGCGTGAAGCAAGACCCCTCCCCTGAACATCTCCCAGGAAACAACGGGAGATCCAGAACTCAGAGGACACTCCAGCCACTCAGAACTGGTATCCATCTAGCTCACAGGCTACCCTGCTAGGCCCTGCAGCAAGCTTCCTAAGTAGGACATGCCAGAAGGTGTCTGACCTCACAATTAAAGACAGGGGAGCTGCCTGAAACACACTCCTTAGCTTTGGGCCATCTGCCTTTGATGGTCAACACAAGCCCAGTGAAGAAGCTAGGAGAAGTGTACTGACAAGCATCTACCGTCGTCTGCCTTAAAGGACATTTTTTCGAACCAGTCGAGTTACTCGAGCTGCAACAGACTGCAACGCTGACCGTTGTTACACTGCAGTCGCTTAAAGACATTCAAGAAGTCTCGACTAGTGCTTCAGAGCAGCATCCCAGCACTGAGACAACGATTCCTGACCCTGAGCCACTGTGTAGACCAGCTTTCAGCCATTCGTCCAGCTTCGCTCGCCGAACTGTCTTGCCGCCTGATACCCAAAGCTGACTTCTGTCTTGAACTCTGTTGCAGAATCCAGCAAAGCGCACTGAAGTTGACTTTACCCTGTCGAGCACCAAGAACATCTACAGCACAAGGTACATTGTGGTTCTGTCCCAGCGGACCTTCTCCGAAGGCACCCAGAGACATTTTACGACCCATTGCTCCCTTTGTGTTGAAACCAAGTATCCTTGAACTGTTGCGATTATTTTTCTATACCGACTTCCCTCCTGTCAGTATCCAGAATGCATCAATTGTCCTTCTTTGAAACTGTCTGTACTCTGCATTCCTTTACAGGGTGGGTTGTATTTTGTAGTGTGCTATATAAAGCCTCTGAAGCAGGCTGTCCTCTGCACTCTTACCAGGCATCTTTATTGGTGTTGATGACTACAGGTCACTTCTTGAATTATAGATGGAATGAGTTGGGGTGCTACCATCTCTCTGCTATACCTCTTGACAGAAGGGTAGATCATAGCCTTGTGCGCCTGTGTCACTCCCTTCATAGTCAGGATCAGGGTCGGTTCTTTCCTGCTTTATTCCTGAAATGGGAAGCAGTCCGTGTCACTGACAATGATCCTCCTGAGTGGTAGTCACAGTCGCCTCCTGTGCCGTCTCACTGATGATCCTCCTGGTCTTCTCCAACACTTGATCCTCTACAGTGATGGCGGGTTCTTGCATCTTGACAGCCACTCCCGTCAGCACTGACTGTAGCACTTCAAAGTTGCTTGTGGTAGCGGGAACGACAGTGAATGTGTGGGACTGGGAATGGTATTCTCCAGCACCCAACCCATCAGAATGGTTGCTGGGAAGGATCCGCTGGGTGCGTGGGTAGTAGATGAGTATTCGTGTATGAGTAGATGTGGGGATTGCAGTCATGGTAACTCGACCCATAAGTGTGTTTGCTGGGGCAGTTCCTGTGGATGGATGGAGGGTGGATGAGTAATCGATGATTCATCAATCTCTTGAAGTCTACATTCTGCTCTTGTGCAATTTGTAGTGTATTATTCAGAGTTATCATAAATCATTCTGCATCCCCATTGGCTCGGGGCCAGCATGGAGTGATTTGCACATCATTTTTCCCCAGTTGTTTCTGGAATTGTAGAATCTCATTTTCCCGGAAAAGATGCCCGCACTAGCGTCAATCTGTGTGTTGCCAATATCTTCACCAGTTTGCCTAGCACGTCTGAATCAGCTACTGAATCGACAATCTCCACCTCTGGTTATCTTGAAAACTTGCCGATGAATACAAGACTATATTGTCCACTGGACAGGGAGCCAGAATCTGCACCTAGGCATTGACGTGGATGAGAGACCCTGTGCATTGATCTTATTGGTAACGGCTTGACAGGAGGATCACTTGCATGGTACGGCATACAATTTGGAAGAGTCTTCCACTGGATTCTCCAACCCTTGGAACCATACATTTTCACTGAGCCGGCTTTGGTTTGTTGGCATCCTGGTAGCTAACATCACCTTGTGCCGTATCACTAGCGAGAAGTCCACACTTAGCAGGCCTTCGGGTGTCACTATCATTTGAGTGTGAACCATGAAGCGGCTTTTCAGGGCTTTGCACCTGGACTGTTCGGGGGCTTTGCACTTCTCGAAACATTTCCATCTGCCACCGAGAAGTATGTTTCTGATGCATGACATGCACTCATCTTATTCAGAATGTGCGTAGTGTTGGTATCACGATACCATTGTGTGAGGGTCGTCGGCAGCCCTTCTGACCCAACTCCGCACCATGAATACGTCCTCAGCGCAGCATTAATGTCAGTCGTGAGCTTGCTCGCCCGCCCGCACAGCTCGGCAGCACCGAATAGGCTCCTCAGATCCCACCCTCCCATACATCTGCCTTCTTGGTCCCCTCCGAGCACATTTCTTTGGTGCGTCACATTGCTCTCTAAATCTAATTGATCTGCGGATTTCAAGCATTCAGTTACACATCTGTACATCTACACCACTGAGTGCCGGATTAAAACCTGCGGGGCCCCTATGCAGTCTGAATTTCCAGGCACCCCTCCACCCCCTTGTAAATTACCTCTTCAGTGTAGGCCAGTTTTTTGTTGTTGTTGATAAAGTGGACCAATTTGATGAGTTACGCCTCTAGTTTTTCCCAATGTTACTATCCACGAATGCTTGGAAATGTATTTGTCGCATTACTTTTTATTTAAAACACCCCCTTGTGTTGTGCTTAAACAGCCTATCCCAAAAAATATGCGATAGTTGCCAATTTTTTATTGGTGCCTGGAACGGTTTTATGTCCCACCCTATTGACTCTTGCCCCCCGAATCCATTGTCTCCATATGACCTACAAGGCCTTTGCTGGCGTAGCGACAGCTGGCCTGCACTAGTGCTCAGCTGAGAGATGCTGAAGGAAGAGTGCCATGTCCAGCCCCGGCAAACACTGGCAGCACAAATTAAGCACTGGCTGGGCCCCAAAAGGAGGGTTTATAGTCATTCCATCGACAGCCAAAGCATCTAATGCCATACCATCTAAAAAAAGCATCTAAAAAAGCATCTAATGCCTCCCTTTTTTAACCTTTAAAACCCATTTTTATTAAACTAAACCCTCTACCATCTTAAAAAATGCATTTGATGCTTTTTTTTATAGATGCTTCTTTTTAGATGGTTTGGCTGTCAATGCTTTGGTTGTCAATGCAATGACCGGATACCAAAAGGGAGTGGGGCCCATAGACCAGTGCCTTCTTTGCTTATTGGGTAATCCGGCACGGACACCACTGGAGGCTTTTTGGGGACTCCCGAACATCGCTCCATTGACATTTTAACAACCTAAGATCTCTCTCAATACATCTGGAAATGCTATCCTCACATTACTAAAAACATTTTCACCAAGTTTTCCTTCAGTAACATTAAAATGATCTTTCATGTTGGGGTATGTGAGGCTCAGAGAAGGCCAGGAGACATGGAAGTGGTTGCTCGCCTCTGCAGATCACTGGCCCCCCACGCTTCCGAGGAGCCGCAGCATGCACTCGTGTCTCTCGGCAGCCTCTGGAGCTGTGAACCACCCAACCTGCCTCTCATGACTCAGAGAATCCGAGGGTTGTGAACACCATCTACAAATGCCTTGAGTGAATGTTCTGTCATTGGCAACGAAGGAGCTCCACAGCACTTATCCAACTCGGCTGAAGTGACAGGCATGTTTCCACAGGGCTTAGCCCTGCCTCTGATGTTTTTAAATAATATCTACCTCTAACCACTAGCCTGCCTGATTCAATGATATGATATGACATTTATAGTGCGCCTACACACAAGTGTTTCAAGGCGCGACAACTGCCAGGATTCATATTTCCAACTACGCCGCCGGCGGCACCCAGATTGTGCTGGCAGTGACATCCTCTTTGGTTGTAGAGGTCGTGACCTTGTACTGTCACTGAACAAGTGGATGGGTCTTAATTGCCTTCAATTCGGTCCGAGTAAGACTGAGACACTGACGGCACGTGCCCCTACTTTCGACCCCAATCTTCTCGAGCCTCTTGGACTAGCTGCTGTCCTATCCCTTCAGCCACTGTTAAGGGTGATCATCGATAATTAACTAGGTTTAACGCCCCAGATCATACATGTGGTCATACTTGGATTCTATCACCCTAGGTTGTTAAGAACTCTCTTTCTTTAGCCCTATCGTTCCTTTCCAACACAGGCTCTACTCACCCTAGTACAAGCTCACAAAAATTAAGCTAATGGGATCTAAGTAGGACACCAAAATTCCAGACCAGGAGTTGTCCATGGCTGCAAAATGCTCTCTCTGGATTGCTTACTAGCACTGCTTGGAGAAATCATGTCACCCTGGCACTGGCGATCCTACCCTGGCGACTCACAGTCCAGAAGCGCTTCCTGCGTAAGTTCCCTTGCATGGCCATCAAGCGTTCCCTGGGAACGGCCCGCCCTTCTTTCAGATTCCCTTCAAAAATACACCCCTTTGAGATCATTCCGATCTCTTGGAGGCAAATGGTTTGTAATCCCATGCATTCACAAATCCAAGAGTGCAGGCCCTGCGCCCTCAGCTCTGCATATTTGAAAACCAGTTTCAAGTTCGAAGGCTACTCAAGAGAAGCCGGTTCACTTCATCATATCGGCCATCTCTATATCGTTCATTTGCATTGTGCTATGCAGGCAGCACCACGCCCAAGAAGCTACATGTAGTGATCGTGTGCTCAACAAATACACACAGCATAAGATAACAGAACATAGAACATTATGCTGGGGAAACTTGTGTATGCTGACTGAGTTGGGAGCTTCTCATGCCATGCATTCCTGCCGGATAGGTGGCACCTTCTTCTTGTTGGTTTGCTCTGCCCTTGCCTATGGGACCATCACCTCTACCTGTGCCAAGGTGATGGGTGGTGAAGAGAGGGGGTACAGTAATGGACTGAAGAGGTGGAAACTGAAGCTGCGTTAAGGGTTAAGGCCACATAATGTGAGTGTTGGAGTGCCCCGTCCTGGCTTTCCCCTCTCTTAGAGCTCTCTGCCACTTGGAGCCCCTTGTGTGGCCAGTCAAAGGAACGGGTTTGTATAAACTTTGCTTGGCTTCTCTCCGGGCCGGTCCGGTCCCCCTCCGCCCCCTCCTCACGCAAGCCTTTTCAAGAGATTTAGCAATTACTTCATCTGCTGGCCTCATATGTAACTCCCTCAGCTTGGATTCAGTGAGCAAAAGCGTATCAAGATTGCCCTCCACGCGCCCTCTGTACAAACACCCTGGCTCCTCCCCTGGATGTTCCCAGCTACTCCCATGACCAAGGGTCAGATTGCGAGAGATAGCAGTAACTGGAACTTGGCGGTTACGCAATGGCTGCAGCGTCAGTGGAGTCCAAGGACGCCGGTGGCGTTCAGGGCGACGCAAAGTCCATATTATAACCCTGAGCTGTTCTACTTCCGTGTACCCCCAGTGGAGGGGGGCCTGGGCGCCACCAGATATATGGGTCCACCGGGCCAGAGAAGCATGGGCCAGACTCCGGGGTGTTGAATACTCGGCACCCCTAACTGGGGGATACCCCCAACCACTTGTGTCCCTCAGCGACCTTTGTGCTTCATGCCAGGTACTCCACTCTGAGTGCCCAACTTCCAACCTGCTTTCTAACTGCTTTTGGTGAAAGCACATCGAAACAACCCCGGTTTAGTCACTTTGAGCATCTACCTGAAAGCTGCTTAAGCCGAACCTTTGGGTGTGCCTTTAATGAGATTTAAGCTGGAATGAACTTTGGCAGAACTCTCCATTAGTGCTTGTGAGTTGCCCCTGTACGACCTTGAGCCTGTTCGTTCGCGGAACCTGTGTGCTGCCTCCTTCTAGACCTGTTTGTTGATCCCCCGAGCCTGTATGCTGCTCCCGAACTGGAACAAGTTGCTACCCCCGCCCCACCTGCCCGTACACTATCCATTTCCGAGGCTCTGTTCTGCCCTTCTCTGAGCCTGTTCACTGTCCCCTTCCTGTGTGTACTGTTCCTCTCCCAGTGTTTACTACGCCGTCAAGACTCGTGTGCTGTCCCACTCCTCATGACACCCTCCCTAGCGTAGGTACTCTTAGCTCCTGAGTGTCAACCGTTTCAAGTCGGCGTGTGCTACCCCCGTGAGTCCACTCGCAACTCCCTCCTGAAACTGTGTGCTACCCCCCTTCGGACCGGAATGCCTCCTCATTCCCAAGCTCGCCAGGTGGCCTTTTCTGAGCCTGTGTGCTACCCCTGATCCTGTCCTCCCAGCAGGAGGCTGGAATTCTGATGCTCATGTCCCAAATAGTGCATTACAGTATATTTATAGGTTCCGTTTGTTTTCCAAACCTTTGAGTGTGAGCTAAAGTCTATTGTCAACTTTTACCTTTCCAGCAGAGCAAAGGTTTCTGAATGCCAGGCAAAAATAGTACACAATCAAACTCAATCTTCCATTTGCAGAAAACGCCCTAGCCTCTATTCCCCAGCAGTCATTGTTGCCTCTGCTTGCTATGATCACCTCTCAAATTCCATACACTGCTGGCCTGATCTTAAAGATATATTTCCCACTGTTTTTAGTTTTGAGTGATAGGTGGCATTGTAAGCACTGCCTAGAAGCCAAAGATATTCTCATGGGAAGTAACGATAGGCGAGAGGTGAAATGTGAGGAGGGAGAAAACACCTGTGGGTGTTGTTTGGTTATTTACCCACCCATTGACTGTCCATGGCCATGATAGTCCATATCCCCACGACTACCTGCCCCTGCCTGTTCAAAACAGCCCCCCCCCGGCCCCCGGATCTCTTGAAGTCTAGCTATGTGCTTTCTGAGCAGCCTACTGAAAAGTAATGGCTTAATTGCAGCTATACACCAGCTTCTGGTGGTATACAAATGCCACTTGAATTGTATGCAGAGTGTGTGTGTATTTGCATCTGTTTCTTGCACTGAATTTCTGTTGAAACAAGCAGAAGTGTTGCTCTTGAAAAGGCATTAGATATGCACTTGCCAGGCACTGCCATAATATCCCAGCACTAATACAATATGCCAACCTTTGCCATTTCAAGAACAGGTTGTTCCATTATGGCATTGCCTGAAAAATACTGATTCCATGAATAAGGAAAGAAAAAGAAACTATTGGCTTTGCCAATGCTTGTTTTCATGCCTGATGACTGTGCTGTACATCTTTATCCATCGCCGATTTAGACTTTTTTTCCCCAAACTCTTTCCCGTTCATGTTCATTGGTCATGACTATTCCGTATTCTGAGCTCTGACTCCAATATAACTGCGGAAAAGAAATTGACTTTTGCTTGGTCGCAGGGCCTTGTCTACGATTTCCCTGAGCTTCCTGAGAGGTCCCCAATGTTGCTGTTACCCGCTAACCTCCTTGCTAACCCACAGGCATTTTTGACTGCTGGCAATCGATTTCCAGAAGGTGCACCATGGCGCAGAGAAATTTGGGAGGGAAAAACAAAGTGGATGAACTTTGCCAGACAATGGAGGACCTGAAAACCGCGCCAATTCCTGTAACTCCATTCCCCGGTTACCTATCTTCCAAATTTCCCTGGCCATTGTCCTACTATCATTACATTACCGTTTACATAAACTCCTACAGCCCTCTGCCCTACAAGCCTCCACTTGAGGGATAAACCGGATTCTTTCGAAGAATTTAAAATCCCACAAAGTCATTCAAGCGCAACCATTGAACAAAGATTCTTTTGATTGGAGTATATATTTTAATATTGTTGATCTGGATGTTTAATATTTAGAATTATATTGTTTTTGCTTTTAATTTGTAAAGATTGTCACTGTACTTGCCTTTATAAATTGCTAAATTACTTGATATATCTGAGAACATACAAAGGATTGTCAACATATAATGTGAAAGTTAATTCCTGAAGGATTCTAGCAGGCTCAGGACAGCAGATTCACAAATCCCTTTAGGATCCTTCTTCTTCAGCCCTGAATCGTTCCTCTTCCTTAGCCAGGTCACCATACCTCTATATTCCCTGTCTACTGTCTAACCCCCCCCCCCCATATCATGATATGCTCTACAATGTTGCGAAACCCTTTTTTCTGGTTCCCCTTTTCTGTTTGTGAAAGGCATGATTGCTGAGCGAAGTAAGATTATTTGCCAGGTACACCTATACACTGGTTATATTCAGATTTCTCTCTCCCTACCTTCAATTAATGACACCAATCACCAGCGCCTTTCTTCTTGCCTCTCTCCTCCCGAATCTTGGATGTCTTCTCGGTTTCTCTGTCTCAACCCCCAAAAAACATACATCCTGTTCTGGCCAGGTATTTCTTCTATTCCTCCCCCTCTGCTATCTACAGCTTCCTGTTGGTCACCAAGCTTGTAATCTTGGGTTTCTTTTTGATTCTTCCTTTTCACTGCAACCTCAAATTGCTTCTGCCGCTCAATCATGCCGGTCTTATGTTTTTAATCTTAAAAAGATCTGGCATCTAATAACATTTGCTTCTACTAAAATTATTCTCCAAACTATTGTCTTATCTCGTCTTAACTACTGCTGCTCTATCTGCATTGACCTTCCCAGCTATGCCATTCTTCCTCTGTCATCAATTCTTTATTGTGCGGTTTGTATCGTGCTTTGTTCGCCCTGGTTAGTCAGCATTTCTCCTTATTTAGCTTATCTACATTGGCTTCCAATCAAACAACGATTTGAGTTTCAATTTGTGTGTTTAGTCTTCTCTTTTTTAGCTGCTCCCTCTGCTGGAAACACCTTTCTCTCGATAGCCTGATCCTCTTGAGCACCAGACATTTCTCCAAACTACTCTCCACAATCACAATGTCTCCTACTCTCATCACAGCAGAACTCAATTTCCGAGCCTCACTCCAAAGTCCCTTTTTCATTTTGGCAGTATCTGTCACGCTGCATTCCCGGCATGCATCCACCAACCCACCTCCTATAATGAATATCTTATGCTCTTTCACTTTCTCCATATAGTTCCGGGATACTAACAGCTATTGCACTTAGATGGATTTTGAGGACAGCAAATGTATTGCAGACGAATTTTGAGGGTAGCCAATATATTGCACTGAGATGAATTCTGAGGGCAGCAAATCTATTACACTTAGATGACTTCTTAGGATAGTCAATGTACTGAACATCACCAGGTTAAGATAGACTTCAATACCACACCAAATTTGTGTTGTGAAAAGCAATGCCAAATAATTTCCATCAACTGATTGCAGGAAGGTTAGGCGCTCCCCCCTATGAAAATGGAAAACTGGGTTTTCAATGATTTAATATTACTGCTATTGGACAGCACACAAGGGTACTTCAGGCTGCTTACACTAGAGAACAAAGAGGGCTTCAAAACCCATTAGCTACCACACATAGGGAATTAACATTTAGCACAGGCAACACATGAGAAAGAAAATCCCCAAAAATAAGGGGAATGCAATTCAGAATCCGTGAGCGGGGTCTGATAGAGGAAGAAGGATAGAATAGGACAAATGAGTTTTCAAAGGATAAAAGACATTTTTTGAAAAACGAAAAATTGAAATCACATTGTATTTGGAAGGAACTGGAAATTACAGGCAAGCTCTAAACCATGTAACATGAAAGAAAGGCAATGCAAAATCCAAACCTAGAATCTCAAAGAGGAAGGGGAATTGTCTAGGAAAATCACTGTTAAAAGGATGAAAATAAATATTTGGAAAAACAAAATTAGAAATCCCCCTAACTTTAGCTGAGGCTGGAACTGACAGCCAAGCTCAAAACCATGAAAAATGAAAGAAAGACAATACCACATCCGAGCTTAGAATCTGATAGAGCAAGGGGACTACTCTAGGAAAATCACTGTTTAAAAGATAAACTGAAATATTTGAAAAAACGAAATTATAAATCCTATTATTATTATTCCATGTTGGCTCTCCCTTTTCTCTTATTTAAACTGATAAAAGCAGTGTCATATGGCAAGGCATTGGGCATGTATGTTTGTTGTGGTGTGCGCTGTGCAGTGAGCGTTTGTGAATGGCTTGGGGATTTGCAGCTCTGTAATGATTGACCTGGTCCAGAAGTCAGCAGAGGCCTGGTCTGTGTGGAAATAAAGAGGTTTTTTGAAAGCCAGACATTGTGCAGATGCCTCAATGCTGGAGCAATGTCAGGCACTTGCCCGCCTTTTGGCTAACACATTATCCCAGCCAGAGGCGTTGCTAGGGGGTGGCTGAGGGGGCTATAGCCCCGGGTCTTTTGGTTGTAGCCCCAGATAGAAGCTCATGGTCTACAGCCAAGAGGCCAGCTAGCCCCGGGTCCCGCCAGTCACAATAGCAGCTTAGCCCCTGATCTTTTCCAGTCCTAGCAACACCCCTGATCCCAGCCCTGACAGCCACTCAACACGCTTGTGTTTTTCCAAGGAGCACAGAGGGTGAGTGCGATCCTGTTTTTCAATACCGGCTATTAAGACTGGTGTCAGGACGCTAAAGTGCAGAGCTAAGCTGCGCACCCCCTGACGCGGCCGCTGAGTGCAGAGCTGAGCTGCGCACCCCCCCCAGCGTTTTCGGGCTGTGCGCTGCATATCAGCCCAATCATGTACAGTATGATTCTTAAACATGTTCCAGAGGGAGCGGGGGAGTGGGGGCAGGGGAGCACCACAATTGAAAACACTTCCCTGAACCTTAAACCCTCCTGTGCAAACTAAACGGCTTCTATTACCCACAACATCGAACATTGCCAATTCTTTTGATCAGTTCTGCATATTTATTTCTCCACAAAACTGAGCCATTTTTGGAAAACTGTTGCCATAAAGCAAGGGATTTCATATTAAGTAAAACGCAGGCTGGATGCAGTTTCCATTTGCACATGGGTGTCATACCTGCGCAGGGTTGGGAGGTCAAGGAATGGGCGCCGCAGACGTCAGGGCCACATGCATAGATACCCATATTTGTATCCAACCTGTGATGATGCTACACGAGGGCAGTGCTGGATGTGTAATCTCACTTAATCTGCAGAGGAGAAATGAAGGGCAAGTGTGCAACACTCATCTACCGACTACCATGCTATATTTTAGAAGCCGCTGCAATTAACAGGATAGCGCTGGACTGGTCGAAAGCAGCCTGCCTGCTGCTGTCATTTGCATCCGTGCAAGCCTTTGCTTCGGCCGTACATAAAGCCCTCCTTCCCATGCACACATACAGACAACAGCAACAACACTACTCTGATCTACCCTGTCGCACTGCCACCTGGATTTCTCGTCTCTGTGTTGTTTAGTCAACTGTCCTTGAAACAGCTTGCCAATAATGTCTCTGTGTGAGGTTCTGTGCTAAATGCAGAGTGCAGCAGGCGAAGGCACCTAACATTACTTTCTGAGTGATTACTCGGTCTAGACTCTTCTATGAGCTGTGCTTTTCGGGTGGGCTCAGAGTGCTGGGAAGGCATGCCTAGGCTACCTGTATTGTATTGTTTTTTCGTTTCAGTGAAAGCCTCTTAGCAGTTTGAAGATGACGTTCATTTAGACCAAAGCTCCAGCACACATCATTCTTTCTATGACCATTTGTAAAACTGCTGGGACTCAAATGACATGCCAACATCAGAGACGGCAGAACGATTTGCATGCCCTCTTCACTTTACATTGTAGTCTCATGTCAGGTGCAGTCTGACATGTGATTTACTCTGCACACACCAACATCCCTTTACGGAGAAAGTAACCCTTCCAAACTGCAAACCTTTCACTGCTTAACATTACCTGGGTCCAGGGAAAGCATTTGCAATGGAGCGTCTGATAGTCTAATGGTAGCCTACTCATATACAATATCAGAGTTATAGGACCTAATTCCTGTATTCTAGTTTTATTTTAAAGTTTGAAAAGGAGATTTGCGGCTTAGTAACGAGGGAAAGTCAATACACTCTGTTCACTTGACTCCATTCATTTCAATACAATAAAGCAGAGGTGAGCAACACCTAAAAGTGAAGAGTATATAATGTTTCATTCAACTCCAATGTACTATTTTATGCTTCTATGTTATCCAATATTCATACTGCACTCATCACCACTGTAGGGGCCTTACGGTGGCTTGCTTTATTCAGATGAGTGGGAGGGGGCATAGTTGTCTAAGTAAGGATGTGTGTTTCTCAAATTTGACAAGCTATTGGTAAGCATGAGTGTAGGACTCAGGGGAGTACAGCTCATTCAGTGCAGAGTTTTATTGTGATGTCAATATATAGAACTGACGAAGCACGGTACTAGATGTAGTTAGTTGGTGAGTGGTTGCGTGATAGACTGGAGAGGCGCTCAGATGTGTCCCAAAAGTCTTTAAGATAAGCTGGGCAAGAGGTGAAGGGGGCAGAGAAAAGGAGAGGGACACCTGCATTTGGTTTGGCGTATGGCAACAGAAATCCTAAATACACCACTGGTCACGTGGCAGACGTTATCGCTATTCTAAAACTCCTAAACCATTGTGAGGGGTCAGCAATGCGAGGCCGACAACTTTTTGATGATTGTTCAAAACATGCCATTTCATTAAAGTATAAATGTTATCAAACGCCTCACTATCCCTGCCATGATAAGAATTTCCCTGCTTGACAAAACGAAAAGGAAACATTGTAACCCATGATGGCTGGCCCTCACACTTAAACATCAAATACACAAAGAACATATACGCCAATTCAAATGGCATCAACAGTAATATTTACAGTTTATTGATAACCTCCCAATAACCTGGGTGAGTTCCCTTTCCCAGGATTAAATGTGAATTCAGCTCCAATGTTCCACAAAAAGAAACAATGAAAGACAGTCTCAGATCAGTTCTTGATGTTTCAATGTCAAAGTAAAGTCTGGTTAACTAAAGTTCCAACCATAGCAAATCTTTTTTCCTTGGAGAAACAGGGGCTTTCATCTTCCTCAGAATAGTAATAATAATCCAAGAAGACTTGCCACAGTTCAAAAGAAGTACAACTTGTATGTTAGTGAAACACAGTTCTTAGTTAACACTTATGTCAGTAGTGACAAGCTTAGGATTCACAGTAGGTATCTTTGTCAGGAGGACTTCACAGTGCTGCTGCTTCTACTTCAACAACTTCACTTCTACTACAGTTCACCATGACAACATTCTCCTTTGTCTCAGAGTACTCCGCTTCTCTTGGGCTAATAAAGTATTCCATCTACTGACAACCAGATATAACACCACAGCTTTAGTACTTTGTGATACCACCACAGCTTCAGTATTTTGTTATTCAAATAGATTTGTTTCTTTGCTTCTCGTCTGTCTGCCACAACAGCTTGTCTTTATGAGCCACTCCTCTCTGTTGCTTACAGTGTTTGGTCACATAGGTTGTGTCAACTTCAAATAATATGCATGAGCAGCAAGTTTACCCTCCCCAACTTTGCCTTCCTCTCTCTGCCAACTGTTAGCCAAAATAATTACCCTGAAGCCTTGGTGCCACTCTCTTGGCTTCAGGTAATGCTTGCACACTTGTATCTTAAGCAAGGTTGAACTTCTGTTAGGCTCACAGTATTGTTCAGAATGTTTTCCGGCTTTAAGAAAGGCTACTTTCAGTTTTAATAGGGGAATACTCTCAGCTTGGGCAATGCTTGCTTTCTCTTCAACTGTAGATACAATATTTAAACATGTGACTTCTTCTATGGACAATTAATGTTCGCGTGGATAAAGATGCAAAGTTCACTCTTCCCCTGGAAACTTAAATTAGGCAAATGCAACCACTTCTCTTCATAAGGTTTTCAATGTTTAAAGTGTTTCACAATGGCTTTCTGCAGCGTTTGCTCTTCACGCGAGTGAAAAGAGAAAGTAACGATCACACGAGTGGTACTTTTCCATCAACCCATTGTTAAAAGTTCAACAAACAACTTCAGGTCCATCTGCTTATACACAAGTGAATATTAAGCTGGATACTGTTGCCGGCAATGTTTGCGCAAGGAATCAGAATTCCAGGTTTGACACACCGGCTTCTGTGACCTTGTTCTGCGAGTTACACAACTTCCACGGATTCAGGTACAACCTCTACTGCTTCTGGCTTCACAGGGACCCACACCCTTCCTCTCTGAAGGTGTCTCCAGTACAGTGACTGATTAAGGAACACCTCTCGCTCCTGAGACCCATGGCTTTCCATCAGCTCCTCGCCTCAGTTTCCGACACACTTCTGGCACGCAATCTCCACATTTAGGCTCCCATGGAGAAAGGCAACCTTCCTACATGCCTTCCGCTGTGTAGTCTCTGCAACTCATAGTTTGGGGCAACATGACTCTCATAGAACAAGCAGGTGAAATCTGCTGCATCAACCTTCCGACATTCCTTCGGATCTCCCACTTCTACATGGATTACCAACACTGTGCCTTCTTCTTTCTGCCTCTGCTATTACAACACGCAGTCCAGACACAGTTCCAGATTCTTCTCATTGCCTGCACCTGAGTGGGGCTTTTATGCCTCTCAGGTTCCTTCAGGTGTGGGCTATTGGACTTAATTGCCTGACTGCGACCACAGCATGCCTCTTCAGCCCTCTTCCTCATCCCAGTATTTATGGGAGTATGGGCCTTGCAGTCCGCAACAAGAAAATTAGTCCTTTTAATTCAACTTTTGCTGTTTGGAAAATGGCCATCGCAAGTGTGGGATTATGGGGAGAGTTAAACAGTGGGGGGTTCCCAGTCTTTCTGGCCTGTTTCCCCCCACATATGAATCTCCCTCAGTACACCACTCCCAGGGTCGGGATCAGGAAGTGCCCGCCATTTGCTGACCACATGAGGACGGTCCCAGTACAGGTTTCTGGGAGGAATCATTACTGAGTCATCCCACTATCGAGATGCAAAGGCGATATATACCCATCTACCATTATCAAAGACTGTTCCGAGGCCTTGGCTCCCTTCATTAGCACCTCCTTCAGTATTCGCAGACAATCTCAGTGACTAGCAGGCACCATCTCCTGTGGTGTTCCTCAAGGTTCCTGTGTCTCCCCTACCCTTTATAACATTTTCACCAAACCTCTGTTCGACCTCCCAGACTCTATTGGAATATCATGTACCAATTATGCCGATGAGACTCAAATCCTCCTCTCTCTCTCTGGCAATTACCCTGAAGACTCAGGCACCTTAAACACAGTTTACCTGATCATCCAGGCCTGGATGGCTACACACAGCCTTTGCCTCAATGATGAAAAGACGGGGATCCTCCTTGTCATGGCCTCAGCTCTGATTAAGAAGCTTAACTCTCAATACGCATACTTTAACATCAAAGGTATTCTGATCCCACTCTCCCCAACAGTGAAGACATTGGAGAGTCTATCTGGATGTCACTCTCTCCCTGACACAGCCGGTGAATGCCATTGCATCATCCGCTGCCTGCACGACGAAATGATCAACAGATTCATGAATGGTTTATCCCCTCACCATTGCCCGGGCGGTCATCAATTCAAGTCTTCACTATTGCAATGCACTCTTCACCAGAAAGTCGGTGCACAAAATCCATAAAATGCAGATTATCCAGAATAACGCTCTCCGAGCAGCACTCAACATCCCCAAACTCGAGCACATCCCCACTGTAAGAAGAAATGTTCACTGTCTGGCTCCCAATTCGGAAATGAATCTTGTTCAAAACCTTGTCAATTACTCACAGATGCCTCTCCAATTCTGCCCCCCCACACAGAAAATCATGAAAGTCCAATCAACCAGACCTACTAGATCAGCCTATGCCCATCGGCTGGTACAGCCAAAATTTAAACCGGCCCAAGCCGAAGGCTCAAGTTTCTCAGCTATGGTAGCCAAATACTGGAATGGGCTACTGCCTGCCCTGCAAGCTGAACACTCTTACTGGACCTTCAGGAAATCCTTGAAAACCTGTTTTTTTTTGCATAGCTTGGACCTTCGGAATGTCCCTTCCTTACCTGAACAATCTGTTGAGTAAGTTGCTATGTAACAGTGCATTGATACCACTGGGCTTAGTGCACTTTATAAATGAATAGATAAATAAATACATAAATAATGATCATCACTACCTACAGATAGCTGGCACTCCCATGGGCTTGGTTGCAGCATCCACTTATGCCAATATCTTTATGTATCAATTCAAATCCCAAAATGTATTAAACAACAGTCAGTGGAGTCTCTACATCTATAAGCGGTTCCGTTGCATTGACAACATTTTGGGGGTATGCAATGGTCCCACCAATAAGTTGTGTGATTTCTTTAATTATTTTAACAGAATACATGCAATAGCAGTTCACTATGAGCATTGCTGAACCTGATATACACTTCCTTGATGTCAAAGTGAAATACTTGTATGATAAACAACGTTTCTTTACTAATATATACTTTAAACCGACTGACAACAACAGCTTACTGAGGGCGGAGAGCTTTCACTCTCATAGGATCATACAACATCTCCCACTCTCCCAGTTTGTGAGGTTGCAAATATTTATTTCCAATGAAGATGCGTTAAATGAACAACTTGATATGATGGCTAGTAAGTTAGGCGAACATGTATGTCACTCTTCTACTATTGCCACAGCGTGTGAGAAAGTTTCATCTCTGTAGCGACACATACTGAAAAACTTGTGTATAGGCGCGTTATAAATGCCATATCATATCATATCATAGTGTTAGATCATAATGTAGAAAGACACACAGCTGATGTAAATTATGTCTCTACATATACTCATCAGAGCTCAGCTTCAAGTCGGCCCTTGACCATTGGAAATTGATTACACAAAATCATGCTATCAAACATTTATTTCCAGGAGCTCCTATGATGTCTGACAAACGTAGCCATAATCTACGTCAGCTATTGGTGAAAGCCGAATGGAATAACATGGATAATCATTCTATATTAACCCCGAAAAAAGAAGGGTACATTCCCCTGTCTGAACTATGCAAATTGTAATTCCATAATGAAGGGACTTTATATACATCACCTCCTAAAAGATTTACATACAGTATTTGCAACTTGTGACTCACAAGGTGTTATTTATGGCATTAAATGTCCCTGCAGGAAGTACTATGTTAGCAAGACCAGCCGAAAAGTGAAGGTCGATGGAATGAACACTGCTCCTTTATTGGTCTGAAAAATCTTAATTCCCTGCTTGCTAGATATTTTGTGTAAAATCACTACAATTGAGCACAGTCACTATGTTGTATTTCGGAAGTTGCTTTGAAACACAAACGAGGGGTTGACTTTGATACATTTGTATTACAATGGGAAGCCTTCTGGATTTACTTTTCGAACACTGTCGTCCCGAAGGGCCTAAATGACCATAATGAACTACACCACTTTTTGTAAATGATATGTTTGTTGGGTATATTTGATAATACATTTTCATGCAAGAATCACATCCTGAATTTGTATATGTTGATAATATTATATATACCGAATGAGACGACTATTCTTTTTTAGCTATGTGACAGTAGTTGGCTTACCATATTATTTTTAACTTCCTCATCAATGACATCTGCTGATGACACACTGTTCTATTCTTATTTTAATTTATAACGTGTTCTCAACTGTGTAAGACATGCCATACTATGTTCTACGGATGTGACTATTGGGTTGATTTCCATTTTTCTACCTACATAAATCAGGTGTAATGTGGGTGTGAGCTATCTATATGATTTTGTATATGCCATTAAAAGCTTCATTGATGTTACTATCCTGTTGTCTCCTGTATGAATTAAGTTCAAGTAGTTTTGAACCACATGTGTGAATCTCAATATATGGTCTTGATGTTCACTCCCTGATAGAACTTCTCTGTAGAGAATGGGCGACTCATTTAGATGCACGTTTTATTACTGCCTTCAACATGGACACCAGTTTTCCACGCTCATCTAATTAATGGAACACTGGATGCAGTCTAGTTATTGTCATGAAACAGCGACTTCTCTCCAGGGGGATGCCTTTCCTTGTGAGGCTAGGGAGGTGAGCCCACTGCGCAATATTCCCCCAAAGGGGTGGTGGCGAGTGGGACCTCACAGGGAGAGACTCATCCTTTTGGGGACAAGGACTCCCATTCCGCAGAGGAACTCCCTAAAACTCTCTCTCTTGGAACAACAGGAAGGCTTCAGGAAGGGATGTACATTATACATTCATAAACCAAAAGATCGAATTACAAAATTGCGAACACCACTTTTTTTTCTCCCCTGCAACACATGTAGTGTATGCAGGGGACACCCCTGCGACCTCTGCATACCATAATACCAAACTAGGGGAGCAGGGGACACCTCCACAACCCACGCTCCCCTAGTTCGGTATTTTGGTAGTAGGTATTTTCTACTAAACCGAATGCACATTATTTGTGCATTCAGTCTTTTTTATTCAATATTTTCATCCAATCGCTTCAGGAAGACCCAGCAAACCAAGCCACTGTTTATTATTGTTGCATAACATCCAAGATCCCACCTGAAGAAATATCTGGTAAAACTACTGCAAAGAAGAAGAAGAGCGAGCAAGTAATATCAATTGCTCTGTGGTTAAAAAATCACCAATACTGTGATGAGGACAAATGAGCGAGTAATAGAAAGTGCTCAACTGAAAGAGAAAAAGGACTGAATTAGGCTTGTAATTGAAAATGTCCTATGTTGTGTGTTTTGATGTATTTTTTGAAGTTTTTATTATCTCGTTCTTATACATTTTAAAGGTTTTGTAAAGGTTTTTTTTTATAAATCAAATACAAATAAAAAAAAGAACTATAATCTTCCACTGGGGAGGGCGAATCAATGTATCATAAAAAGGGAAGAAGTACCAATGTCAGGGAGAACTGAAACCCGGGAGTTTCAAATCACCAGTATCGTGGAAGCTGACTGAGACTGGTAGATTCTCCACAGGGAGGAAGCAACCAGCTAGCGTGCGCGAGAAGCACTAAGAGAGCTGAAAGTAGAGGCGAGCCGGGGAAGAAAAGAGATAGCCAAAAACTATGTAAGAATTATACGCTACGGCTACAGACACCTATCCAGGAGAAGGGAGTCATTATCCTGGCCTTTAGTTATTTTTTCTTATAGTGATAGGGTCAGTGCTGCGGCTACAGAAGCCTATGCAGGAGAAGGGAGTCATTATCCTGGCCTTTAGTTATTTTTTCTTATAGTGATAGGGTCAGTGCTGGTTAGTTTAGGGCGGAGGACAGACTGTTTGTTTTGTATGTCACAACCGACAACGAGCACCCTAGCTAATTTTGAAAGGCAGGGAAATCCACAGATTAGGGACAGTGAGGCCTTTTAACTTATTATTTAAATAAAACATTTGCAAGAATGCCAAAAACTGGTCTGGCTCCTTTTTCGGACCTACCACATAATACTGTGTTCACTCTCCTCATGATGCATGTCATGACGTATTACATCACATGACGTTACCACCTCCTTTTGAAAACACACATGGATGACCGCCAGAAACGTACTGCAAACTAGTCGCTGCAACACACAACCTCTTCCACGGGCACTTTGAAGACAGCCCTGATAATATTGTGAGCAGGTAAGGGAGATAAGGGACCCTGATTGAGCTATCTACATGGTTGTACTCTCATTTGGTCCCTGTTGCCCGGCATTAACACACATTGAGTAATGATATTGTATTGGCTTATAGGTCAGTCTTCTTGAACCCTTTCTCATCTTCTGGCATGCACGGCTGGTAAATTATGACATCCCAACTAAACCCCAAACACACATTTTTATTTACTCGCTTATCTTCCTACTTACATCTCGTTCCCTTGTCTTCTCTTATAGCAAGGATCTATAAAGAGTTTTTAGAATCAATGCTTTCAACTAGGTATTCTCAACTGCTTTACAACTGATAAGGGGTCTAGGGGTGAAACTTTGTGACATCTAATGTCTTTAATGTTAATACACTGGGCCTCATTATGAGTTCAGTGGTATCCGGCAGTAATTCAAGCAAGTGGTGTTACTGTTACCTCCATGGTGTCTGGCAGTATGGCTGCCAAAATCATGAATAGACGGGGGTGTGCACCATCCATCAGCAGTAACTTTAATTCTTCTGGTCGAATTACCACCAAAAAACAGGACTCCTTAGGTAATTCCATTGAAAAGCGGCAGAATTAACGTTGCCAGTGCAAATTTTGCACTAATCTGCTGGCAGTATTATCACTGGCAGACATAGCATCATCGTTGGAAAGGGAAGTACTGTGGTGGCCATCTTTAAAAACAAACTTCATGCAAATTACATCTGAAAGGAGTGTCATCACCCCCAGAGGAAAGCCCAATTATGCCAGGAGGGAAAGGCAAGGGGAAGGTCCCAAAAATGCAAAACCCAAATTCACGGGACAGGAGCTGACTGTCCTAGCAAAACAGGTGGTGGCCCATTCAGAGGTGTTGTATGGGTCACAAAACTGCAAGACCACCCAGCAACAGAAGAATGCCATCTAGGTGGAGATAAGGGACAAGGTTGTGGCTGTAGTTTATGTTCCACAGGACAGCGAGAACATGAGGAAGCGTTGGAATGATCTCAAGACACCAGTCGCCACCCTCATTTCCATCCACCACCGGGAGGCAGCAGCCAGAGTTGGAGCAACAGTTGACCTGCTGTGACCTCGTGGGAGGAGATGGTCAGCAGCATCCGCCACATGGCAACCTGGATAGTGTGGGTTCGGCAGAGGTCGGAGCCAGCAGCCAGCAAGAACCCGGTGAGTACCTGAGTGAATGATGGGCCAATTGCGCAACAACCCCAATAGCATGATAACATACATGCATCCAGGCGACAGTTAACCCGACAGTGCATGACCCATTAATATAGCACCGCAGGCCATAACATCATGAGGCTATCCCTAAAAAATATCCCCCCAAAAAATATTGCCGTACATGTGGCCGTTTGTCACGCCATAGGCGATATTTTTGGGGGGGATATTTTGTGGGAGCAGGGGTTGCCGAGGGTGTCACCGCACCTTTTAAAATAATGTGGGGGTTGCGTGGTTGTCCCCCCAGGGTCTGTGGGTCAATATCGCTGCAATAACATGGCGATATTTTTGTATTGCGATATTTTTGCAGGGATATTAACACATGGAACCATCATGAGTCATGGTTAATCACCCACCAAGTAGGATGACGATGGAATGATGTAAAACACAAATACCATGGAACTGCAAGTTACAAGGACTGTCACACATTTGCATGACAGATCACTACCACCCCTTGCCAGCACACTGATCACCCATGAACAGAAACATCAGCCAAAACCGCAGCGCATGTCAAGCTATGAACACCACTAGACGTGTGCCTCAAACTAACAACAACTGCAGCAGACAGTAGCTGCAAGGCCCCCATGAAAACTGTGCCCCACCTAATGTCGCTATCACACTACAACAGCTAGCATGGGAACCTCTCAGCTGACAGTACAAGGGGATACACAAGAAACATTCATTCTGCCCTATATGGGCACACGTGACACTCTACATCAGTGATGCATGTTACTCCACGGTCTAAGTAAGGCACAACTCCCACACTGACCAAATGGATGCACATCAATCAAGGCAGTACACTGCAATTCTCTCAGCCACATAAAGTATGCCCTCCTGGAGCCCTAGTACCAGGTGACACCATGGTACACACAACACTACATGAACACAGAGCTTACACACTTCCATCAAGGTACTTATGCACTCTTTCATGTCTCTCAACAGACGCATAAGACACTGAGGAACCTTTGAAAGGTGCCAGTACCTCTGTCACACCTGCACCAACAAGTGGTAAAAAGACGACAGACCATGTTTCAGCCAGGAAGGGGAGTGTCCAAAAAAGACCCCATTCGAAAGGCACAGTATCAGCAACCGCCATGGGCACTTGCACGCTGGCCACAAATGCACCACAATGGAGGCTGCTGCACCACCCACAACAGAGGCACCTCCCACCACTGCTGTGGACTCAGGGGAACAACACATCCAGCCAAGTGCTGACAACATCCAGGCACATGCCCAGCAAGTTGCACCTGCTGTCACTGTGCAACCAGAATCTTCCTCTATTCACTCCAGTCCTGCAGCTACCGCTGCAAAGCAGATCACACCAGAATTCTCACCCATGCCCAGAATATCACCTATGTGCTCCTCACCTTACCCCTTGTCATCTCGCCGTGCCCTCAGTTTTGACCATGCTGAGGACACAGATGACCAGGATGAGCAAGCGAATTGTGCATCCAGCAATGAGGGAAAAAGCCCTCAACCATCTTCTGGGCCAGTGCAGGACAGCAGGTTGCATGCCATATAGGAGCACCTTGATAGGATTGAGCAACGGCAGGCTGAAATGCGCTGCACTGCCTAGGAGCAATTGGGCCATTTGTAGGTGATGCACGATACGTTTCAGAGAGCGTCCAGGCGCATGGCCACTTCACTTGACCGTCTGTGCTGGCGTGCAGATGAGTCAACTGCCAGTAGCAGCCTCGTCAGAAAGAGGGTGAGGGTGCTGGCAGAATAAATCTCAGGCTCACATGAGACCATGGCCAGGCTCATAAATATGACAATGCAACACCTCTGGGGCAGTGAGAGTGAGGGATCAATGGCCAGCACACCGCCAACTCGCTCCCAGCTCCATACAACCCGTGCTCCAATGCCTATGCAAAAAGGTGACAAGAGGAAGAGATTGTGGACATTCACATGGGACAAACTGTAAACCACAGGGTTGTGGGGTGGGTAGTGGCATTGGGGATGAGGGTTTGGGGTGGATTAGGGCATTGGGGGTGAGGGTATGGGGTGGGTGATGGCGCTGGGGTTGTTTTATTTTCTATTTAGATGAAATCACTGTTGAGTCAAGTCAATGTTTACAGTGTTTATTCAATGGTAGTGATGTATGTGCATTCAGTGAATTATCACAGTAGCGTGAGAGGTGCATATGTGGAGATTGAAAAATAGTTGTCCATGAGATACTGGCGGTCAATGCGTCCTTCCCTCACCTCCCCATGCAGGTCCTGAGGTGCCCTGTTTTCACCTGCAACATCTTCATCATCAGAGGCAGGGAGGGAATAGTCCTCATCTGGAGGCATTTGAATGTTCCTTCGTAGGCACATGTTATGCAGCATAGCGCAAATCATGACTATTTTACCAACATTCTCAGGGCTGTACATGAACGCATCACATGTCCAGTGTGCTCAATGCATGTCCTGGTCCTCCTGTGGGCCCCATTGTGGGCTATCTCTTGTGGTGTATCAGGGTTCCTCACAGGTGTCATAAACCAGGGTAACTGCGGATAGCCTGAGTCACCTACAAGTCACCTACAAGAAATAAGATGTACAGTGTGAGCCATGGCCATTTGTCTGTCGACGTACATGTATATAGTCCCATTTTGCTGGTGGCCTAAATGTGCTTATCTGTGCATGTGGATGATGCACCTTGCATCAATTGTGGTGGTGGGGCATTGGCCTGCAGAGTGCACTTGAAGTCATTCCCAGTGTGTGCAGCATCATTCATCATGTGTTTGCCTGTGCACTGACATCACGCATGCAGTTGACACTATGGAGATGGCACTAGGCCATGCACCGCCCTCTGACCATGTATTGCTAGGGAATGGCTTTGCACAAGGTCTTGCTTGGTGCCAATAATTGTGTCTTTTCTACATGGCATGCCAGGATGTCCTGTGGAGTCCTGTGGAGTCACCTGAAGTCAGTATGTGGACTGCAGTAAGTCGGTCATGGGCCATGGCCTATTCATTGATTTCTTGGTGAAGCAATATGGGACTTGTAGTTTGCACACATTTGTTCACCTTCCCATCTCCATGTGTGTCACTGTGCTATGTCATTATCAGATTGAGTACTACTACTTACCCACAAGCCAGGTACACTGTCCTTTGTTTGTGTTCATGCACGCTGGTAGGGTGCTGTTTCTCAGTATCATGACATCATGTGTGGCACCAGGGAATCAGGTGCAGCAGTGGCTAATGGTGAGGTCTGCATCACATGCCATATGTATATTCGTGCAATGGAACTTTTTCCTGTTCGGTATGCCTGCTCCACTGCCTGGAGGGCCACTATGCCACATGTGTACAATACAGTGCCGCTGTGGTGTTGGGGAACTGCGCAATGGCTTAGAAACGTGCTGTGGCTGCGTGCACATGTGCCTTGATAGTGAGCATGGAGATGTGCTGATGGGCATGCCTCATGAGCACATCCAGGACTTGCTCCAGCACCTTTGAGAATGTTGGCTGGGACATACCATGCAATGTCCCAACAGTGTGTTTAAATCCGCCCATGGCTCAGAAGTGAAGGATGGGCACAAGCTTTACCGGGGGTGGGGGAATGGCAGTTGTGATATCGATGGCGCTCTGGAAATCAGCCTCGATCAGGGTGAGCATGACTGTAATGGTGTGCCGGTCCTAGAGATAGAGTGTCACTAATTGATTGTCCGTCGGTGTCCAAGGGGATGGGAGGGCACGTGGTATGCATGGCCTCTGGGGCATTTGTCTCCTGCGCCTTTGTGGTGCCTGTCTCCTTCCCTTCTGAGGCCTTGCATGCTGTTGTGGATCCCATAGTCGACGTCTGGTAGTGGCTGCATGTTGTTTGGATGTGTGTTTTGGGAAGGTGAGGGCCTTGATTGGGTGCAACTGTGACTTGATTTCCATCACTTGTATGCATTTTAGGTGGAGGTAACTGCACTATGTTTTGGGCTAAATTACAGCTGATTTTTGCAGTATTTCCGCTGTATTTCCACTTAATATGGCAGAAATACAATTTTTGTTTCTGGCAGTAATTCTGCTGACGGAATTAGCCATGACACTAATTCTGCCAGACCTGGGCAATAAATCTGCCAGTGGTAATTCCTCTGGTGCCAATTCCATTGGTGGAATCAGTGCCAATTTTCTGAAAAGCATAATTTGGCCAGGTGGTAAAGGTGCTGGTAAATCCGTTACCGCCACTTTATCCACTTACCGCCAAACTTATGAAGGTGTACTGACCGGAACGCGTCAAGTATTGTGGATCCATATTGGTCTACCTCTTGATGCTCGATTAATTGTTTGTCGAATTGTACCAAAGTGGACAGCTTGGGCCTCATTACGACCCAGGCGGTAAGTTACTGCCTGGGTCGTACCTTTACCACCATGGCGTAAACTATGTTTACGCCATGGTGGTTGGCGGACTTACCGCCCCATTCCGAGGTTGGCGGGGCGGTAAGTCCCCAATTCCCATTTACCCTTCCCCATTCCCATTTTTGCCCCATAGGGCATAATGGGAGTGGGGAAGGCGTTAATTACGCCACCGTAAATTACGGTGGCGTAATTAACATCAAGGTCCCTTAGCGCCATGGATTTTAACACCTGCTAAAAGCAGGTGTTAAAACCTCCATGGCGCTAAGGGACCTCGGAATCAGGCGGTAAGGGTCGGCGCTGTTTACGCCGCCGTAAAACCCTTACCGCCTGAGTCGTAATGAGGCCCATTGTTTTATTTGTGTTGACTCTGTTAACTGATTTTCTACACATATATTTTTGTGAATATGCACTTTTCTATTATTGAAATGGATTATATTCTCTTTGATTGTTGTAGTGATTGTTTATTTCAAGACTTATTGTTGTACACATCTAAATCCACATACTGTTCAAACTTTTAAATTGAGCATTGATGGTCTCTCTGAATATCCGCAAGCCTGTGTATGATGATTCCTATGGACTCTGCCTGCTTTCAGCAGCTGGGAAAAGAATGTGGTTTCCATAGTAACCCAATGACATACCATCAGCATCAAAACCAGATGCTGGTAGAAATGCATTGTCGTAATGCATGCAGATTTTTATGGCGGAGCAAATGGAGGTGGCAGAAGCAGTAATTCTACTTGGTGTACATGATTCGTACACTTCACTAAAATGAAAAAGGCCTCTGCAGTGCTTTTGAATTTACCGCCAGTGAATGCTTTGTGAACCTGTCCCTGGTGGTTCAGTGGTTCACCGTTCGCAGTGAAACAGTCCGCGGCACAACTGGTGCAGTATTTAGTGCATGAATCCTCTGCATTGATTATGTCGACTCCTGAAAATACCTGTGCTTTTTTGTAGAGGATTAGGGGCCTCATTGCAAGTTTGGCGGTATTCCGACTGACTGAACAGCAGAAAACTGCCAAACTGGATTAACCTTTATCGCCACTTGGTCCAACAGAATTACTGCCAGTGTTAGCCCCATTCATAGAACTTCATGGGCATTTCCTCCATCCCACCGTCAAAACCGTAGTTGGGTGGTGCGGTAATGCAGCGGTAACTGTGTTATCGCTGCATTACCACCAATTTCAGAGGCACCGCCAACTGATAATGAAGGAGTAGGACTGGTGCACTACTGTGACCTCACTTTAACGGTTCCATGTGATTTCATCGCCTGCAGTTTCATCGCATGGTTTTTTACAGCAGATTTTATTTTGGGGGGGTTACACCCAAAACTCCCATCCCCTTTAATTATTTTTATATCCCTGTACACCCACACCCAATTTATATAATTTTTTAACCCCCCCCAAAAAATTAGATGATTTTTTTTCAAAAAATATCCGCAGCAAAAAAACCCTGCGAAAAAACTGCAGGCGATGAAATTACGTTGTGCCACTTTAACATCCCCTCCCCCTTTACTTGTCTTTCCTGCTTAGAGCATTTCTATTTAAGCGATATTTGTACAGTGGCCACAGGGAGAGTCTCCCTGTTATGTAAACATATATTTCTCTTCAGGGATCTGATAACATAGACACATTCTCGTTTGTGTGTCCCATGTGTAAGGCCTCGTCCGCCCGAGTGACTGTCCCTTTAATCCCCCTACTTCCTGCTAATCTTTCCCACCCTCACTCGCAGCAAGACTGCACATTAATAATTCTGATGTCACAGCAGAGAGGGCCTTTGGCCATAGGTGCTTGCGTAAATGCATACACTGGAACCCCAGTGCACTGCCAACGCACTCACATCCCCCCATTCCAATCCATGGCACCTGAGCAGGGCTGTAAGTAGGCCAGGACTCGCCGGGGTCGTGCCCTGGCAGTCTCCAGAATGGACTCCTGAGCCGGGCCCCTGCTGGCGCTCACCGGCGACTAGCCAGAGCCATGCTGACCTGACACCTCAGCCAGCCTGTGTAGATGAAGCACTGCATGGTTACACGGGCTGCCTGCAGGTGCCAGCATTTCGGATTAGAAAAAGAAAAGGCATTGCCTTTTCTTTTTGTCTAAACCAAACTATTGACACCTGCAGACAGCCTGTGTAACCGTGGCTTCGGCTACACAGGCTCTCTGAGCACTCTGTACTCAGAAACAGGAGGAAGGCTGGAATGCCCGATTCTCCTTTTATTTCTGAGTAAGGAGTCATCATGCAGCATGAAGCCCTTTAACCTCGGGCTTCATGTTGCGTGATGACTCTTTACTCAGAAACAAAAGGAGAGCTCTCCTCTTGTCTCTGAGTACAGAGACATCATGCAGCAGACAAACCTTTCACTCAAGGAGCCTGTGCTTTTTAACCATGTGGCTCCTTGAATAAAAGTGCTGTGGAATGCGTGCACACCACTCCTCAGGCAGCTCAGCTGGCCTCAGAATACATAGCTGATGTGACTAAAGATGGCTGAAGCAAGATGCCCAATGACAGAGTCAGCCTTATGGTCAGCAAAGCAGAGCCCAGAGTCTGAAGCAATTTCCAACTCTTCTCTCCCTATATCACCTTATATGGACTTCCTAACTTTATGTCACTGGTGGAGATTGGGGTGCCACTCTATCTGCATATAGGGAGTGACCTGCCTTGGAGGGGAGGGCAGTCCTACCAAGCGTTTGGCACCTCCTTGCATTACATGCCATACTTCTCTACTTCTGGACTCCCTGTCTGTATTTGGTGTTGGGGTGCACTGTAACCGAGGGGAGCAGGATGGACTGGTAACACTGAGGGGATATGCCACCCTCTGAGTAACGGCCCGCCACCCAATTTAAGGGCCTGAGTGAAGCGAGGTTCCCTTAATGAGGGTGAAGGCCGTTACCCACAGGGTGGGTCCAGCCACAGAGGGGCATATCGCCATTAGCACGCGTGTATTTGTATTTGTATTTATTTAGATTTATATAGCGCTTTAAGCCAAAGCGCTTTACATGAGGAACAAGCATGAGGAACAAGCAATTACAACAAGCAATACATAACATTGAATCAAACCAGAAAACAGCGGATTGGGACGGGAAGGAGGTTCCAATGGTAAGGAGCAAGAAGTTGGAAGGAGCGGAAGCGGGAAGGGGCACAGGGTGGAGGAGGGGGAGAAAGAAGGAAGAGATCTGCAGAACGGAGAGAGCGAGGAGGGGTGTAGAAAGTGAGGAGGGAGGATAGGTAGGGAGGGGCAAGACAATAGAGGGCTTTGAAGACAAGACAGAGGAAGTTGAATTTAAGCTGGGAGTGAAAAGGGAGCCATCCTAGTGAGTTGAGGGAAGAGGAGATAGAGTCGTGAGGTGAGAGAAGGCAGAGGGAGCGGATAGCGGAGTGGTAGATGGATTTGAGGGGTGAGAGGTGGGAGGAGGGGAGTCCAAAGAAGAGAGTGGAGCAGTAGAAGAGTCTGGAGAAGATGAGGGAGGAGATTAGGAGTTTAGTAGCATGGAAGGTTATGAGAGGACAAATTTTACAGATATTGTAGAGGTGGAAGCGGCAAAATCCAGCAGTGAGAGAGATGTGGTGAGAAAGAGAGAGGTGGGGGTCGATGTGGAGACCAAGGTTGCGGGCATGAGGGGAGAAGGGGAGTTAGGAGGGGGGGAAATGAGGGGAGGAGGAGAAGGAGAAGGAGGAGGAATAGTACTGGCAGGGAAGAAGAGGAGCTCAGTTTTTTCAGAGTTGAGAGAAAGGAAGTGAGAGGACATCCAGGATTTAATGGCAGAGAGGCAAGAAGAGAGCTTAAGGTGGATGACAGGTGTGAAGGAGGAGAAGGAAAGGAAGAGCTGGGTGTCATCAGCATAGAAATGGTGTGATACACCAAAGGAGGATATAATGGCGGCAAGGAAGGAGGTATAGAGTGAGAAGAGAAAGGGACCAAGGACAGAACCTTGGGGGACACCGTGGTTGAGAGGCAAGACAGGTGAGGAATGGCCACCCCAGGAGACTGAAAATGTGCGATTAGAGAGATAGGAGGAGAACCAGTCGAGGGTGGAGTCTTTGAGGCCAAATGATGAGAGAGAGTTGAGGAGAAGAGAGTGGTCAACAGTATCGAAGGCAGCTGAGAGATCAAGTAGGATAAGAATAGAAGAGTGCTTAGAGTAGCGAGCAGATAGGAGAGAGTTGAGAATGGAGGTGAGAGCAGTTTCAGTGGAGTGAAGAGGGCAGAATCCAGATTGGGTGGGTGGGAGGAGGGAGTGGGTGGAGATGAAGGTAGAGAGTTGAGAATAGACAATACGTTCTAGAAGTTTGGAGAGGAAGGGAAGAAGGGAGATAGGGCGGTAATTGGATGTGAGATGGGGGTTAGCAGAGGGTTTTTTGAGAATTGGGGTGATGGTAGCATGCTTGAAAGGAGATGGGAAGGTGGATGTAGAGAGACGGGTGTTGAAGAAGCAGGTGAGATAAGGTATTAAGAGGGTAGATTTTAGGGATAAGGGAGGTAGGAATGGGCTCCGTAGGAGAAGCAGTTGGATGAGTTTTGGAAAGGAGGAGGGTGACTTCAGGTTCAGTGATAGGGGTGAATGAGGACATGGAGAAGGGAGGGGGAGGAGGAGGGGTGGAGGGGAAGAAAAGGAAGGGGAAGAGAGAATAGATTGTCGGAGGTTGAGGACTTTGTTGGAAAAGAAGGAGGCAAGGTCAGAGGCAGTGAGAGGAGAGGCAATGAAATGATAAGGGGTGGGAGGAGAAAGGAGTCGGATAAGGTTTGAAAGATGCAGCGTGGATGGGAGGACTGTGAGTGAAGAAGGTCAGAGAAGTAAGTACGCTTAGCAGAGTTGAGACAGGAGTTATAGAGAGAGTGATAGTCGAAGTATGCAGATTTGTTGGAGGGGTGGGGTGTTTGAGCCAGGAACGTTCAAAGCACCTAAGAAGGCGGCACATGGAGTTGTTACACTCACCTGGTATCCACAGGGACGCCACCCAGCCGGGTTACTCGCTGGTATGCCTCTCAGTTTTGCCCTGATGTGGTCTGCGGGGAAGGTTCTGCCTTGTTGTACAATTAGGCGTGCTCTCCGTCCTGCCTTCTTTGCAGGGGTGCGTTGTCTTTCATGGCCGAGTGTGGTCCAGTTACTTCACTGATGCCGGCCCGTTTGATATTGTTCAGGTAGGTCTTACTGCTGTTCTTTAGTTTTGTTGCTCCCCTCCATGCCTTTCTTTGTTTAAAATGTCTCTTTTTTCTCCCTTAGGTATGCAGAGCTTCAGCGCGGCGAACTGGCTTGGTTGAGCCCCGCTGATAAATGATGGCGCATTAAGAGCGCTATGATGTGGTAAGTAAGCGCTATGCGCAGCGTAGCGCTGCAAAGTCTTGCCTTTGCTAACCTGTGTTTTCCTTCCTTGTAGGTCGCGGTGTTCCTCAGTGCAAGTGGAATGTCCGGAGTGGTGCCAGCCGAGAGGCAACCTTCCAGGTAAGCCTTTTGAGCAGTTCGTAATTTGTAAATGTCCCTACTGCTTTCTTTAATTTTGCCTCTATCTTCCTCTTTCAGGTCGTTCTGTCCGGGAGGCGTGCAGATTCGAGGAAGCTGTTCTCAGTAGCTGCGAGTGTTTAAAGATGAAGACTGCAGGTAAGATGCTGCTGCTAATGATGTTCCTTTTGTCTCCTTGCAGGTTCTGCTTCTCTGAGGTTCGAGAGAATAGCTGGACATGGTGTGCGTCATGTTGTAAGCTGTAAAGTAACGCGAAGCGTGTTGTCTTGCTTGGGTGTGGTTTAAATAGTCCCAACAAAATAGTCCAGGTAAAGTAGTCCCTAGGCTACCACACCCAAAACATTAGACCACATAGCTTGGTTCTTAGGAACCAAGCTATGTGGATGCCTCCATGTTGGCTGACAATACAATAAAGTAGTTCCCAAGCACATTGTTTTTCATGATGTATGAGCCTGGCGCCAAACCCATTGGCCAGGACTGGCCCCATGAGGGCTTTTGAAGAGGATGCCAGGCTGTAGAGGCCCGAGTCCTGACTCCACCTGGCCAATGGGTTTGCCAGAGGGGGTTTTGGGTGAGGGTCGTGACAGGAGGAAAGATGGGGAGAAAGCCAAGGTTGAGCAGTATGGCGGGAAGGGTGAAACGAGGAGAGAGGGTAAAGATGATCTAGAGCAGAGGTGAGGGAGGAGGTTAGGGTGGAGGATGCTTCAGTGGCTGAAAGAGAGAAGTGTGAGAGGGGGGAGGAAGGAAGAGCAGGAAGTAAGGAAGAGAGAAGGATTGAAGTTACGTAGGTCACAGCGGAAGAAGGGGTGGAAGAAGGGGGAGGGGGATGTAGGAGATGGGGGTGAGGGAGAAGGAGAGTAAGGAGAGGTAGTTAGGTAGAGAGGAGATGGGAGAGGCAGAGAAAGAAGAGGTAAAGATTAGGTCAATGGTAGAGCCAGATTGGTGAGTAGGAGGGGAAGGGAGATGGGAAAGGAGGTAGGAATCAAGGATTGACAGGAGAGGAGGGGGAGTTAGTGGAAAGATTGAGATTGAAGTCACCAAGTACAATTAGAGGGGAGGGGCTGGGGGAGAGGAGGCTGAGAAGATGGTCTATGTCTTCGTAGAATGAGCAAGGAGGGTGATGTATCTGAGTCAGGAATGACATGGAGCAGGAACCAGGCTGACTCAGGTAAGTGTAAAAGGAACAGGCTTTATTCCTCTTGGTTACATAGCATAGTCATGAAAGGTAGGAGAGTAAGAATAAGCCTCTGCCCTGGTTCCCAGTATATCTCCAAGTCCTAACCGACACTCTCTGGAACCCACATGCCTCCAACACTCTCAGCTCCACTTTAACATTCTATGAGGCCCTTTCATACACACACACTAGCTGCAATCATACCAGGATACCACAGAGGGCCAGGAGGGCGGTATATGATAAGGAAAGATATAGCGTGGGGGGGAATTGAAGACTTTATACAGGGATTCGAAAGAAGGGAGAGTGGAAAGAGAAGGAGGAGAGGGAGAGGAGGTAAAGTGAGGACAGAAGAGAAGGCCTAGGCTGCCTCCACGACCAGAGGGTCGAGGGACGTGCTCGAAAGAGGATGAAGAAGAGGTGATTGATGAGGGAACAGAGGTGTTATGAGGTGGGATCCATGTTTCAGTGACACAGAGAAATTGGAGGTTGAGACGTAAGAATAGGTCAAGAACAGCAATAGTTTTATTGCAGATCGAGCGGGTATTCCAGAGGGCAACTTCAAAGGTGTTGGGTGTATGGGAGATTAGTGGGTAGATAAGGTTGCGGTGCCTGAGTGTGTGGTTAGGGGGTGGGATGGAGTGGGTTTGAGGAGGGGAGGGGAGATTGAGAGAGGAAATGGCCATGGTGATGAGGTAGAGAACCTTGAGGGGGGAGAGGGGAGGGCGAAGAGAGGAGGGGGGGTGGGACAGAAAGGGGGAGTCGCGCATAACAAGGAGCAATAATTAAAGCAGAGGTCAGGTGAGGAAGGACTGGAGTACCAGAGTAAAGGCTGGGGTGGGGAGGGTTGTAGAGTAAAGTGTAGTCCAGGATGCTCAGGAGAGGAAGAGGATTAAGGGGCTGATGCCTAAAGCTGGGGAGGACGCTGTCGGAAGGGTGGGTGGAGTAACGAGGCAGCTGTGGTAAAGGTTGAGGAGGGGTAACAAGAGCAGCGGAGGCAGTGGTGGCTAAGGTGGAGATGGTTGAGGCGCGGGTTGCAGCACAGTGGTTGCGGAGGAGATGGCTGATGAAGCGAGCCAAGGAGCAGCGGGGCTGCGATGGCTGTAGGGGTGATGGTGATGGAGCAGTACAAGGAGCAGTAGAGGCTGCTGTGGCTGTGATGGCAGTCAGATGTGGCAGATGCCGTGGATGGAGCAATCAAGGAAGCAGAGGAGGCGTAAGTGGTAAGGGAAGAGGTGCATCCGGGGTCTCCAGGAGCCGTGGTGGGAAGTTGTTGATGAAGGCAGGCAGTGGAGGACGGAGAAGGTAGCATGCTAGCATGCTACGCCGGGCTAATGTTTTTTTTATTTTTTATTAAAGTATTTTCTTTCTATGATTTTGAGTACTCATCGTGTATTGGCATAACAATGGGGTGTGCTGCCAGATCTGTGTACTGTATGTGTCTCTTAAGTGTGGTAGCAGGGAAGGCTGCTGGTCATAGTGATGTGCATTAGCACCGTTGTTTTGGGCCGGCCTAAGAACTGAAGTAATGTTGAACGTTGCTGAGGTTCTTTGGAAGAGCTACACAGGGCTCACAGTCTTTGATTAGCAGGGATTGACACCGCTAATATGAATGTGCATATCTTTCAGCCCCCTGGAACTGCTGTCATAAGTGCAGCCAAAAAGGATTGCAGTGCTTTGGCAGAGGTGGGTCGGGATCTTTCTACTAGAAAAGAGAGATCTTGGAAATGGCTAAGATGCAACTACTGAGTCGTGTGCAGGGTCCAGTGCTGGCAGAGTTGCGAGGGACAATACAAGGGCTGAGGTGCCTTGACAAAGCTACATGTGGCGGCAGTTGTATTTGTTATGGGTTTAATTAAGTGCACATGATCGCCCTTAGGCATCATAGCGCTATTGAACCACGTAACATAGAACAGAAGCAATAAATGGGCACAGGTTATTTCCTAAATAGCCTTGTGTGAAGGTTTCTTCTGCAAATTGCACGATTACTTTCAGATCGAAGTTAGTTATCAGTAGTGGATGCCAGTTGATTGATGTCTGGTTAAAAAAGAAAAAAACATCTGCCATTGATTCTTGCTGTTGTATCCGCCCTGCGCCCCGCAAAGCGGTGACGCAGGGTGTCTGAATAAAAGCCCTGATCCCGTGCAAGGGCGGCAGTTCGGGCACATACTCTAACAACGTGTGGCGTGTTTCATTTCGCTCCGGCCGGAGCTGCGCCACTGCGGCCTACCTCAGAGGCCTTCAACGTTCTGCCTCCACGCAGAGCCAGAACCTAACACTGGCGATGAAGGAAACGGGACCCATCACACGTGCTCGGCGCCCTACCATCTCATTCCTCCTGCAACGCATGACCCTCCGGCATCCAGGGACCACTGGCACCGCGCCTGGTCATGTGAGCCCACCGCACACGCAGTGCGCACGTTCGATCACGGCAGCGGGCACCTGGAACGAGGCAGCGGCCCCATCCGCCAACACTTCATAGGTCGGCCCCAAAAGGGACTGTCAAGTGATGACGATACCCCACCATGGAGACCGGCACGTCCACCCCCGGGCCCAGCACGCCATCTAGACTTGCGGCAAATCTGTCGATGTCGTCACCGCCGGCTTGCCCACAAAGCAGCTCCTCCACAATGATTCAGCCATTTGACCCATTCACGGATCCATCTTCGGCTGGCCCCCGGTGGCAGCTATGGCTCCAAGAAAATCGAGATGGCAATGGAGTGCAAAGACGTAACCTCCGCCAGGAAAATGAGATTGCACCTATTATTGAATGTGGGGGACGAGGTGCTACGAATCTTCAACTCGCTAACCATTGTGGATGGGCAGGACATTTACCAAATATCAAAAGACGCTTTGACGGCTCATTTTCTCCCGCAACTCAACCGTGATTATGAGACTTTCATATTCTGCACCACATTTCAGGCAGAAGAGGAGACCTTGGATGTCTACCACACCCGGCTCAGGAAGCTGGCGATGTCGTGTGATTTCACGGATGTCGAGAAAGAAATCCGCAGACAACTCATTAACAGCATCCAATCAGAGAAACTAAGAAGGATGGTGTTGGGTGAGAGGGGCATCTCCCTAACACGCATTCTGGAGCTGGGTCGTCAAAGGGAACTGGCACATGCCAGGGCCGCCAACATGGGCATGACTCTACAAAAACTACAACCGCCCTGGCATCATCCATGGTGTCCCATGTCACCAATAGACAGTCCACTAGAGATGAATCTGGCGGCAACTACTCACCGGCCAGATGCCAGCCACGGATCCCGGGACCCACAGAGTGTGGATGGTGTGGTGGATCGCGTCATGGGCGGCGAAACTGCCCAGCGCAAGGCACAACGTGTGGGGCATGTGGCAGAAAGGACCACTATGCCAAGGTGTGCCGATCATCGGGCACTCCATTACCGCCTCTGCCGAACCCCCAGGAGAAGAGTGGAACAAAGAAAAAGAAGCAGGCGATCACAAGGCGAGTCGAAACGACTAACTCGCTGACCGAGGAAGAAGGGGATGACATCACAGGGACTCAACAGGACCCCGGTAGAGAGCAGCGGACCAAAGGGAGGAAAGTCTACCTGGTGGCAGCCCTGGATAGTGGGCACGCTACGAAGAATAAAGGGCTCCGGAGGCGCAAATGCCAGGTCACCCTCCAAAACCAGCAGGTACGGATGACCATATACATGGGAGCCTCGGTGAACGTCATGCCCACGAGCACTTTCCAAACACTGCAACCGCGACCAGCCCTTAAGAACACAGACACTCTCCTGTTTGCATATGGCTGCATAAATCTGTTACCGGTGGTTGGAAGATTCTGTACCACCCTCAGCCATGGTGAAAACAGGCTACCGTCCAAAATATACGTAGTGAATGCGGGGATTGAATGCCTTCCGAGTGGCGATGCAGCTTAGGATCTAGGGCTGGTACAGTTCGTCAATCAAGTCAAGGACGCCCTAGAGGTCGAGAACATCCTTGCACAGTATCCCAACCTACAAAACGGGATTGGGTGTCTGAAAGGAAAGACGATCAAGCTCCATATTGATAAGTCGGTCCAGCCAAAGGCCGTCAGACACCGGAGGACCCCCTTCCACATGCACGAACAGGTGGAGATAGAACTTAAAGCGCTGGAAGAAGCTGGCATTATAGAGGAGGTGACAGGGCCGATACCATGGGTGTCCCCGATGGTGGTCACTAAGAAACCTAAACAGCCCGGAAAGGTCCGCATTTGCATAGACATGCGCCTCCCGAACACCGCCATCAAGAGGGAGCGCCACATCACGCCAACCCTCGACGAAATTGTGGCTGACCTCACGGGATCGAGAGTCTTCTTGAAGGTTGACTTGAAAGCGGGATACCACCAGCTGAAGCTGCACCGAGACTCTCGGTACATAACCACATTTTCCACACATTTGGGTCTGCGAAGGTACAAGCGGCTAAGCTTTGGGATATCTTCGGCGGCCGAAGTTTTCCAACAGACCATTCAAGAAGTCATCTGGGGCATACCAGGTGTCCTGAATGTGAGTGACGACATCCTGATCCATGCCCAGGACAAAGGTGAACACTCGAGAAGACTACAGATGCTTCTGGGGCGATTAGAAGATGCGGGCCAAACCATCCATAAGGAAAAATTTGAGTTTTTCAAGACAGAGATATCGTTCTTTGGCTACAAGTTTAGCGGCACTAGCATCTCACCGGACCCCCAGAAGGTTGCTGACATACAGGCCGCGAGTCCGCCCATGACACCCACCGACGTCCGCAGATTCCTGGGGATGGCCACGTACTGTGGGAGATTCATCCGGAACCTGGCCACACTGTCGGAACCCCTTTGAGAACTTACCAAGCTCAACGCGAAGTGGGAATGGGGGAAAGAGGGCCAGGAAGCCTTCAAAAGTATCAAAGAGTCGCTTTCCATGGATACGAAAATGGCACACTACGACACAGTGCTTCCGACTGAACTTTATGTGGATGCCAGCCCTGTCGGCCTGGGGGTCATCCTCATGCAGATCACCAAAGAGGGCAAGAAGAGACCCATTGCCTATGCGTCACGAGCTCTCACGGCGACAGAGCAGCGATACTCTCACATTGAGAAGGAGGCAATCGCCGTACCGTGGGGGTGCCGCCATTTCCACCTCTATCTGTATGGCCACAGGTTCACGGCGATCACGGATCACAAACCCCTCCTACCAATCATCATGGGCACCTCCTCCCACCCGCCGGCCAGAATAGCCAAATGGCTGCTCCATCTCCAGCATTATAATTTCGAGTTGACGTATCAGCCGGGAAGCGGCAACCCGGCGGACTTCCTCTCAAGGCACCCTCGGGCGGCGACGCCACAGGAGGTTCAGGTGGCCGAAGAGACCGAGGAGCACATCTGCCAGGTGGTGCGGGCCATGAGGCCGAAGGCTGTCAGCATTGATGACATCGCAGAAGAAACATGCAATGACCCCTGTTGCGACTTGGTAAAGGATGCCATCATTTCAGGTGACTGGAGGTCCTTCATGAAAAACACGCACAACAGGACGGAAGAAGCAAAGGCGTTCCTCACAGGGATGTTCACCATCCGCCAGGAGCTGTCGATAACAGAGCAAGGTCTGCTGCTCCACGGAAATCGCATCGTCATCCCGCCAGGCCTGCATGACCGAATAGTGGCCCTCGCCCATGAGGGCCACCAAGGGATGGCTCGAACGAAGGCTCGAATTCGACACCGAGTGTGGTTTCCACGGATAGACGAAAAAGTGGAAAAACTAGTCAACACCTGCCTACCATGTCTGATAACCAGAGCCCCACCGATCCAGAACCTATCCAGTCGGCAGAACGAAGCTCTGGCAGGTGGGACGCAATAAGCATTGACTTCTGCAAACTGCGAGAGGGCCTGTACCTCCTGGTGGCCATCACCAACCACTCCCGATACCCCAAAGTCAAGGTGGTCGAATCCACGGCGGCGGAAATGGTCATCCCGGCCATCGAGAAGATGTTCGCGACACATGGACTACCCACCACGATCAAAAGTGACAATGGAGCACCCTTCCAAGGGGAGGAGTTCAAACACTACCTGCAAGATCTGAACATCCGGTATCACCACATCATGCCAAGGTGGCTGCAGGCGAATGGGGATGTGGAAGGTTCATGAGAACAATCAATAAAGTGTTGAGGTTATCGAAAGCAAATGCCAGTCCGTGGAAAGTTGACCTCTATCATTTCCTGAGAAACTACAGGGTCAACCGCACTGCACAACTGGTGTCCCCCCAGCTGATCTCATGTTCGGCACCGTCATAAAGTCGTCCATTCCACATCACCCCAGCAGAAGACCGCACGAGCTCGACAATGGGCGCACCGAAAGAAGGAGAACAGATGCCAATGCTCACATGAGTGCCAAGAGGAGGTCTAAACCATCCAACCACCAGGTGGGCGACCAGGTGGTCATGTTACGGAGCCCGACGAAGTCCAAGATGGACTCCCGCTATGAGACTCTCCCATGGACCGTCCGTGCGACGCAAGGGACCATGATAACCGTGCAAAGAGGGCAAGGCGGTGCCGCACAACCTTTGGGCTGATGGGGTCTGTCCCCAAGAAGATGAGGGCTTCCCCGCTGGTCTACGACGAACCTGCCAATCTTCAGGGTGAAGAAAATGCAGGTGACAGGACGTGGGAGCAGTGGAGTGAACCGGACCTGGGTGAGCCGAAGGTGGAAGGTGAGAGATCAGATGAGACGTTGGAGCCCAGCTCTCGGGGTGGGAGATATGGACTAAGAACCGCCACTCAGCCGCCAGCTCGGCTCAAGGACTATGTGTGGTAGTTGGCACCACAAGAAACTGTGAAAGTGAAAAGTGTCGGTATTTGTTGTGTTCACAAGCATGGGTATATTCATAGGGGTGTGTTTAGTTGTCATGTTTATTTATAATAAAGGAAGAATGTTATATCCGCCCTGCGCCCCGCAACGCGGTGACGCAGGTTGTCTGAATAAAAGCCCCGCCCCCGCGCAAGGACGGCAGTTCCCGGCACAGACTTTAACAACGTGTGGCGTGTTTCATTTCGCTCCGGCCGGATCTGCGCCACTGCGGCCTACCTCAGAGGCCTTCAACGTTCTGCCTCCGCACGGAGCCAGAACCTAACACTTGCTTTTCCTGGGCACAGTGGGAAATGTAGTGATGCTATTCCAGGTGACATATGCTCACTTATTTATTTTCAGAATGATCTTAGTGGCAGCATTCTGAACCCTCTGCAGGTGTCCCAAGGAGTCCCAAATAAATGCTAGTCCCCAAACCAAGCCGCAAGGACACAAATGGATTCATCATAACTTTACGTGTGAAAGGCAGGAAGGAGAGCAGATGTTTTAGAGTTCGCAGGTGCAACAATCATTACTTTATCACCAAAGACCCATGGACAGATCAGAGATTCATTTCAGTTCTAGAGGGATGTGGGCACCCTCCAAATGACTGCAGTCAGAACATAGGGTACCGATGGTTCTCAGCGCCATTGATGGCCATCACCTCTGTTTTGCTCTTGATGAGTTTCTATCCATCCAACCTTGTATTGCCATACAACATATTCTAAGCTTGCATGATGACATAACTCCCCCCCTCGACAGTTTGACCAACACTGGCTATAGATTGTGTAGCTCAAAAAGAATAACCCACTTTGTCTGAAGAGTTCTGCCAATGGTCTTATATAAAGAAGATTAAATAAAAGTGACAATAGTGTTCAACCATGTGGGACACCACAACCCCTGGAATAGGGATGTTGAGAGAAAAAACCCTCTTAAATCCTCTAGGGATCCTGGACCTGACAGCATTGCAAATGCAGTGACAAAAAAAGCAACATTTTTCTGGGCAGGTATATTATATACATTATTCACTAAAATATGTAGCGAGGGTATTATTCCAGCATCGCTAGTATTACTATTATTATTATTATAATTATGGTATTTATTGAGTGCAGACCTAGCTTCGAGAAACGAAAGAGCACTTTACAGAGGTATACAACAATACAGATACTTAACAGAGCACTTTACAGAGGTATAAAACAATACAGATACATAACAGTGCACTTTTCAGAGGTAACTACAGAACAGATATACAGCGGGGGTGGGATACAGAGGGGCACATAGGAAGGGGACAGTTGTACCGGGTGACGTAGAGGAGAGGTGGCGAGAGGGGCGACGTAATGGCCAAGGTGTTGAGTAGGAGAGATTCCTTGAAGAGTTCGGTCTTGAGTTATTTTCAGAGTTGTTGAAGCGTGGGGGCGAGTCTGATGTATACAGGGAGGGGGTGCCATAGTCTTGGGGCATAGGGAGAGAAGGCTTGTTTTCTGGTCCTTTCTTTTTTGCATTGGTGGATTTCAAGTTTTCATGTGTCCTGGCTTCTGGTGATGCGCTGTCTGCCGGAGATGCTGAGTTTCTCTGCGAGGTAGCTGGTGACTTGAGGGCAACTTCCTTTTAGATGATGCCGCAAGGCTTGAAGGTGATATGTGCATGCAGTGGTAGCCAGTGAAGGTCAATCAGAGCCGGGGTAATGTGGTTGTATCTGCGTAGACCCTTGATGAGACGTGCAGCCTTGCATAGGACACTTTTCAGGGGCACAAGGGAGGGTGACGTGGAGGCATTTTTGAGGAGTGTATTGCCACCATCCAGGTGGGCTTGGACCAGTGCATCTAAAGCTGTCCAGAGGGAGGAAGGGCTTGACTTTCTGCAGGAGGGAGTGCTGATACCAGGCTGTCTGAGTTTTCTTAGCTATATGTGTCTTGAACGGGAGGTGTTTGTCGATGTGGAACCCGAGGGACTTGGCTCAGGAGGTGAGCTCAGAGGTGAAGCCCTCAGAGTTCATGGTTGATAGCCAGGTCTGTATGTCTGGGTGTTCGGTGGTGTTGGTGAGGAGCAGGAATTCAGTCTTGGAGGGGTTGAGCTTCAAGTAAGCACTCTACTTCCAAGACTGGATCAGCGAGAGGCAGGCTTTGAGCCTATGGATGTCCTTGATTGAGTCGATCTTGTGGTATATCTGCGTGTTGGCATATTGGTGGATGGGATTTTGTGTGTGGCTCAGAGGGATTCCAGCAGCTCCACATATAGACTGAAGATCACTGGGGCATTATCATAGCAGAAATCAATTATTATTCCAGTTCATAAAAAGGGACCAGGGTCATTACTGACCCTTAAACCCTTGCATCCAGCTGCTGCTCCACTGCATGTGTTTGACTTTGGCTACAATCTAGCGCAAACAGTGGGGCTGAACTGTGGGCCGAGGGAGAACTGACTCTATTGCAAAGAGTGGAAAGTGAGTAGAGAGGACATTGCACCCGGCCCTATTGACCATTACGGGATAAATCCACTCCTGTTGCAACAGAACAGAGGGAGGACTAGAGCGGCCTTCAGCTAGGGACAGAGCCAACTAAGTACATCAACATCACAGGAAAAATCAGAGTGGTTCATGAGGACACCCCCAACTCCGCCGTCCCTCCCCGCCCTTTTCCCTTCTTCCTCTTCTTTCCCTCCCCTCCCTTTCTTCTCCTTTACCCCCTCCCTACTCTGGCTGATGCCTGGAAAAGCTACAAATAAAGCAAAAGTAGTTAAACAGAAGCAGACTAAGCCGTACATAAAAATGTCCACTACCAGGGCCCGGAAAGCAGCAGAAGTTAGTGAAAAGGGGGAAAAATCAGAAGTCGTGAAAAGTAAGGAGACTGGTCGAAGTGAGGACCCCAGCACCTGTGGATTGACCACTGCCTTTTTTCACTGTGAAGCAGAAGCTACTGCTGAGCCTGAAAATCCCCAATTGGGGGAGCAGGAGGGGCGGAAGCCCATAACAAGAGCGGATGCCTCGGACATGGATTTTGCCAGCGTAGACAATAATTCACAGTGCAGAATACATTGCAATCTGGCACGTTTGCCAACAGAAGCACTAAAGAAGCACAGCAGCAGAATGCACAGCCTAAAAAGGGGCTACCAGCCGTGCCGCCAGTCATCACTGTACATCCACAAGTGACTTCTCCCTTTCCTCCTGCACCTCCACTTGCAGCCCCTCTGGTACCTTTAAATACGCAAAGATTATCAGCAAGACCCGAGTTATGCCAGGACTCTGTCAGCAATGCGAGCATGAGGGAGAAAGACTAGGGAGAGCATAGCACTGCCAGTAATATGGCAATGGATGGGAGTTTGGATACACTTCAGTTTGCGGTAAAGATTCTGCTGAAACTTTGTGGAACAATCCTCTAGGAGATAAACGCACAGGGCATTGCTATTGAACAGTTAACTGAGGAAATAAGAAAGGGGTCGGGGGTCGGAAGTGAATCCCAATCTGCCTCCTGTTTCTAAAACGATTAAAAAAAATATCCCCCCAATTGCCAGGCCCATAGAATGAATTCCTGGGCAGGGGGTTCTGATGGAAGTGCAGGAGACCTAAGATGAATCCACCATGTTTCAGACTAGAAAACAAAGACGTATG